>NW_026000119.1:11451035-11505602 GCF_001458135.2 Marmota marmota marmota | reverse complement strand
TAACAAAACCGAGCCATTAGGTGTAGAGATTCCTGATTGGTTGACTGATGTATCTAGTTTATGCTAATTAGATAAGCTGTGTGGAATGTATAAATACTGCTCCTGTCCTGCAATAAACGGCTCCTACTCCTGCTGTATCAACGTACACAAGTTATTCGTCACCCCCCGATTATTTTGCCGCAGCCGGACTGCGGCATCCTGGGCTGCTGAAGAAGAAGCCATAGCCACAGGAAGAGGAACTAGTCTCCAAGCCATCAGGGCTGCACATCAAGATTACTTTAGGATGAAGATGCTGTATTGATTGATAAGTGTTTGTCAAAATACTTGCCCCAGTGTTTGCCAAAATACTTGGTGATTGGTGTACAGACCTATGAGATACTGCTGCAATTTGCAGAATCAGTTTTCTGTTGCTTATCCGGAATCTGCCATTTGTGAGAGGTTATAAATACTTAGTAGCTTATGTAATGCTAACATGTCCATCTCTCCCCTTTCAGCAGAAAAGATACCTAGAAAATGAAAATTGTTTGAGAACTTTGTGCTTGGTTAGTGGGAGATGGCTGCTCTTAGTTTAGCAGGTGGCATGGAAAATGGCCTGGTGCTTTTTCAGCTCTGGGCTCTCACTGGAGAAACCAACTGTAGTCTCCCTTGCTAGAGGATGAAGCCATTATTCATTTTCCCGAGGCTCCATGAAACCACCGAGTCTTGTGTTTTCTTGGACCTGCTTGAGAGTTGCCACGTTGCTTTCTTAGAAAACTGGCCTCAAGATATATGCTCAGAAGCTTTGGCCTTGGCAGTAACAGGTTTACCAATCCTTAGAGGAGGTTATTCTGGAGATGGTAACTATTATATTCCCATGCTTTCACCATTTTGTCTTGACTATATTAGTACTTGATTTTTCCCTGAGAAGATTTTTGCACAATAGCTAGAGAGCAAGGATAAGTATTTGGTCTCATTTTTAGGGTCATTTTCTAATCAGGTATGGAATTACGGTAAAATTTCATGTTGAGATAGTTATAGGAACTATTTTTTTTTGTGTGTGTGTATTTTATGTACTAAGAGCTTTACAATTTCTATCTCTGGGTCTAATCCTGTAGCCCCAGGATATGTATTTCTTAATTTTGGCATGGGGTTTTTCTCCCCACAGAAAGATGAGTAATTTAGGCAAAGCTATGAGGCTCCAGATAGTTTGGCAGGATTTAAACTAAGCTTTGAAATCTTACCCCCCCATACTCTCCATTAAACCGTGTTCTTAGGGGGTTTTTCTCAGTGCGGTCTTGTGATCTAGTCATGCTCAAATGTGAGCAGAACCCATCTCTCTAAATTATGCAGAGTAAGCCTTTGGAACATCTTTTTCTGGTGGAACAGAAAATGCCTTTTTATAGTAATGACAATCAAGGTGGCTAAAATGATGTACCATCACACTTGATATCAAAGTAACTGAGCACTTTTATTCCCAATGGAGTTTATATAGCATAAAGTAAAACTAAAAGTCCCCCCAGCTGTATTCCTGACTCTTTTAGTCCCCACGTTAAGAAAGAGTATTTTAAGGCAATTTTTTTCATCTTCTTAAGTTTTACAGTATATCTGCAATATTAAATTGATTTCACTTTCATCTAAAATTAAGCTCTGCTGTATAGACAGGTTTACCATGACCTAGTACCTACCCTCAGACAATATTGTTTCACACACCAAAAATTATCCATGGTCTTAGACACAGGCTGTAGTGTTTGCAAGGCTTCGTGTATGGTGGGGCTGAGAATGAATGAATGCTCAGGAGTCAAAGTACATTCTTAGGGGAGGTGAAAGATGCTCAGGAGTCAACATGCATCCTTAGGGTGGGTAGAAGGGCTCAGGAGTCAAAGTCCATCCTTTGGTTAAGTAGTGGATAATAAGGAATGTAAAGGCACCTTTTTTGCCTAAGGCAAGGAGAACATTAAAGCCGAATTTATGGACAGTACATATAGTATAAGTCTTATCACAGAATAGCCAACATTGAGTTAGTGTTATGAAGCATGCTTGCTGCCCTCAGGTTTTACACACACGCACTTGAAAACTTATTCCCGTTTTACACACACGCACTTGAAACCTGAGATGAACTGGCATTCCAGAGTTTGCAGAGCTGAGTATTAGTGCCTGGCCTTATGGCTGCAGTGAAAAGGTGCCAGACTGAGTACACCTGTGTCTGTTCACGAGACTGTATTTCCAGCACCCAGCACGGGTGGCAAATACTCAGATGTTTGTTGATTGTTCCCCACCTGGAGTCACCCCTGAGGAAGTGGCAAGTGATTAGGGTTCCAGGTCATTTCCTTTGTCATGAGGTCTTACAAGTGAATGACTCAAAAGTTCTCTTTAATCCTCAGAGCAGGAACATACAGACTTGACCAGAGTGCTAGTTGGTTCTTCAGTGTCTGTCCTCCAATTTGTGCCTTCCGCATTTACAGATACAACCGACCTCAGATTGAAAAATATTTAAAAAAATATTTTAGTATTTACATTGTATTAAATATCATAAGTAATTTGGACATGATTTAAAGTGCATGGGAGGATTGTGTAGATTATATTAAAATTCTGCATTACATCATTTTGTAGAAGGGACTTGAAACATTCAAGGTTTTGATGTTTTTGATATCTGAGGGGGTTCTTGGAACCTAACTCTGGAAGATACCAAGAGACAACTGCATTTATTGAGCACCCAATCAGCGTACTGCTTGGGTCCCTTTGGTGCCCAGAGCTTGCCCATGAGCCTAGTAAAATGCACATTGAGAATACTGGCATTCTGTCTCACACAGCTCTGGGGCCCTTCAGTATCCTGGAATTCTGTGTGCCTATTCTTTAATGGGATCATTTTAGTTTAAAATGTAATGATTAATTTAGCAAAAATTAGTGGGCCTAGGAAGCAGTGCTTGAGAATTGTAGCATAGCCCAATTCTGTAGGAGAGTGGTGGATTTGTGTAAATGCATCCTTTTCTATGAATTCAGGTATTTTTTGTGGGCCATATGCAGATGACCCTAAGGGAAGACATCTTGTTGTCTTTCACAAAAATGCATATTTTCCTCCTTGGTTCCAGTTGCTGAAAGCTTTTGGTAGAGAACTCAGACCTTCTGGCAGGCAGAATTGGGGCTATTTAAACAAGCACTACCAATCTTAGGGGCTGTCAGAAGCCATTAAAATTAGAAAACCAAGTTAACAGCATGTTAAAGGGCAAACATCAGTTTATAAAACTGTGCATCCACTACCATTGTGATGATGTTAAAATGCATATATGGATAAAGAAAAAAAAATAAATAAATCCACTCAATATAATTAAGATTACTTGTTTTATCTACAACTAAGCCAACTAAAGGAACTTCTGCCCAATTAAAAAATGCATTGATATTCCAATCTGGCATTTTAAAAATTGCACATCATCACCTATTAATAAATCAAAGAGTCAGTTTTGTTGCAAAATCAATTTAGAGGATCACACCATCATTTAAAAAGAAAACAAATGTATTTATAGGATATTTATAGAACATATCATATGGTATTGCTCTGGATAATATTTTGATTTTATATAGGTAGATTGGGTGGGGTGGGGACAGAGAGAGAACCTTTTGTACTGTTTACTTGAGAGACAACAAAGCAGTGTTGAGAGTAGATTCTGCAGCAGATTGCCTGAAGTTGAGTCCTAGCTCAGCTAATTACTATCTGTGACCTGGGTGCAAATTATATAACTATTTGGTTTTAACTCCTTCAATTATAAAAGGAAGATCATTGTAATTTTTATTGTGCTCATCATGATGATTAAATGAAATATTTATCAAATGTTCAGAGTAGGGCTTGTTACATGGTAAGCTATGCACTTGTGACTGAGAAACTAATGTGACTCCGTTTTTGAGAAACCAGCCTCTATCTCAGACAAAGCCTGTCCGAGGAAAGGGGCGTGACCCTTGTCCTTGGAAAATCCCACAGAGCACTCCTAAGCACATACCCACCCTGCTGAGTTGTTTGTCTGTAAATAACAGGAGAGGTCTGCGGTGCCAGGTGTCCCTGACTCAGCAACCCCCTAGCAACCTCCAATCAGCATTAGACAAGGAAAACACCTGGAATGCCAGATGACCCTCCAGTAGTTTATGGTTGTTGATAACATGTTGGGAAACCATGTAGTTTAGCACGTATACCCCTTATGGCCTAAACCAATCAGTTCAAAGGAATCCCCCTATTGTACTAACCAATCACCCCTATCCAACTTGTTCCTGCCATTGAATGTGCTAATCAATGTTAAGAGTTGTTGTTTGATTTTCCCACGGTATGGAATGATTTGCTGTGTGATGTTGTGACACATAGAGTATCCCCCCAAAAAACCTATAAAATCTCACTGAACAAAGGACCAGGACTCACTCCCTGGGACTGCTTCGTCGGAAACGGTTGTGAGTCCAGGCTCGAGCTTGCAATAAGACTCTGTGTGATTGCATTGGATTTGGCTCCTGGAGGTCTATTGGGGTCCCACGGATCTGGTATAACATGACAAAGAGTCAGCAAAAAATTTTGGAAGTTATTATTCTACTCAAATCTGAATTAACCCCAATACTTTAGACTTTAAGAACTGTTTGAGGGCTGGGGTTGTAGCTCAGTGGTGGAACGCTTGCCTAGCATGTGTGAGGCACTGGGTTTGACTCTTAGTACTTCATAAAAATGTCCATCTACAACTAAAACAAAACAAAACAAAAAAACTGCTTAATTATTTATCAATAACAGTTTTAAGTTGAAGGCAAAAATCTGTAATATATCCTTCACTTTTTTTCCTTTTTGAGAGGGATAATATCTGCAAATATTGACTATACAAGAAAAGAAAAACATTCCTGGAGGAAGGAAAATAAAATACCCAATTTCCAAAGGAAGGACAGTTCAGGGAAGGTGAATAACTTGCACAAGGAGGTGCTATACACATGGTAGGGCTGGTATTTAGGTCTATGACATGTTTAAAAAGTTTTATTCAGATATAATTTACATACTATAAAATTGACCTGTGTAGAGTATATAATTTAGTGGCTTTTCAGAACATTCTCAGAGTTGTATAATCATTACCACAAATGGATATTAGAACATTTTCATCATCTCAAATAGAAAGCTCATATCCATTAGCAATGATTCCCCTCTGTTTCCCAATTCCTCATTCCCAGCCCAAGACAACCACCAGTTTACTTTCTCTGTATATTTGCTTATTCTGAACACATCATACTATGCCATCACATAGTATATTCACTTTTGTGATTGGCTGCTTTCTTTCAGCATAATGTTTTTGAGAACTTGGATACATGCTTCCACATTGCAGGATGTACAGTTCCTTTTTTGTCACCAAATAATATTCTAGGATATGGATACATCATATTTGTTTATCTAGTCATTGAAGGATATTTGTGCTGTTTCTATTTTTTGGCTGTTATTAATAATGTTACTATAACATTTGTGGGACTTGGGATGTAGCTCTGTGGTAGAGTGCTTGCCTGGAATGCATAAGGACCTGGGTTTAATCCCCACACTATAAAATAAATAATAACACTTGGTATACAAGTGAAATTGAAGTTTGGGAGAAAACTAGTTTAGCACTTCTGCTGGTGGGTTGAGTTTGTATAAACATAGGCCTCTGCAGCCAAGAAAGCCCATTTTAGTGTTAGCAGCTAATCACAGCAGGGGACGCCTGCCCTTGTCAACTCTGAGGGTCACAGCTGACAAAGCCAAATTCATCTCCAATACTATCAAGTGGCTTGTTGCAGGCTTTAATGGTTGACCGTGCCCTCCAGTGTTGCAATGGACTCCAGCAGCTCACTGCTGATTTCTTCTTTCTGGATTCTTGTCTTGCGAATTCAAAGGATGAAATCCACAGACAAGGAAGAATGAGTGTAAGAGTAGGATTTATTAAAGTGTGAAGAAAAGAAACAACTCTCATAGGGTGAGAGGGGATGTAATAGGGGTTGCTACTTGAAAGTGCTAAGTCTAGGGATTTGTAAGCACTTGGTCAATGTTACTGGTCCAAATTTATGATAACCTGGTTTTAGAAAGTACAATGCTGTTGTTTAGCCCTGCACTCTCCATTTGGGTCTGCCCCCACTTCCGTTTTTTCACTGCTCATTGGCCCGCGACTGGGCCACCAGGTGACAGATCAGCATGTTCTGACTTGTTTTGGCTCTGGCTCTTCTTGCCTCAGGCCTATGCTAGCATGCTGGGTTCAGGCATGGCTCTGACCAGTGCTCACTTCCTGTGCTCCAACAAGCCCCGACCACTGTTCCACCACTCCACCGCTGATTTTAGGAGGGGGATTAGTGGTCTGTCTCTGTGGCTCTGCAGCCCAGCTAGGGAGTCAAGTCACAAAGTTTTTTGTGTGAACATGCAATTTCAGTTTTCTTACCTATATTCCTAGATGTTAAAGTGCAGGTCATATGATAACTCTATGTTTAATTCTGAGGAATTGACAAACTGTATACACAATGAGTGTACTATTTTGTATTCTCATCAGCCCATGTATGATGGTTTCAATTTTTCCATATCCTCACCAATGCTTGTTATTTTCTGTTTTAAAAATAGAATTATGTTCATCTTAAAGAGTATGAAGTGGTATATCATTGTGTGTGTGTGTGTGTGTGTGTGTGTGTGTACCAGGAATTGAACTCAGGGGCACTTAACCACTGAGCCACATCCCCAGTCCTATTTTGTATTTATCTAGAGACAGGATCTCATTGAATTGCTTAGTGCCTTGATTTTGTTGAGGCTGGCTTTGAATCCTCCTGTCTCAGTCTCCTGAGCCACTGGGATTACAGGTGTGCATCATTATGCCTGGCTCATTGTTGTTTTGATTTACATCTTCCTAATGACAAATGATGTTGAACATCTTTTCATGTGCTTATTGGTTATTTGTATATTTTTTGAGAAGTGTTGATTCAAGTCCTTTGCCCACTTAAAAAAAATGGACTGTTTTTTAGTTGTTGAGTTTTCAGAGTTTTTTATATTCTCTGGATACTATACCTACTATACCCTTACTGGATATTTATTTTGTGAATAATTCCTTTCATTTTGTAGGTTAAATTCTTTTTACTTTGTTTATAATTTCTGTTTTAGTCAGCTTTTTTTTTTTTTGCTGCTGCGATTAAAGGATCTGACCAGAACAACTATAGAGGAGAAAAAGTTTATTTGAGTGCTCATGGTTTCAGAGGTCTTAATCCAGAGAAGGCCGGCTCCATTCCTTGGGGCTTGGGTGAGGCAGAACATCATGGTGGAGTGTGTGGAGGAGGGAAGCAGTTCATATCCTGGTGGTCAAGAAGCAGAGAGAGAGACTATGGCTCCAGATACAAAGCCATGCCCCCAATAGTCATGCCCCCAATTAATGACTTCCTCCAGCCACACCCCACCTGCCTCTAGTTACCACTCAGTTAATCTCATCAGGGATTAATCCACTGATTGGGTTAAGCCTCTCACAATCCAATCATTTCTCCTCTGAAACTTCTTGCATTGTCCTCACATGTGACCTTTTGGGGGATACCTCATGTCAGATCAGGTGAGGTGGGCAGCGACCAAAGGAGGCAGATTTAAAAGGGCCGCTGAATGAGGCTTTATTGAGATATCACTCCCAGGCAGAACTCGATCAGACCCACAGAGGGGACAGGGGAAGGGTCTGAGGAGAAACCGCGTGGAAGCTCGACCAGACTGGACTTTTATGGGGCTTACAGCAGGAAGGGAAGGGCTTGGGACAGGAAAATGTGTTTTTAGGGTCCCTTGCCCCTTTGGAGTTGGTCAGGGGAGTTGGCTGAACTCCAGGATTGGTTCAGGGGGTCCTGATGATTGACAGGCATTGGTCAGGAGATCTGGCTGATTGACAGGCATTTCCGCAGGCATCTGATTGATGTTCTTTTCCCTTGAGGGCTGCTTTATTCTAAGTCACAACTAAGTCACCATCACCGACCTAACACCTCATATCCAAACTATAATAATGTCCTTGGTAAACAAAAGTTTTTAATTTTGATGAAGTCTAATTTATCTATGTTTTTCTTTTGATGCTCTGCATTTGGTATCACAGTAGCCTAAAAAGGAAGTTCCATCTGCTTTAACCTTTACAAGAAAAAAATTTTGAAGTAACCAATCTTTTTGTTCAGTTTCTGTTTTCCTTGGTGGTGGGGGGGGGTATGCATACACACTTACATCCTGAGGATTGAATCCAGGGACTCGCACATAAAAAGTGCACATCTTACTATTGTGCTATATCCCTATGCCCCTGTTTTTCATCAACAAAGCCAAATTCTTCTGCTCAGCTCATCATAGTGCTTGTTCTGTTTTATAGAATAGGTGTTGAGGTGTTGCCCGATCCAATTCTATAATCAAAAATAAAAGCTCTGTAATGTTTTGAACAATCAATAAAAAAAAAAAGATCTTTAAATTTGTTGTAATTTTGTATTATAATACTGTCTTCATAGATTAGAAAATTGAAGTATAGGGAATTGAAGTAATTTGTCTAATGATCCATGGTTTATAATATGAGAATCTATGATTCTCTAATGTCAAGATCATACTTTTGTAATATTATGCTTTTTTTTTGCCACAATGATGTCATTGGATTCAAAGAGACTAAAGAGAAGATCCAATTTAAATGGATGTTATATGGTCTCCTTAAGCCAAGCACCCCTCTTGACAGCGAATGTAGAATCTGAAGAAAACATTAATACCAAACAGCCTCTCATCCAACTAACCAATGGAAAAAAGCAGAGGTGATCAACAGGTAAATATCCAATAAATGTTTGAGGTGCTGGTCAGTTTCTTCAGGACTTCTCTTCTCCCCTTCTAATCTCTCTGCACTCTAAATAACATCAATCCAAGCAGTTAGACTGACCCAGCTTTTGCTATTCTTAGTGTCAATGCTACTCTTAGTGTCAATGTTGACCAGGTAGTCAATAAGACTCACACAGTAGAGGTGTTTACTTTGGACCTTTATTTTGCATCTAAAAAATGATGAGAAAGCCTTTGTTGAAACATAGGCTTGGATGTAAGTTTTCCAAATCACATGCATGTGTTTAAATGATAACTTCTTAGAAAATTGATATAATTTTTTTTCTTTTTTGTGGTGCTGGAGATTGAACTTAGGGGCATTGTATCACTCAGCTATATCTGCATCTTTTTTTATTTTTAATTTTGAGACAGGTTCTCACTAAGTTTCCCAGAGAGGCCTCAAACTTTTGATCCTTCTGCCTCGGCCTCCTGAGTACCTGGGATTATAGGCATGCAAAATGCTGTGTTTGGCAAGATTTATTAGCATATGATACCACTTCAATAAAATATTAAGGCCTCTGATGAAGAATTTTATTTTGCTTAAGTGGTAATGTACTAAGAGCTCTAATAATGAGGTTATCAAATAAATACCAGTATAAATTCTCACATATCACTAATCGGCAACCACAATTTTAGTGTTGTCTATCTCAAAGTGTTTAAAAGATATATATTTTTGCTAAAGCAATCTGATTTATAATACTAAGTTATTGTTATTAAATATCTTAACAAGATATATAATGCAGGGCTGGGGATGTGGCTCAAGTGGTAGCGGCTTGCCTGACATGCGTGCGGCCCGGGTTCGATCCTCAGCATCACATACAAACAAAGATGTTGTGTCCGCCGATAACTAAAAAATAAATATTAAAAAAAAAGATATATAATGCATTATTAAATAGTATGTTTATTAGCTTACACCACTTGGGAAAAATAAGTTTAGAAAATTTAGGCAGAGAATTGCCATTTAATGTATTTCAATGAGTCAGACTGAATGACAGAAAGCAAATATCAAAGGATGACTTCTTGAATTCAGAAAGCCAATATTGGACACATATAAACAAAAAAACAACTAGGCAGAAAGTAAACATTATGTCCTATGATGCAATAAAAATATGTTATAATAGACCAAATAAAGCAACAATGACAACAGATAAGCTATAAAAGAAAATAGAGAAATAATTTATCTAGTTTAATAAACTATGCTTTATCAAAAGGTTAATTCATTAAAGTACCTGTAGTAAATTATAGTAAACATTTCTGTTCCTAGGAAGCCTCCACTAAGAGACAGTGGAAGAGTGGAGGCAGCTCACTGTAGTTTATGATATATCAGCATCCACAGAAAGAAACACGTTTTATGCTTCATGAAAGCCAATGCTTATCTGCAACTGCAAAGGCCCTGAAGCAGTTTGTGCCTGACACTGAGTAAAATGCATGATTCACCTAAAGTCAGAATGACCTGGGCTTCCTGATCCTGCTCTTAACAGCCATTAGACCTAAGACAAAGAACTAATTATTTGTTTCTAGGCCTTAAAAATTTTTAAACCCGTGACCTTTTTGATTAAGAATAAATTTGTTCAAACAGTAGGCTTTCCTTTAACATTATTGGAAATAAACCAACAAAAATTAATTACAATTAATGTGTAAGTATCTAGGGCTATTAATAATAATAATTAAGCATATTAACACTATAAGCTTATGTTTAAAATTATACAAAAGAGATCCTGGTAAACCCTCCTTAGGGGAACTCTGGTTTGCCCTCTGTTCCATCTTTACCTTCATTTGAGAATCACTTGGACAACCTCACTGAATCTCAGAAGTTTCCTCTTTTGTGGTCTGAGCAACCTAACTAACGTATACAACCATCTCCTTTCTGGAGAAGTATTTGAAAGATGCATATCCTTTCTAGGAAGTATGTTGAAAACTCATCTTATTTTGTGATCATCTAATCATACCTCAACAGTAAGTATGATTACAAAATAAAGAAAATCATGCCTTTCCTTTAGTCTTTGACTTTCTCATCACAAGTCTTTTGTAGTATAAATTATTGGAATTATACATAAAGTGTATTTATTTTAAAAATATATTTTTAGTTGTAGATGGATATAATACCTTTATTTTATTTATTTATGGGTGGTGCCGAGACACAAACCTAGTGCCTCACACATGCTGGGCAAGTGCTCTACCACTGAGCTACAATCCCAGCCCTTAAATGTCTTTCTTTCTTTCTTTCTTTCTTTCTTTCTTTCTTTCTTTCTTTCTTTCTTTGTACTGGGGATTGAACTTGGGGGCAGTCAACCACTGAGCCACATCCTCAGCCCTATTTTGTATTTTATTTACAGACAGTGTCTCACTGAGTTGCTTAGGACCTTGCAAAGTTGCTGAGGCTGGCTTTGAACTCCTCCTTCCTCAGCCTCCCAAGCCACTGGGACTACAGGCATGCGCCACAGCACCTGGCAAATGTATCTCTTAATAAAGGGTCAGTGAATGACATCTAAATGGAATTTTGGACTGTAACTAAAATTTTATTCCCTAGATTCTTTAAAAATGCGGTACATTTTTTATTGACCTCAAATATTTAATGTAACCCAGATGATGAGACTATATTAACTGAATCAATCAAAGGGGACCAATTAGCCACAAAGGTTACTAACTTTGAAGAATTCAGCTATAGTTGTGGAGTTTTTCAGAAAACTCTGATCTATAAATTTATAAGTAAGAAAACACCTTATAAGGAAATTATCTAAGGTTGTGCTCCAAGAAAAATACTTTCCTGAATGAGATCATGTCATTAAACAAGAATTGACCAGATATATAGAGATGAAGATTTTATTTTTTTCTGCCTCAAAGGTAAGACTGGAATTTAGATATGGATGTCTTTTCTAAGAAATGCACTATATAGAATGTTCAAACTATACGATTTATTTATTTATTTATTTATTTTTTGTAGTGCTAGGGATTGAACCCAGGGCTTGGAGAATTCCAGGGAAGTACTTTATCACTGAGCTACACCTCTGGCCCCAAAGACTCAATTTTTAATCCAGGATTTGAAGGAGATTGGTTTTCACTGTGTACCAGAATTTAATACTGTTTCCACATTATGTATTTACAATTTTCTGTTTTTTAGTGAATCAAGCTCAGAGAGAAAGAGGTTCAAAACCTTCCCTATAATCTCCACCTTTGTTTTTTGTCTTTGTTTTCCTTTTCAAGGCTTCAGTGGGTATACAGATCACTTAATTTACATGAAGATATTCCTCTGCGGGTAGATGAGGCAGTACATAAAAAGGCCCGTAGGGTTAATTCTCCCTGGTTTGTGACCCTAGGAATTAGAGTGAATTTGCTTAATCCAGTTCCTTTCCTACTGTTGACTTTATCTCCACTTATCTGAAATAATCCAACACTCTTCTCTCTTTACTACCTTTGTTGTCTGTAGCCTTCCAAGTCCCACAGGGGTTTTTGTCCCCTTAATTTTCCTGACACTTTAGAGAGCTGCCTGATCCCTTTGTCTCCTGACCTCAACTGTGTGAATTATGAGTCTGTTTACTATTCGATATCTACTTACCAGCAATAACCTTTGAGAGTTCACTGTTTTTCATACACAGTGAAGCTCTACTGCTGTTGTGCAATGGTAATGACAGTCACAGGTTAGAGACCAGCATGCAGGCTGACATTTCACTCAGTTTTCTTTAACACCCATTCCTGGGGCTATCTTCATGACCTTGACACCCCCAACCCCTAAACCCTAATCTGAATTTGAAGTCTCTCCCTCTCTCACTATCAGCCCTAACTCTTCAAGTCACACACATGAGTGAGCCTATCAGAGCCACTGCTTGACCATCATCATGGATTAATGGACTCTACCACTTCCTATACCAATCTACTGACTGTTCTTCCCTTCTCTTCTTAGCTTAGATCCTATGGCTCTTCATTATAATCATTTTAATGTTTGCTCCTTCCACTGGACTCATGGCAGAGATCCAACTGTACTTGAACTCCACCATTTTCTACATTGTGCTATAGGAAGAAGCCAAGCATTCATGCTATAAGCAAACCACCTCAACCATGGTGACTGAATTCACATGGTCAAATTTCATATTAGTGTTCAATATTCCCTGGGAGAAACTTTCCCATGATATCTGGTTTTCTGCTTTCTGAAAGAAGATTGTCCTCTTTTGTGGAACTGCCTGGACTCTCTTTCATACCTCACTCTCAGCTGATGGCCTCATGTCCACTGACAAAAGCAGAAGCAATCATGAGGGATGTCCTCATCGTCTAACCACAAGAGCCCTCAAACTTGGGGCTGGGGATGTGGCTCAAGCGGTCACGCGCTTGCCTGGCATGCGTGTGGCCCGGGTTCGATCCTCAGCACCACATACAAACAAAGATGTTATATCCTCCGAAAACTAAAAAATAAATATTAAAAAAAAAAATGGATGGCAAGTTTAAGCGCAACCTCAGCAACTTAGTGAGACCCTGTCTCAAAACAAAAACTAAAAAGGGCTTGGGATGTAGCTCACTGGTAAAGCATCCCTAGATTCAATCCCCAGCACACACACCAAAAAATTAAAAAAAAAAAAAAAGATCCCTCAAACTCCTGGTACCTAATCCCAGGCTCTTGTGTCCTTGATTGTTCCTATGAAGGACGTGTTTCTGCTCCTCCCTCAGGTTAACTCCCCCACTGGGCTCTGGATCTCAAGCCTTCCTATCCCCTAGCCTTTGACAATTAATGTCTCTTCTTTGTGATGGAGTTGATGTTTTCAACAGTAAGTAATTGTCTTCCCTGGAAGACAAGTCCTCCTGTAGAGCCCAAGGGATTGGGTCTGTGCCATTTACTAAACCATAAACTATCTGTAGGTGAAGAGACACATTTTTCTCTAACCCCTTAAATCCAGTTTTGGGGCAGGGGCTGTGAATTAAACCAATAAAGATTATCAAGGGGAAAAAAAAGGCAGATTTTTACTCATGCATTTATGGGATTGCACAGAAAAATGTGATTCAAAGAGGGGGTTACTTATCATTTTTATAAGGAAAAGGGAGGAAGAGTTGGGCATTTATGGAAAAACAAATGATTTTTAGGAAAGATAAATGCTCCCTTAGGAAAATGAATGGGTGATATGATAGTTTTGTAACAATCTGTTTAAATGTTGCTGTGGTTTGAATATGTTCCCTCAAAATTCATGTGTTAGAAACTTAATCCCCAAATTCATGTTGATGGCATTTGAAGATCAAGACTAACGGAGGTAATTAGGGTTAGAAGAGGTCATGAAGTTGGGGCCCCAGATGGGATCAGTGGCTATTCAAGCAAAGAAAGAGAAGCCTGAGATAACTCACTTCCTGTCTTGCCACATGATGTCTTCTGCCTCGGAATGAAGCATCAAGAAGGCTCTCAGCAGATGCCAGCACCACATGCTTGGACTTCTCAGCCTCTACAACTGTACTATAAGCAATTTCTTCTCTTTAGAAATACCCACTCTGTGGGTATTCTGTTGTAGCAGCATAAAATGGACTAACCACAGTTGTGGTGTTGACTTCTCTCCAGTGGTAAGAATCTATCTTCCTTGGTTGTACAGCTCCCTGGGAGAGGACTTATTTCACTTGAGTTCATTTGAGAGAGTCTCCTTTTAGGCAGATAATAGAAAAAAAATCCTATTCTTAAATGCCTTCTGCTCAAAAATAATTTTTCTGCCTCAATATCTACTTGGAACCCTTTGTAGTACCTCACCACATCATTCTAGTTGGCACATACTCTTATCCTCTATCTTTTTTTGGGGGGGTGGGTATTGAACTCAGGGACACTGGACCACTGAGCCACATCCCCAGCCCTATTTTGTATTTTATTTAGCGATAGGGTCTCACTGAGTTGCTTTTGCTGAGGCTGGCTTTAAACTCTTGATCCTCCTGCCTCAGCCTCCGGAGCTGCTGGGATTACAGGCATGCACCACCACGCCTGGTTTATCTCCCTATCCTAAACATGAACTTTGCCTTACTTACACTCTTCTTCACCTACCACTCTTAGTTTATTCCAGGCTTCTCATTATATGCAAAATAAAAAAAAACTCCTTGCCCTCTTTCAGAGAGTTCTACATAATGTGGTCTTTTCTTCTTTGCATTTAATCTCATCAGCACATCTATGCTGGAAGTTCAAGATTCTTAGGTTCTCTACCATATATTCCAATTCCAGCTCTGAGTCCTGACCTTTTCCTATCAGGGGTCAAACTTTGTCCTCAGATACCTAGAGAGCTGTGCATTCAGTCTTTGAATATCTCCTAGTCCTACAATTAAATCCTTTATTTCATCTACCATATGGTTTGCATGATGTAAGGTTTTCTTTAAATAGCGCAATGGAATATTTCCAAATTTAATATCACACTTCAAGAAGATAATTGATCTGATTCTGTAATTTTCATTTTTAAGACATCTAAAGTCTTAAAGTCAATCACCTCTATTTCTCAGCAGAATGATTTCTCCTATACTGTTCAAAAGCCAATGCCACCAGCATAAGCCAATGCTTTACTTAACACCTGTACTTCATCGCCACAAGTGAGGTCTTACTTGTTTTATCACTGCTGCATACCAGTAGTTATCACCACTCAACCAGTTGCAGTGAGATCCTTATTGGTGTACGAGACATGCAGGATAGGATCCAGTTCCAGAATCCTATCCTGCATGTCTCATACTTCCCTAGTCTTAGCCTAGGTTACCTCAGGAAAACAGAGCAGGGAGCTGATGAAGTGATCCCAGGGAAGTGAGTAGGAGAACTATAAAGTGTACAAAAGGGAAAAAATAAAAATCAGTACAAAGATTGTAGTATGGATATAGTCACTGCAGTGGGCGATTGAGACTCATGATTCTGAAGAATCATGTAGTATTCAGAATTTTTCATCTGAAGGATGGAAGAGAAACACCTATATCTACAAGCTTTTGGTCTCCATTGTTCAATTGGTGGCCCCGTAGAGTGTTAACTCCTTCGAACCTCTGGGTAGTACAAGTAGCCTCTGGAACCAGATTGAGTCCTTGTTGATGTATCTTGCAGCCTTGGCATCTGAAAGGCACCAGAGCAAAAAGAGAGAGATGTGTTGTTGAGTGGAGGTGCTATAAGTTTACTCCTTGAAAAAACTGGTTGTGGCAGCAATGACTGGGGTAAAATATGGACAAGAGAATGTGGGGTGGAGCACAGTGGATGTCTGATGTAGTATACAAGGAGGAAAGTATTGTAAAATGAAGTTCCAAAAGATGCCAGGCTATGCTTGATCTTGTCAGTTATGGTAAAATATTTGAATGTTATTCTAAACTTAACAGGAAACCATTGAAAAGGTTTTAAACAATGGAATACTGTAATTGGATTAGTATTTCTTTTTTTAATGCTCTATTAGCCATGTGGAAAATGCAGCAAAGAGGAAGTACAGAAGTGAATTAGAAAGCTATTTCAGGAGCCCAAGAAAAAGATTCTGGTAGACAGGCATAGGATGATGGTAGTAGAGGGAATATGGAGAGATCATTCTGGTTTAAACCAGATAGGCTTTACTAATGGCTTAGAAATTAGTAAAACCAAGGACTCAGGGATGATTCTTAAGGTTTTTTTTTTTTAATAGGAAATATGATATTCATATGATCCAGCAATTCCATTTCTGAGCATATACTAAAAAAAAAAAAATTGAGATAGGCATGGTTGTATGTGCCTGTAGTCCCAGCTACTCATTAGGATGAGGCAAGAGGATCACATGAATCCAGGAGATCTAGGCTAGCCTGAGAAATATAGCAAGATCCAATTTCAAGGACTTTTTTTTTTTTTTTTAAAAAAAGAAGAATTGAATGCAGAGACTCCCACTGACATTTGTATACCAATATTCATAGTAGCCTTATTCAAAAGAGCCCCAAAGAGGAAACAACTCAGATGCCCATTGATGGATTTACGGATAAACAAAATGTGTCTACATATACAACAAAGCATTACTGAGCTATAAAAGGAAATAACATTCTGATACATACTACAAAATGGATGAAGCATGTTATTTTTTTTTTTTTTTTTTTTTTAAACATATTTATTTATTTATTTATTTTTTTAGTTATTGGCAGACACAACATCTTTGTTGGTATGTGGTGCTGAGGATCGAACCCGGGCCGCACGCATGCCAGACGAGCGTGCTACCACTTGAGCCACATCCCCAGCCCACATGTTATTTTTTTAAGTGAAATAAGCCATAAAAAGACAAACATTGATTGGACTTATATGAGATATCTAGAATAGTCAAATTCAGAGAGATAGGTGAGTTTTGTTGGTTATGGGAATAGTACAGAGTTGCAGTTTGGGAAAATGAAAAATTTCCAAAGATGGAGAGTGGTGATGATTGCACAACAATGTGAATATACTCAATGTCACTGAAATATACACTAAAATGGTTAAAATGGTAATTTTTTAATATATAATTTACTAAAATAAAAGGAATGTAGTATTGCTTCAACATGGAAGATGCTGTACTCAAAATGTTAACCATGAAAAGCACATATACTCTGTTAGATAGGAGAAATATAAGGTGCAATGCAGGGATGGGAACTCATAACTACGGAAGTTTGTTCAGGTAGCTCTTGTGTTATGCTTTCTACTATACACAGTAGTTTTTATTTGTTGTAAACCCATAGTTCTCAGTTCTTTCTCTAGCTATGAATTCTGTTAAGAGGTCACTAATGAAATTTTATGGAACTTGCTAAAAAGAACAAAAATTACTTACTTAAAGTATGAAAGCCATTTCATATTTTGTTTTTCATTGGCTGTTAAACAAAATAAACTTTGTTTTATTTTATTAACAAATTTCAGTGAAAACTTTGAAGTTTATTTTCAACTGCAAAAACAAATTTCCTGAAATCCCTTTCATGTAACACATAATAACAGTTGCAAAGATTGTCCTTGAAAGAGTTTATCTTGCACAATAACTATCTGAGATAGAGTCAACAAGACCTTTTTTTTTTTTTTTTAAAGGAGGACATACAATCAATCAACAAGTACATGAAAAAATGCTCACCATCTCTAGCAGTCAGAGAAATGCAAATCAAAACCACTCTAAGATACCATCTCACTCCAGTAAGATTGGCAGCCATTATGAAGTCAAACAACAACAAGTGCTGGAGAGGATGTGGGGAAAAGGGTACTCTTGTACATTGCTGGTGGGACTGCAAACTGGTGCAGCCAATCTGGAAAGCAGTATGGAGATTCCTGGGAAAGCTGGGAATGGAACCACCATTTGACCCAGCTATTGCCCTTCTTGGACTATTCCCTGAAGACCTTAAAAGAGCGTACTACAGGGATACTGCTACATCGATGTTCATAGCAGCACAATTCACAATTGCTAGACTGTGGAACCAACCCAGATGCCCTTCAATAGATGAATGGATAAAAAAAATGTGGCATTTATATACCATGGAGTATTACGCAGCACTAAAAAATGACAAAATCATAGAATTTGCAGGGAAATGGATGGCACTAGAGCAGATTATGCTTAGTGAAGCTAGCCAATCCCTAAAAAACAAATACCAAATGTCTTCTTTGATATAATGAGAGCAACTAAGAACAGAGCAGGGAGGAAGAGCAGGAAGAAAAGATTAACATTAAACAGAGACATGAGGTGGGAGGGAAAGGGAGAGAAAAGGGAAATTGCATGGTAATGGAGGGAGACCCTCATTGTTATACAAAATTACATATAAGAGGTTGTGAGGGGAATGGGAAAATAAACAAGGAGAGAAATGAATTACAGTGGATGGGGTAGAGAGAGAAGATGGGAGGGGAGGGAGGGGGGATGGTAGAGGATAGGAAAGGTAGCAGAATACAACAGTTACTAATAGGGCATTATGTAAAAATGTGGATGTGTAACCGATGTGATTCTGCAATCTGTATTTGGGGTAAAATTGGGAGTTCATAACCAACTTGAATCTAATGTATGAAATATGATATGTCAAGAGCTTTATAATGTTTTGAACAACCAATAAAAAAAAAATTAAAAAAAAAAAAAATAAGCAAATACATACATGTAAAAAAAAACAATGGTAATAATAACAATGGCTAATAAATTAGTAGCTTCTACTTTCTGTCTACTATGAATTTTATATTTTTAATTTATTTTACTACAAATAAATGTTTTATTACAAACAAAATATTGGCATATCCCTTTGCAAATAAAAGCTCAAGGAGGTTAGATAATTTGCCAAATTCATACATTGAGGAGGCTGTAACTTGAAATTTAAAATAACTGCTCTCTATTCCCTGCTATTAATGTTAGGGACAAATGTGAAAACAAACTACAGTTAAAATCCATGGGTTTAAAAATAAGACTAATATTTGGAAAACTTAGTTAAATAAAAATTACTAAAAGTAAAGAATGGTTTAAATTTCCTCTTCACTTGCTGATTTTTTTTCTAACCCTGCTTATTCTGTCACTTGCAATTTTTCAAATGGCAGGTAATGAAGATCAACCTAAATAACCTTCATTTTTTAAAAAGTACTTTTTAGTATAGACTGACAAATCTAACGGAGCTGAATGGTTTTTTAAAACTAGAAACCTTCTAGGTGTCAAGTGTAGCCAGGTGAATGTATTTTTCAGGCTTGCCCTTTTCTTTAGATCTAATAGTTGACAGAATCAGCCAGGGGTGCTTCTGTGCATCCTGCTGCTGGTCCAAATGTGATCTATCAAAGAAAGTATACATCACACTTCCTGTAAGAGTACATAAAGAGGGAAACACAGAGAGCCTCAGTACACATTTCAGTCAAATGGACATGTACTTTAGTAACTATAAGATTTACCCAAGAATCTTACTAAAATATTATAGCACATAGTTTAAAGAAGCATATGTTCAAAATGTCCAGTATCACTCATAAAAAAAAAAAAAAAGTCCTGATAATGGATTATCTTTTGGTCTCTGGGAATGTCCTTGATCATGTCTCAGTCCCATCTTAGAGCACTAACAGCATTGATAAAATGCTTGTCACTATACATAGCACACTGAGTTTATTTTTTAGTTCCTGTCTTGCTGAAGCAAGACACATGAAAAATTAGTTAAAATTTACACTGATAACTATTACTTCCAAAGACTACAGAATGTTGCATAGAGTGTGAATTAAAAAGACTCTCAAAAAACTGAATATTTTACAGCCCCACTGTAGTCATAACCCTGCAGCTGCCCTGACAGATTTCCTAAAGAAGGGAGGGGAATGAAGGAGGGAACTTGATTTTCTGAGCACTTAAATATGCCAGAAGTGCTCCTAGCAGAACTACATAAGGGCTTTTGCTTCTTCTCATTTTATGTCTGAGGACTCCCATTCTTCCTTCAGATCTCATCTTAAGTGTTAGTTCTCATGTGGAACATTGCCACACAAGGCCAAATTTCCCCAACACCTATTCTCAGAGCACCATGAACCTCTCAAAACAACATGTATCATATTTGCAACCTGGTATTTATTTAGGTGATTTTTACCAATATTTATCTCTCCAGTTAACCTGCAGGCTGATGGGGGCTGCCTCAATCCACCAATGGTGGTGGGTTTTGCTAACCATTACAACTCAGTATCTACCACAGTGCTTGCACATATCAGGTGATTAATAAATAGTGAACAAATACATGGTTAGGAAATTGGGCTTAGAACATATAGACCTAAATTTTAATCTTGGCATAGTACACAGAGTGATGACACCAAAAGATGTGAGGTCCAAATCTCTGGAACCTGTAGTATTACCTAACCTGTAATAGTATTATTGAGATGGTGATATTATCATGAATTAGCTGGGAAGCCACGTGTCCTTATAAAACAGGTAGAAACATAAAAGGAGGAAGTCAATATGACCACAAAACCAGAAATTGGAGTGATGTGACTATAAGCCATGGATGCTGGCTGGCCTCAGAAGATGGAAGACAAAGAACAGAGCAGATTTTGGCACTGTGGAATCGATTTCAGATTTCCAGTCTTCTGAACTGTGAAAGAATTAAGGTATGTTGTTTTAAACTGCAAATTTGTAAGGTGTTGAAGATATAGCTCAGTGGTAGAGTGCTTGCCTGGCATGTGCAAGGCTCTAGATTTGATTCCCAGTAGTGGGGGTAAAAAATAGCTAAACTACAAATCTGTGATAACTTGTTACAGTAGTCAAAGAAAATTAATATATCTGGTCCTACAAATTATTAGGTAGGTTGCATAACTTTGGCAAGTTATATATATTTTTAAGTTCTTTGAGTCTTTATTCTCATCTCTAAAGTAAGGGCCAGTATACCAGATGTCCTGCTAAATGTGGTAATATGTGTAAAGTACAGAGCAAATAGCAGAGACTGCATTGTAAATGCTTGAAAAGAATAATTACAATTTTTTGTTAGATATTTTTACAAATCATCATCTTTAATAATTCTCATAGTTCTATGATGTCAAGGACCATATCTCCTCATTTTTAAAAAAATATTTATTTTTTAGTTTTTCGGCGGACACAACATCTTTGTTTGTATGTGGTGCTGAGGATCGAACCCTGGCTGCACGCATGCCGGGCGAGCGCGCTACCGCTTGAGCCACATCCCCAGCCCCCATATCTCCTCATTTTATAGGTGTGGAGAAGTTAAATAATTTGCTCAAATTACAATTTGCTCAAAATGCAAAATAGCTTAAGTTTAATGTTTTTGAAATGTTTTTTGATGTATTTTTAAATATTCCCAATATCTTATTTGCCTGAGGCACCCCATCCATTGAAATAATGGTTTCGGTGTTTCAGAGGGAAGGTCAGATATGAATTAGAACAAAGACATGTCTGTCAAATGGGAGTTTTTGAGTCTCTACCACAGGATTAATCTTGAAAGTGAGGCTTTGTCAATTGAGAAAGGATTTCAAAATTCTTTCAGCATGCACTAACAAGAAGCAGGACCAGTATGTGCGAAGTTTTCCCTGATTGAATGAACATAGACCATATGAAGAAAATTCTTGCCACAAGAAAGAAAGAGGGGGAAGAAAATTGCCTCTGACCCAGTAGATGATGGAAAGAAGGAAGAGATGATAGCAGTGGAAGCAAGTATTAAGAATCCAGTAATCAGACTGTCTGTTCTGCTATAGTTTGAATTTTGGATATCCCACAGAACTCTTGTATTAAAGGCTTGGTCCCCAGCCTGAGGGGTCATGGGAGGGAATACAACCTTTAGGAGGTGGAGCCTCAAGAAAGGAAGTTAAGCCATCAGGCATATGCCCTCAAAGAGGATACTGAGATCCTGTTTTTTTCCTTTTCCTCTCGCTCTTTTGCATCTGGCCTTTAGGTGAACAGGTTGTTTCACCATGTTCTCCCTGCCTTAACGGGCTGCCTCCCTACAGGATCCAAAGCGGTGAGACCACCCAAATGTGGACTGAAACTTTTGAAACCATGAGCCAAAATAAATCTTTCTTCCTTATAACTTGATTTATTCCAGTTATTTGTTACAATAGCAGAAAACTGAGTAACACATCCCATCCTGATGATGCTGTTTATACTTTTATAATACTTACTTCTCTATGTTGTGAAGAATAAAGTGGAGTTTTAATGGCTTCTCATTGCTCTTGGATAACTCTGTGTTACCATGATCTGTAAGGCCTTGTATGGTTAGCTCTTGTGTCAGGACTTTAAACAAACGCAATCTTATTCACTTTGTCAAATTGGAGTTTATTTTCTTCAGTTCGGCAGCAGGATGTTCAGGGATAGTGCTCCTACTTGTGGAAATCATTAAGGACTCAGGTTCCTTCTTGGATAGTGCCATCCCACACCGTGTGGCTTTTGTCATTATGGTCTTAAGGCAGTTGCTCCTTCTCTAGGATATCTGCCCTCCTTTCAAGCAGGAATAAAAGATGGAGGTGAAACAGGAAAGCGCAAATGGTACTTGCAAAAGGAGTCAGTGCCTCTTCATGAGGAAAACAGTATCTTTCCCAAAAGAACCACACAGTAGACTTTCACTCTGATCTCATTGAACAGAAAGGGTCATATGGTTCCCTTTAGCTACGGGGAACATATGGAAGTTAAATTTTGAACTAAACCATTTTCTACATGTAACTTAGAAAAAAGAAAACGTGTTGGAAAGCATCCAGCAGTGTCTATGCATTGGCCCACTCTCCAGCTGCCTTGCAGATTATCATTCCCCTAGATTATATGCTTTACTATGTTGGCCTTTCTGTTTCCTAATTATGGTCAAACTTTTGTACCTCAGGGATGTATTCAATCTATAATCCTCTCTTCCTGGAATGCTCTTTTGCCAGCATTTCCAAGGTTGGCACCCTCATGTCCTTAGGTCTCTGTTCAACTGTGTGACCTTTTCAGAAAAGTCTTTGATACTTCTACCCTGAAATTGAAAGTGGTCACATCTGCCTTGCTAATTATCTTCCATAACAAGTTATCTATTTTCTTTTTAGTATTTTTATAGTACTTTCACACAATCCTGGAATTGGAATTTCCAATTCATTTACTTGTTTATTATTTCCCTCTCTCAGAAAGTAAACTTCTTGGAAAGAGGACCTCATCCAACTGTTGGGTTCAGCACTAATCAGTGCTTAGGAAAGCTTGCAGTAAGACAAGAATTCCAAAGACTGTGATAATAAAGGAAATAGGGGAAGCTGGGCATTGGGAAGTGCCCTTATCTCCAATCTTTAGGTGGGCATCAAAGCAGAGTGACCTTGGTTGGAAAATAAAGGAATGCGCTCATAAAACATCTGAGGAATTCTACCTGCACAGCGGGCATGCAGCCAATCCTACATATTCCCTCTGCTTGTAGGCATGGTTCAGCCCTCTATATTATCTTAGCCTGCTGCCCACAGAATTGCATGAGTAATAAAATGTCTAAAACTTCCCAGCTTCCCTGTTGAGTTCTCCTAGTTCTTTCATCCTCCCGCCCCTCCCTCCCTCCCTCTCCTTCCCTCCCTCTCCTTCTCTCTCTCTCTCTGCCCCCGCTCCCACTCCTGCCTTTCTTTCTTTCTGTACCAGGCACTTAACCACTGAACCACATCCCCAGCCCTTCCAGCCCTTTTTGTCTTTTATTTTGAGACAGGGCCTTGCTAAGTTGCTTAAGGACTCGCTAAGTTGCTGAGACTCTCTTTGAATCTGGAATCTTCCTGCCTTAGCCTCCCAAGTTGCTAGGACTACAAGTGTGAACCACTGCACCCAGCTCCAAGTTCTTTCTTTAGGATTAGTAAAACTACTAATGCTGGGACATTTTCAGCTCTGGGACTGAACAATTGGCAGAGTCAGTGGGGTCCCAAAAGAGGATGTGTTTCCCAGAGTTGGGAAAGGGCATGGGTCTGTGGGGGAAATCTCTGACTGGCCATAAGCCTCCATGTAGTTTGAGGTAGCTTCCCATTGGAGGGGTGGGGACTACCATGTGAGTATAGGGATGCTCTGAAAACACAAGAAGAGGTGCCACAAATGTGGGAAGCAGCACCTAAAGTAGTCACAGAAAAGCAAAAGAAATTCAAGGTAATCATAGGAAAGTGAAAGGAATCCAACAGTGCTACTCCCTTGGTGGCAAAGTCCCTGCTGTGTGAATTAAAGTGAGACACAGACTGGGAGTCAGTCACGCAGGTTTAACTCTGTAGAGTATAGAAAGAACTAGAAAGAGAGGCCTGTTTAGCACAGGTTGACAGCAAAGATAAGCTGTTGCAGTGCATAGAATCTGCAGGTAAGTGTCTACAGGTCATAGCTTACCTTTATGCCAAACTGAATGGACATCACAGGCCCATATCCCATAGGAAGGCATGGGTGACTAGAGAAAATTGGGACCCTCAGATGTGGGACCCACTCAGGGAGTCCACTAGTGCCAGAGACTCAGAAATTGAAGTGGAGGATGAAGATATAATAGCAGGAAGCAGTGATGGTCCAAAATTTAAAGAACCAGCAGGAGTGGCCTGAGGTGGCTGATCCAGTCTGCTCCCCATTCCAGAAAGAGATTTACCTACCGCCATGAAACTGTACACTCAGGCAGAGCCAGCAGAACTGGGGTCCAAGTTCAGGCAGAAAACAAAAGCAAGTACCTGCATGGCTACTCTACTTGTGCAACAGAGAAGCAGATGGGATTATAGTGAATGGTATGTAATTGTCTAAAATGGCTTACGCTGCTTTATGTCAGCAGCTTTACACCAATGCTACTGATAAAAGTGTAGGGTCATTACTAGCTCAGCTGCCTCTTGCCACTTGCAATACATGTTTAAATTTTGGAGATATCCTATGCCTAGAGGCATCTGGGCCTCTATGGAGGAGCTACAGAGCTATCTGTGGGAACTGGGAATGAAACATGTTATTTATGTGCAGTCTTTTCCAGGACCAGCAGTATGACTTTTACTGTCAGGATGAGGGATGCAGTGTTACACACAGCCCCTCCATCCATTTGGGGTGTCCTAGTAGCAGTATTATCCCCATTAGTAGGGCAACTCCTCCAGCAAGTAACACAACTGATAACAGATCTAAGGGAAAAAGGAAGTTGCAGCAGAAAACAGGAGCCTAGAAGAATCTCTTTAAGTCTATCGTAAACAGATTCAGGTGAACTTAATAGTAGCAAGAGTAGATGAAAGGAAAATAGATAAACAATCTAAGGCAACCCTGGTATGCTTGTGGAAGCAATGACCAAAGGACAAGAGATTTCAGTCATTATCTCTCAATGAGAAAAATGAAGATGTCAGAAAGTCAGAATGGACTTCAACTCCAAAAAGAGACAAAGAGAAGCCTCTTCTATTAGGAGATGTAATGAAAGCAGAGACCACAGCTTTCCCCGGGGAGTCTTTGAGTCCTTGGGTAGGGGAGAACTAGGGGAAAAGTGAAGGTTCTTGGGTCTGAGCCATGTCTCTGGATGGGAGGCCATATGTAGAATTGGCAGTACATTGGTCTTCAAAGAATATTCAGAGAGTAACAGCACTGGTGGACACAGGATCTGAATGTGTATTGATATATAGTAATCCTGTCAAAGTCTCAGGCAGGTAAACTGCTCTTGACCGATATGTTGGAAAACAGTGAGAGCTGAGCTATAACATTGACACCAAGGCTTAGATGCCTGCCTTCCACTGCAGCATGGAGCATGATGGGGTTGGGTTCTTTATCTCATGAATTTGAAGAATAAAATTCATGGACACAAGGGTGAGAGCAAAGTACAGGATTTATTGGGGTAATAGAAAGAAAGCAGAGCTCTCAAAGAGGGAGGGGTCCCAAGAGAGGGATACCGAAGAGTAGCTATTGTCTTGGAGTGTATATAAATCTACAGGGTTAAGGAAGTCAGCCCCCTGCCCAATCCTGGGTAAGGCATTCAGTGTCCAAGAGGTATTCATGCAGCCTTTAGTCCAATCAAAATATCAACTGGGCATTTTTCCTTTTTGGAGAGGCATGAATCCTAGTCACATATTCCTGATTTTTAAATAACATTTTTGTACATTTCTTAGCAAATATTTGCAGGTACTGTTTGTGCTCTATTGCCCAAGAGGTTAACCAGTGGCCCATTTCCCTATCTGCCCAGCCTTAACTCTTTCTCCTGATGTCATCACCCTACCCTTTGTTCACAGATTGCATTGGTGAATATTTAATAGGTATTGATATATTGTGGGGTAAATGCCTACAAACTATCATAGGGGAATTCTGTTTGCATTGCGAGGTGATTAAGCATGCATCCACTATAAAGCCAACATTAAGAAGGCTTGCTAAACACTCCCCGTTTTTGCCTGTACCCTGCTGAATTGTTGCCCCCCCAAACTATGTCTTCATGTTGGCCCCCAAGAGATAATGGACACTATATGTAAATTGGCTAAAGTAAACACAATTTTTCCAAACCACAGTCCTTTTAAATTTCCTTCATAAACAGTAAGAAACCCCAATAGAGCTTAGTACGTGACAGTGGAGTACAGGGAATTAAATAATGTGATCCACTCACATTATGCAGCCATTGCCAATGTAGCCACCATTCTAGAAGGGAATTTATCATTGTGTATTAGACCTTGCTAATGCCTTCTTTGGAATAGATGAAGTGTCTGAGGGTCAAGACTCATTTGTCTTCATGGGAGAGGATGGATAATAGATGTTTACAATCTTATCTGGAGTATGTCTCCATCACATCATCTTATGTCATGATATGGTAAAAAACCTGCTGCCAACATGAACTGGTAAAAATGTTTATATAATTATCACATCAGATTTTCTTTCAGTGCTCACCAAGGATACTCACGTGATTTTGCCTCATTTGCAAAGAAGAGAGTAGACTGTGAACTCCAACAAAGTGCAGGGTCATGGCTTATCAGTGAAATTCTTGGGCTTTGTCTGGTCAGGTAAGACAAAAGTTATATCTCAGGCTGTGATAGATAAAATTTAGGTGTTTCCACTTTTCAAATACAGTAAAGCAAATGCAAAAATTTATGGTGTTACTAGGTTATTGGAGGAGTTTCATCCTTCATCTGGCTCAGTTATTACTACAATTCTATAATTTGTTTAGAAGGGGTACAGGAACTGTTCTGACTGGCATACTGAGGCATTTGTTTAATCAAGCCAAACCAATAGTCAAGCAGGCACAAGCCCTTGGACACTAGACATGGAAACCTGCTGTGCTTACCACCCATGTCACTCCAGATGGCTTTTGATGAAGCTTATGGCAGTGGATTAAGGGACATACGACACTCATTGGATGTTGGTCACAGTATGGAAGTAGGCAGAGGAATGCTAAAATTGTTAGAAAAACAACAGTGTGCTACTTGTGCTGCCTTCTTAGCCATGGAGCCCATCACTAGCTATGGTTGTGACCGCCTATCTAGGCGTAACAGGAGTTCACTTGCTGCTCTGCCACTGTGGCTTATTTTAAAACTGATGTTTTCCCCCCTTTTCTCTTCTCCCTCTCCACCTTCCTAACCTTTGGGGAAACAAGGCCATCTTAGGTCATGCTACCTGTCTTTGAATACACATGCCAGAGGAATAAAGTTATTTAGGCCTTGGGACTGACCTAAGAAACTGCGCTCTCTCAGGGTCATAAGTGAATTATGGTCCCTGACAAGGTTGAACTGGAATTTTTTGGCCTTTGAATCACCTTTATAAAAGCCTTCTGTTCCCCCTGACAAGCAGATACACAACTTCTAGGACAGGAGTCCCCTGTGTTTCTCCTTTGCTCGCAAATAAATGAAACTTGTTTTTCTCAAATGCTTAAGTCTTGATTTAGCCTCCCACACGGCTCAGGTTCTTTTTTTTTTTTTTTTTGTACTGGGGATGGAACCCTGGGGTACTCAACCACTGAGACACACATTCTCAGCCACTTTTTAAATATATTTTATTTAGAGACAGGGTCTCACTGAGAGAAGCCTTGCTTCATCAGTGATTGTCTTCATCACTAGATTGGCATTGAGGACAAGGACTAAGCTTTTGGTAACAAGTGAATGGCTACATCAAATGACCAAGGTTCCATAATTGGGAGTAGCTCAGACGGCAACCACTAGGAAATATTGCAAATACCTTTGACAGCAAGGAATAGACAACACTTTGCCTCTCAGTCAACAGTTCCTGGGACCAATCACATATGTAGAATAACAGGATGAAACATTATAAGACACACCTTTACTCCCTTCACCCATACAAGAAGGCCATTCTCCAACGTCAGAGCAAGCCTAGTATACTGATGGATCAGCAAAAGGAAACCCCCAGAGTGGACAGCTGTAGCCTCTCATCCAGTGACTGATATTGTGAATTGATGAAGGAAATTGATTGATTGATGACAAGGAAACAGCAACTAGTGGGCTGAATTGTAAGTGATACGGATGTCTATTGTTCACCAAAGTGGGCCATTAGCTATCTTTACAGATAGTAGGGACATATTCAGAAGACTTAACAATGTGACTGTCTCAGTGGCAACAATAGTGGATGATAAATGGCAGATATGAGAAGATATTTGGTGTTGTGCCCAAACCAAAATTGTTACAATATACCATGTAATTGCCATTGTTCTCTCTGATTTACAGGAAATGATGAGGCTGACTAACTGGCAAAGATAAAATGACTAGAGCAAACCCCTGCAGGAGAAGTTGCCCCTTGGCTAAATCATAGATTAAAGAATGCAGGTTGGAAGATTATGTGAGTAGCTGTGACACACCCATAAAGATGTATGATGTTGTTGCTGCAGCTAGAAACTGTCTTCCTGTGGTCTGTTATCACTATCCACAACAACTGAGTGCTACCAAGTGGTATATCAAGTGAGGTGATGTCCCTCTTCAGCAATGGCAGATAGACTACATTGGCCTTCTCCCATTATCAGAAAGGGACAAATATGCATTAACTTGTGTGGCCACTGTAACAGACTTGGTGCAGTCTTCCACAGCAAAAAAAGCCAATCAAAAGGCAATTATTAAGGGATTGACCTGGTTGACTGCCATGTGTAGCATACCACAGGAATTAACAATGACCAAGGAACTCATTTCATAGGTCTTGAACCCATACAGCAATGGGTTCAAGACTGGGACATACTATGAATTTTCCACCTGCCATGCAATACAACAGGAGCTGTATTAACTGAAATAATGAATGGCCTGCTGAAACAAGCCATAAGGACTGAGAATGACTCTATGCAGGGCTGGGTTTTCCTTATGAGAAACCCAGATATCAGCTGCCTGCAGCTGTTTCTATGTTATCTTGCCTATGGCTGCCAGGGTTGGGGTTACAGATAAAGTGGACATCCACTGAACATTTTCTTAAACTGGCCTGGGCACAAGTAACAATTTACCGTTGCTGGCTCTTCAAGATATTACCTGGTAGACAAGGAGCATTAGTTGGCCATGGACTGTACAAGTAACCACCTCCAGTGGTTTGCCTTCTGGTTCCTTGTAGGGAGGAAGAATGGCTAAATGTAAAAGTAAAACCTACAATGTTGGGACCCTGGCACTCACAAGTACAGGTGATGATACTCTTGGCATTATCACCTGAGGAAAAAAAATTTGGTGGGGGGGAGAGGTACTGGGGATTGAACTAAGGAGCACTTGACCACTGAGCTATATCCCAGCCCTGTTAAGTATTTTATTTAGAGACAGGGTCTCACTGAGTTGCCTAGTACCTCACTGTTGCTGAGGCTGGCTTTGAACTTGTGATTCTCCTATCTCAGCCTCCCTAGCTGTTGAGGTTACAGGCTTGCACCACCGTGCCTGGCTTGAGGAAAATTTTGTATCAGTTTATGGCAGTTATATATTCCAGAGTTGTCTTGTTCCTTCTATACCCCTCAAGTGCAAACAGGTTGATATGGTACACTTGCCATGTAGGCTAATTTATGGACAAAGCTGTAAGGACCATATAGTAAAGATCATATAATAGCCGCTATATTGCCTCATGGAGCTGCTTTGCTATTATTGGTGTTTATTAAACATTTGTCATATTCTCCACAGGTTAACAACAAGGTTGCTAAACAATAGGTTTAAGCAACTGCTTAACAATAAACCTATAAACAACAGGTTTATTCCTGGACTGAGTAATGGAAGTTGCACATCATGCTAACCAGAATAACTGTTGGATCTGCTCAGAACTCTGAGTGCAGCACAAGAACTTCCCTGGATATCTTAACCTGGAAATGAGATGGAATAGACTTGGCTGACACTGACTAGACTGCCTGCAAAAATGGCCTTCATGTGATTACACTAAAGAGAAAAACGTTTGCTTTGATTGGAGACATTAAATTTCTCTCAAGTACCTGGGTATACTTGTATATGGAATGGACTTTTATATGAGGTAGCAATTCAGGTTAGAGTTAAAAAGTAAACTTTCCTTTGCATCACCCTGTAGGGTCATGATAAAAAGAAGGCAGGTTTTATGCCTCCATGTCTGTGTGAGAAAACAGTCAACTCATCCATCATCCCTTGTTACTCATGGGGCTTTTCCCCTGCCATGGGATGAACTGTGTATATGTGGGCTCTATGGATGGCCTTACCTACCTTACCACTGGACAGGACAATGTACATGGGGATGGTTTTGATCTCAGCCCAAGTTTTGCCTCTTTTGCCACACACACACCTAGTAAATGGAGTAGCATAAAGGCCCTGCCATGCCATCTGGTGGTTTTAATCATTAGATTATCTTTCCCCACAAACTACAGTGATTGATGTAGAAGCTTAAGTCTTGATTTAGCCTCCCACACTGCTCAGGTTTTTTTTTTTTTTTTTGGCACTGGGTATGGTACCCTGGGGCACTCAATCACAGAGCCACATCCCCAGCCGCCCCCTTTTTTTGTATTTTATTTAGAGACAGGGTCTCACTGAGTTAGGGCCTTGCTAAGTTGCTGAGGCTGGCTTTGAACTCGAAATCCTCCTGTCTCAGTTTCCTGATCTGCTGGGATTACATGTGTGTGCCATAGCGCCTGGTGCTCTCATTCTTTTTTTTTTTTTTTTTTTAATTTTTTAATATTTATTTTTTAGTTATAGGTGGATGCAATATCTTTGTTTTATTTTGATGTGGTGTTGAGGATCGAACCCAGTGCTTCACGCATGGTAGGTGAGCACTCTACCTCTGAGCCACAACCCCAGCCTCTCATTCTTAATGAGACTAAACATGCCATAATTTGATAACTGAGGAAACTACTAGGATAAGAAAGGAAGCTTTACAAAATAAGATGGTGTTGTTCTTGTGGCTGCCCAAAGTGTTGTATGTGCAGCCTTAGGGACAGAATGCTGCATGTATACATCTGATAATGGACATAATTACTCACACTTAAACCCATGTGTCTAAACAAATTAAAGCCATCTTAAGTACCTTAGCATGTTTGCTGATAGGTTCTTGCTCTTTGTACTGCTATTTTAAGATATAGATGCAATTTACCTCTGGAACCCTGCCCCAAGGGATTTTTTTTTTAACACATAAAACAATATTAGATTGTGAGAGATATGAAGGGGCTTCTGAGGCACTGAAGGGGTGGAATATTGGATTAAATTCTAATCAATGCCTGGGAAAGCTTGTAGTAAGAGAAGACCTCCAAAGAATGTGATGATGAAAGAAATGGAGAGGGGAAGCTGGCCACTTCCTTTATCTTCAATCTTTAGAAGAGGACCTGAACAGAATGACACTTATTGTACGCTAAAGAAATATACTCATAAAACAACTGAGAAATTCACCTGTACAGTGGGCATGCAACTTATCCCATATATTCCCCCTGTTTGTAGGTGTGGTGTGTACAGTCTGTTGCCATGAAAAGTATGAGTAATAAATTGTGCAAAACCTCCCTTTTGAGTCATCCAAGTTCTTTCTTTGGGATCAGTAAACAGTGCACTGGGGTAATTGCATCCCTGGGCTGAATACCATCTTGTTCACAACTGTACTCCCGGCACCCAGGACAGTGCTTGGTAAATAATAAGTATATACTCAGTAAACATTTGTGGCATAATTTAATAATGGAAAAATGGGGGGGATAAGATTCTTTTGTTTTGAAAATTTTTATTAGTTATTGATGGACCTTTATTAATTTATTAGTTTATATGTGGTGCTGAGAATCAAACCTAGTGCCTCACACATGCTAGGCAAGCACTCTACCACTGAACCACAACCCTAGCCCCTGGGATAAGACTCTTAATCATTCTTTTTTAAACATACATATCAATTTCAATAATCAGATACATGGCTCTTCTACTTAAAAGAATTCATTGCTCAGTGTCTCTTGCCTGTCTTACTATTTTAAGATGCTTCTGCCCTTAAAGCTGATATGGTTTCAAAATTAAGAAGAAAATAAAAGCTCTCATTTTCTTATGTTCTGATAATATCAACTTATAGTTTTGGGTGTTGGTAAGTCGATGAGAAGGTGTTTAGGTTCTGCCCAAGAGTAAGCTGCAGCATGTGCACTCACTACACTCTTGCAGGCAGGGAATACACATCTCTGAAGAGAGGAACCCAGGAGACCTGAGGTCTGAGCCCATTGTGGTTCAATTTCAGTGCCACAGAGTTGGATTTGTTTGCTTATTGTGTGGTTATTTAAACCAGGTCCATTCCAGCCTCTCATCAAGGAATGTGGAGTTAGAAGACTAGGGTCTGAGGGGCTTCCTATGAGACCTTCGTTTTGTTGCTCCCGTCGATGAGAGGCATTCTGAGTCACTGCCTTACTCCTTTTCTCCCTAGTGACTAATTTATCAGTAGACTTTTGATGAGCTGAACTTCAGAAACAAAGCCTGCCCAACATGTTTCTGGTTGAAGTAGTGATTAATGGCTGCTGAAAACATTGAAAGCAAAGCTTATCTGAGCAAAGAAAGCCAAGTACTGGTATTTAATTTATTTAAAACAGGTTTTCCCTATGTTGCCCAGGCTATCCTGGAACTCCTGGGTTCTTGAGTAGCTGGGACTACAGATACATCACTGCCATAACTGGCTTGATATTTATCTTTGAAGTGCACATTTTAATAAAAGTACTTCACTCCATGAAGGAGTGGTCAATAATAAACAAAGCTGGCACTAAAATGTTAAGGCAAGATTTTATTAGTATTTTTTCCAAAACAAAGAGAGTACAGTATGAACTGAACTCTATTTCCCTGAAACAAAAGGTGGGAGATGTTTTAAATGCTGTTGTGTTATAAAGGAAAGGCACTGCAGGCTCTAAAGTATGTGTGTGTGTGTGCGCACGGGGTGCATGACAGAGGGGAAACAAATTTCTATCTTAACCACAGGAGACAGTGGTGCAAATTGAAACAGGGCACTTCTCACAAGTATTCAAGATTAGTGTGAGTTATGTTACATTGTTGTAGGGACAAACAAGGCAAGGCACAGAAGATAGCAGGAATCAGTTTTATTTGGCTGCAGCCAGGTTCAGAGGGTACAGCCTTTGCTGTAATCAATCAATACCCTGAACCCCGAGTTCAGGGAGTTTCGGAGTTTTATACCCAGCATGTAAGGGGAGGGGCTCAGAAGTTCACAGTCTGCAGAAGTTCACATAAAAGCAGCTTTTTCTTTCACTGTTCTGGGCATGTTAACTCTTCAAGGACAACACCTGAGAAGGGGAGAGCTTCTTCTCTTCTTTCTATCCTCTCCCTGCCAGCGGTTACCATGGAGCCCATTTGTAACTTATCTTAAAAATTTAGATGTCTCTGTGAAGCCCAGCTCAAGGCCAGAGGTCTTGTTTTCACTTTTCTTCAAAATACTGTACTGGATACATTTGTGAAAAATTAGTAAGGGGGTGTCCAGCACCTGGAGTGCTTGTATCTTCCCGGCCAGTGGCCAAGTAAATAGGGTGAAACGAAAATAGGAAGTTTATCTACAATGGACTCTGTTGCTGACAGTCCTAAAATCAGCCATGGTGAAGAGGGCTTTTCTGTGGAGAAAGGGGGTGCCACTTCAACCTCTCAAAGAGATGGGGCTCAAGTCCACAGCAAACAGGGTTGGGTGGTAGGAAAAAAATTTATAATTAAGCTTTCTAAAGTTATAGCTCTGGGGCCGTCTGGGAAATTGAGGCAGCATAAAGACCCCTTTCAAACCCCGATTCTTGAGATTAAGTCAGAGGATTTAGACATGTTGCTCACAGTAACAGGTATGAGTTTCTTGAAGGGATACGAAAAGAGAAAAGCGAAACTCTCAAGGGAGAAAGTGGGTCTTTTCAGATGAGAGGGACAGTGTGCCTCCAGTTTTATTGGGGAGCTAAGAGATGTTTCCAGAGAGTCCCACCCAGGTCCACTTGTTGACTTTTGACTCACAGCAAGATAGCATGGCAATTTCAAATCCCCACTGCCATGGCAACTCTAGGTCACTTTGACCCATGCTGACAGGTTCTAATGGATTCTTAACCATGAATTCTTACAGATTTTATGGTTAGGAGGAACTACTCTTATCTTCCTGAGTTTTTGGGATCTGGTCTGTAAAAAGGGTTGCAAAAGTCTCCTTCTTCAGGGTAACTTGGGTTCCTCTTGTGGACATTATTTCAGGCCTGCGTTTCTCCTGCAGATAACAGGTAGTTTGCTGAGGAATGTAAAATATTCTGTCGACTTAAGCTGGGCTTCAAGTAAATTGCTTTTTGGAAAAGACAGCATGTGGGTGGTCAGCACAGTGGGCCCATTTTATAGAATTATTCTCCAAACCTCCTGTTACCACCATTCCCAGTTGTCTGTTCCCTATCAAGAGGAGTTAAGACACCTATCATATGACTGGGTTTTGTCAGGAACAACAGTAAAATTCTACTAGCTTTGTGTTCAGGCAGGCATTTCAAGAGGGTCTGGGGTTATCTCAAGTACAAGCCTTTATGCTGCTGGAAACCATGGTATATAGAGGGTGATCAAATCTTAGTGCATAGATTTGGTCAGAGTCACTATGTGCCAAGAGTCCTGCAGCTTTCAGGAAAAGTGCTGTTTAAAATTTAACTGGCTTTTAAGATAGTCAAAGCTTTACAATGTCTGTGTCTGAACTGTACCCCTTAAATAGTGGATTATGTTTTTAAACATTACGAATTGACATATTAATGAGTTGATGAATATAAAAAATATAAACCAGATCATTAATTGTTTTGGACAACTTGGGTTTCCAACTTGGCTAATATCTGCTTTTCGACTTTATTCTCCAGGTTGTGTGCCAACTTTACATCCTGTTTATTCAGCTGCGGGTTTCCAAGGGCCACACCCAGCGAAGCCCAGTGCAATTTACCAACTGGAGGGAAGGACTTGTTAAAGAAGGAAGAGAAACGCCTCCAGGTGCGTGGGCTCCAGGTTTCTTTCCTACTTCTTCTTACAACCACCGATTGTTCAACATATGACTATGAGCGCGTGGTTCTGCATTTCCTTCCTTAGAAAAAAGGGCAGTAAACTTTTCGCAAATCCCTTTCTTTCTTTCCCCTTTTGTCCCCTTCCAGTTCCTCCTTTCCAAGTCACCTTTTCTCTGGCTGTCAGGGTACTTCCCTCCGCCTCGTCGCGCGCCTGCGCCTGCGCAGATCAGGCCGTCGGCGAAGACAGGCGCTGCCAAGTTTGCACGGCCTTTGCTTTGCGACATGGCCGAAAAGCGCCGCCACGCACTTGGGACGTCACGGGTCCCGGGTGGCTGTTCTCGGCAGCTCACCCTGGTGTAGTCGGCGGTACTTGCTAGTGGGGATTTCTGTATAGCACTGGGGAAAGCGGCGGTTCGGGGAGAACTTCTAGTCTGTGTGTATTTTTAGATAGATGCAGCGGAAGAACCCGCGGGCTGCCGGGTCCTAGTGCCCGCTAGATACCCGGAGCCGGGGATTGGGCAGTGGGGCCGGCGGAGGCTGAGGCCCAAGCTAGGGTCGAAGCCGCCCGCGGGGCGCTGATGGCCGGACGCTCCCTGCGTAAGGCTTTAGCCACGGTGTCTCTCTCAGTAGCCTTGGCCTCCGTGACTGTCAGGTCCTCAGGCTGCCGCAGTATCCCGGCGTACAGGTATTCACCACTCCTGGTGCTGACCCCTATCCGGAGACCTTGGGTTGGGGGTGGGAATCAGCTTCCTTTCCGGCGTATTCTGTAGGCTTTATTTATGACCCCGATTTACGCATCCCTATACCCAAAACAAAAACAAAAGAAAACAAAAATCTTCAAAATGTATTAGTTGTTTTTTTTGAGGAAAATTAGTTCTGGGACCTTTATTAACCCCTGATTTTGAAATTTGCCGTCTTTTATAAGTCACCAACATTGTGGTCATCAGAGAGTTAAGCGCTTGTTTGGATTCTGTTGCCCCGTGTCATTTTCTTTTCTGTTTCTTTTAAAACATCATGGACATTGGCTGTGTTTTACTAATATAAGTAGTCGTTGTTTTCTCTATATGGGAAGACTGATTGACTTTGGCTGTTTGTATCTGGCTCCTAGTCTGGAAGTTCAGTGGAGAGTGTGTGAGCTGGTACCAGGTGTACAGACCTGAACCCTTTAACCCTAGAATTTACAGTAGTATAGTTTCCTCAACTTTATTTTCTAGTGAGACTTGTAAAATTATTAAACCTGTTTTTCTCTTGTTTTCTAACACCAGTATTAATGGTAGGGGTCCCAGCTACCTCCCTTGTTTTTTAAACTTTTGACTTTATCCTGGGAATAAATAGCTATTGCCAACTTTTGGTTTTCATTTGAATAACTTCCATGGTTATTGTCTCACTGCCCACTTAACAAACTTTGGGCTTACTGACTTCAAATTTGAAATCTCTTGGCTTCTCTTGTTGGGGTGGCATCTCTCACCCTTTTGTATATACTCCTAAATGTAATCTGTTCTACTCTGGCTTTTAGGCCATTATGGTTCTGGCCATTTGCCGTCTTCCTGAAATTGGTTAAAATCTCTTTACTAGTGGTGTCCCACTTATTCTGATAGTATGGATTTTATTTCCTTGTATACATCTTTTATCTTCTTCCAGTGGAATTTGAGAAGGAAGGAACACATGACAGTGGTATCTGGAAGTCACTAATTCTATTTTTGTTAGTTGCCCCTGGAACAATGTAAAATTGCTTGGCAATTATTCTTCATTTTTATAAGGTGGGAACTCTAGAACCAGAGACTGCATACCAGCTTAGAAGAAAAACCCAGAAGTGAAGTCAACAAATGTGTGTGGAGTACCTGGTTTCTAATGTTGCAAAGCATCCTGGAGAAGACAAAAGAAATGTATTATTGAGAATTTTACCATTCTTGGTCTGGTAGGGTGGCCCATACCTGCAGTCCCAGCAGCTCGGGAGGCTGAGACAGGAGGATCCCGAGTTCAAATCCCACCTCAGCAACTTAGTGAGGCACTAAGCAACACAGTGAGACCCTGTCTGTGAATAAAATACAAAAAGGGTCTGGGCTCAGTGATAGTGTGCCCCTAAGTTCAATCCCTGGTATCTCTCCCGCCAAAATTTACCATTCTTTAATAATTGGGGAAAATCCAGAAAGTGACAGTTTTTTTTTTTTTTTTAAATATCTATTTATTTTTTTTTTAGTTTTTGGCGGACACAACATCTTTGTATGTGGTGCTGAGGATCGAACCCGGGCCGCACGCATGCCAGGCCAGTGCGTCACCGTTTGAGCCACATCCCCAGCCCAGAAAGTGATAGTTTTGCAGTTAGTTTTTTTGAGTTCACCAGTTTCAAATGTCTGTTTTTTACAAAAAGCAATAGTATTTGGATTGTTATGTTTCCAGGTTTCCCAGCAGGATCTACCACAACATACCTTGGTTGAGAACATTGTATATTTTGTCTCTGTGGGGGGAAAAAAAAAATGTGTGTATATATATATATATATATATATGTATGTCTGAGCTAAAGATTGAAATAGAGATAGTTTTGCCTAGTGTTTAGAGCCTGAAACTCTGAGCCAGTTTGCCAGGATTTGGTTCTGATTCTGTTATCAGTTGTATGACTTTGGTAAACTTGCTTAGCCTCTCTGGGCCTTAATGTTCTTTTTTATTTTATTTTTTTTGTAGATGAGCCTTAATGATCTTATTTCTAAAAGAAGAATAATACCTAAACTCAGAGTTGAGGATCAAATGAGTTAATAATATTACAATATTTGGAACAATGTTTTTCACACACAGCATGCACTTACTATATATATGTAGTTATAACTATTATGATTATTGCAATTTTTTTTTTTTTTTGGTTTAAAGCACATGTCACTATTACATTTCTTTTCTTCTCCTTTTTTTTTTTTTTTAGTATTGGGGGATTGAGCCCAGGGATACTTAACCAGTGAGCCCCATCCCCAGCCTTTTTTGTATTTCACTTAGAGACAGGGTCTCACTGAATTGCTTAGGCCTCCGTAAGTGGCTGAGGCTGTCTTTGAACTCATCATCCTACTGCCTCAGCCTCCCAAGCCACTCGGATTATAGGTGTGTGCCACTGTAATAATGCCTGGCAATATTGCATTTCCTTAAATTTGCCAGTTTTGGTAACCAGTTTTTGCTTTGTAAGATACAAAGGTATTTAATTGCCTTTGGTAGGCCAAATAAATTTCTTGCATCTATTCAGTAATGCAGTTAAAAGAGGTCTAAGCTGTATATGTATATATGATAAGTATACTTGTTCTGATATCTTTTAGTATGTCAGAGTACACAGAAGATATAAATGGCATTAGTGCTTCTTTGTAGGGTAAGAGGAATTTTTGATGTTGTTCTTGCAAAAGTAAAATTATTTAGAAAAGTAAACAATCAGGTGTATTACGTTTTCTCTCGTTTGAGTCTGTAGCAGATTTTTGGAATTCCATATGCTTAACCTTGCTAAATCAGGGAACAGAGAACCCAAAATTACTTAGAGAACATTTTTCGTACATGTTGGGGGTAGAGTATAACAAGATTTTTGTTTCTTGTGGACATTTTTTCCTTGCCCTGCTATCAAATCATGAAACAAAATTGTCATTTATAATAGGATTTATTTAGAGACTAGGGCTTCATATATTATATTATGCTTTTTAAATAACATACCTGAAATCTAATTTTGATAAATATGTGTTTCATATTTATACATTTTTATTGAGTATGAATTTAGAATCAGTGGGAAAGATCTTTTAAGAGTAGTCGTTATTTAGATTTCCAAAGTTGTGGCAGCTGAAGCAAGTAAGTTATCATAACATGAAAACAGTGAATGAACTTTTAATAAAGTTAGTCAAAAGTCGAAATTCTCCCACTTTTTGCTAGTGTTCATTCTCTCTGGGGATATTAATTTCTTTACTAGTTAGGCTTTCCCAGAATTTTGGGTGTTTGACAGTACTTCATGGATGCAAAGGGAATGCAAAATGAAATGGTGCTTGTTTCAAAGTCTTTAAATAGGATGAAAGACATCTTGAATTACACAAGAGCTATAGACACAAGAATAGGAAAGATTTAAACCAATAAAAAATCAAGGAAGAGAAGACAGTGTGGCAGTTTTGTAGAAAACTAAACATAACTGTTATTGTATGATTCAGCTATCACAATTTTTGTTATTTATCCAAATTAATGAGGTTTTGTTCACACAAAAACCTGCACACAGATATCAGCTTTATTTAAAAGTGCCAAGACTTAGATGCAACCAAGATGTCTTTTGGTAGGTGAATGGGTAAATAAACTGTGGTACATCCAGATAATGGAATAATAAGTGCTAAAAAGTGAGTTATTTAAGCCATGGAAAGATGTGGAGGAATCTTATATGTCTATTACTGAGGGAAAGAAGCCAATCTGAAAAGGTTATCTGATTTAAACTATATGACAATTCTTGAAGGCAAAACTATGAAAACAGTAACAAGATCAGGAGTTGTGGGGGCAGGATGAATGAATTGGGGGAGCACAGATGATTACTTTTTAATAGCTTATTTTTTAGAGCAAAATTGAATAGAAGTTATATAAATTTCCCATGTATCCCCAACCCTTATGCATGCATAGTTCCCCCTTATAGTGTATCTCACAGAGTAGTATGTTTGCTCTGTTAATGTGTCATTGTCACCTAGAGTCCCATAGTTTACATTAGAGTCTCTGTTTTATTTATGGATTTGGATAAACAATATAATCACATGTCTTTATATTGTTCATTGCATATACAATACACTTTGAAGAGGGGTCTGGAGGCGGTGTGATAGGCAGTCCTTGAAGGTCAGGTTAAGAATTTTAATCTTAATTTTTAATAAGTTTCTATACAATTTAAATACATAATTTGACCTTAATGCATAAATTTCATCACTTCATCCATACTTCCATTTCTTTAATATGTTTGGATAGTCCATTCTTGCTTGCTTCCTTTTCTTATCCCTTCTTTTTAACCTCCTGCTCTTTTTCTTCCTTTCTCTCCCCTTCTTTTTCACACTGTCTTCCCATTTTGTATCTCTTCCATCTTTCCCTTTTTCTCCTCCCAACCTTTCCCTCATATTCTCCTTTCCTTCTGTCTCTACCTCACAGTGGCACTGTATCTTCTAATCCATATTAAGAAACTGAAGATATGCTCTTTCTGTAGTTTCTACCACATACAGGTAATAAATAGTAAAAACATTTGTGGAAAGCAGAATAATGCCCCCCCACCCCAAAGATATCCACCTCCTAATATATGGAGCCTCTAAATATGTTGCTTGGGAAAAGAGACTATAGATTTTTTTAAGTTTAAAGACTTTGAGCTGGGAAATTATCCTGGGTTAGCCAGGTGCATCTGATCTAATCAAGTCCTCAAAAATGGAGACATTCTAGACTGTGTTCAGAGAAAGGTATGACTACTGAAAAATGGTCACAGATTCATTATCTTTGAAGGTAAAGAAAGGGGGCCATTGTCATAGAACCATGGTGCCCTCTAGAAAAGGTATTATAGTAGCAATAGAAAACTGATTTATGTACATACTCTTACTTAAAGTCATTATTTTTATAAAATTATAATCTTATTATATACACTTTTCTACATCTTGTTTTTCTTTCTTTTTTAACCAATATCTTATGAAAATATAGCCAAGTCATTTGATGATGTTATTTTTTTAAGCAATTTTTTTTAGTTGTAAATGGACACAATGCCTTTATTTTGTTTATTTACTTTTATATGGTGCTGAGGATTGAACCCAGTGCCTCACACATGCTCTACCGCTGAGCCACAACCCTAGCCCCTGATGATGTTATTTTTAACAGTAAATAAATTTCTCCTTGCCAGTACTTGCTGTGTTCTTTTATCATAATGACCACCATAATGGGTATGAGGTGACATCTCCTTGTGGTTTTGTGTTGCATTTTTTAATGATTAGTGACGTTGACATTGACTTTCTTTGCATGTATTTGTTGACCAGTTATATATCTTTGGAAAAATGTCTGTTCGGGCTCTTTGCTGATTTTGTAATTGGATTATTTTCTTGTTGAGTTATAGGAGTTCTTTACGTGTTCTGGGTCTACCCAACACCCTATCAGAGATATGATTTACGCTTCCATTTTTATGAGTTCCCTTTTCATTGTGTTGTGTTCTTTTTGGGGCCTATATTTTAAATTTTGATGTCCAGTTTACTTAGGTTTTTCTTTTGCTGCCCATGTTTTTGTTGTCATATATAAGAAATCATTTCAGATCCAGTATTGTGATGCAATCCTATATGTGTTTTTCTAAGAGTTTTTGTCATTTTTGGTTTTATGATTAGATCTTTTTTTTGGCTATTGCTAGGAGTCAAACCTAGGGCTTAAACATTTTTGACAGGTGCTCTGCCACTGAGCTATATCCCCAGCCCTGATCTAGTTTTAGTTAATGTTTGTATATGGCATAAAGAAAAGGTTCTTTTTGCATATGAATAATCAGTTTTCCCAGTATAATTTGTTGAGAAGATTATTCTTTCCTGGTTATATGGTCTTAGCACACTGTTGAAACATTTGATCTAAGTTAAGGAACTATATAGGTGTCCATGAACAGATGAGTGGATAAAGAAAATGTGATATACATATTATATACATAATAGAGTTTTATTCAGCCATAAAGAAGAATGAGACTGTCATTTATGGGAAAATGGATGGAACTTGAGAGTATTTTGTTAAGTGAAAATAAACTCAACTCAGAAAGTCAAGGGTCATGTGTTTTCTTCTACATGTGGAAGCTAGAGAGAATAAAGGAACAACAAAGGGGATGGGGAATCTAATGAAACGAGAAGGGAGGCCCGCAGAGGAGAGGAAGGGTTCTGGGGCTGGAGGCTAGAAATGAAAGAGAAAGTACTGGGGAAAACTTTACCAAATATATCACAATAATTATGTATAATTATAATTCATCAATAAAGAATAATTAAAAATAAGAAACATTTGGCCATATATATGAAGGTTTATTCCTGGGCTTGCAATTCTGTTCCATTTATCTATAATGTCTCTCTTTATGCCAGTACCACACTCTTGCGATTATTATGGTTTTGCAGTGAATTTTGAAATCAGGAAGAATGAGACATTGAGTTTTATTTTTCTTTTTGAAGATTGTTTTGACTGTTTGGGTCCTCTTGAGATTTCATATGAATTTTAGGATGGAGTTTTTCTATTTCTGGAAAAAATGGAAACAGGGATTGCAGTAAATCTATAGATTACCTTGGGTAGTTTTAACGTCTTTACAATATTAAGTCCTCCAATCAGTGAACATGGAATGTCTTTTCATTTATTAATATCTTATTTAATGTCTCTCAGCAACCTTATGCAGTATTCAGTGTACAGGAGTTTTGCCTCTTTGAAGTTAATCACTAAATAATAATTTTTTGTCCTATTTTAAGTGGAATTATTTCCTTAATTTTCTTTTTGTATTGTTTATTGTTAGTGCTTTGAATGTAACTATTTTGTTATTCATTTATTTGTTTCAACAATTTTATTCTTGGAGTCTTTTGCATTTTCTAAATAAAAGATCATGTGATTTGCAAGTAGATCATTTTTCTTCTTTCTTTCCAATTTGAATGTATTTTATTTCGGAGCTGTCATCAGTTTACCATGTTCTCAGATCCCTTTCTCCACTTTAGATGTTCTAATTTAGGGTCATTGGGAATTTTAATTTTTATTGTAAGAATATTAAGAATCTATAAGTTTTTAGGCAAGAGGAGACTTTGTGTATGCTCTGAGGTTAGTATGAAAGTTTAGTTATTAGTTTTTTTTCTGTGCTCTCCAATTATTTTATATCCTTTAATTTTATTAAATTTTGCTCTAAAGTTATATATTTACACACATATATGCATTTGCATACATATACACACATATATATCAGTCACTAACTTCAAATAATATTACATTAATTGCTTCGGTTACTTCATTCCATTGTGTAAGAACTTTACAACAGTAAATTTTCATCTTCCTATTTTTCCTTTGTGCTATTTTATCATGTTTTATACATACCTGTTAGACTATAGATGGTTTTTAAAAAATATATTCCTTTGAATAGACAAACAGTTTTACTTCATATTTATGGTTGAGTTTAACATATTTTTGGTGTTTCTGTAAAATGTTTCTCCTTTTTTTTTCCTTCCCAGAAACTCACTTTTATCCTCTTGGTTTCATCTTAACTCCAACATCATGTCTGGTTCTAACGGTGTCAAAGACAATTCCCACAACAAGGCTCGGACATCTCCTTACCCAGGTTCAAAAGTTCAAAGAAGCCAGGTTCCTAATGAGAAAGTAGGCTGGCTTGTTGAGTGGCAGGACTATAACCCTGTGGAATATACTGCAGTTTCTGTTTTGGCTGGCCCCAGGTGGGCAGATCCTCAAATCAGGTGAGTAAAGAACCTGTAATTAGCTGGGTATAGATTTTTGGAAAAGGTAGTGAATATATTTATAAAATTATTTTTTGACACTTGAAAAATAATTTTTATCTGTGTTTGACTTTTATACAACTCAGTTTCGATATTTGCTTGAATTTTTGCCAAAGCTAAGCAGTTCACCTTTGTTAATTTTTGAGGGGATTTTATGAGTATACTTTCTAATAGGTAAATCCATTTTGATTTGAAATAACTGCCATTAGTTATAAAATAACAACTGGTGATATCTATTTTCATGTGTTTTTTTTGGTTATCAATAGTTCATCTTTCAAAACTAGACTTGTATTTGAAGCAGTGAAAATATTTTTCAGATATTTTTTCAGATAGTTAAGAATAGGATGATAATAAATTAGACCCCTGGGAAAAAATTGAAAAGGGATAGATAAAGAGTGGGTGGGGCTGGGGATGGGAGAGGGAGAGGGAAAGAGAGGAAATATTAATTGAGGCTTGACTCAAAAAAATGATCTCTTGACTAAATTCATAGAAGTGCGGCATTGGTTCACATTTTATGTTTATATTTCTTACTTTTTTCCAGCTTCATCAAGGTATAATAGACAAAAGTGTATATTTAAAGTGTAAAACTTGTATTTTGATACACATATACATTGTGAAATGAGTACCACAATAAAGCCAACTAACATATCTGTCACTTCACATGTTTACCTCTTCTTTTTTTGTGGTGCCAACATATGAGATCTACACTCAGCAATTTTTGAGGATACATTATTATATATTATTAGCTATGGTCACTGAACTGTAAGTTAGGTCTGTAGAATTTATTCATTCATTCTGTGTAACTGAAACCTTGTATCCTTTGATCAACATCTATCTATTAAACCTGTTGTTTCTTTTAATAATAAATGTAATGGTAGAGATTTTTCTTTTCCAAAATTAGTTTTTTTTTTTTTATGGTCCTGGGTGTTCCCAGGGGCTTCCTTGTACATGCTAGGCAAACATGAGCTATTTCCCCATCCATTTTCTTTTTCTTTTTTTTTAATTTTAATTTTGAAATAGGGTCTGACTAAGTTGCCTGTGAACTTGCGATTCTCCTGCCTCAGTCTCCCACATTGCTGGTTTTAGAGTCATGTGCCATCATGCCTGAGTAGTTATTAACTAGATTTACTTTTATTATTATTTTTTAGTGTTGGGGATTGCTAAGCATGCACTCTTCAACTGAGTTATATCCCCAGGCTAACTTTATTTTTAAACATATACATTAAAACTATTCATATTAATGAGGTACTATGTGATATTTTGATGAATGTATATATTTTGTAATGTTTAAATGAGGTTAAACATATCTGTCTCCTCAAATATTTGCCCTTTCTTTATGGTAAAAATGTTCAAAATCCATTCTTCTAGCTTTTATGTACAGTACATACTTCTCTCTATAGTCATCCTCCTTTGCAACAACACACCAGAACTTCCTACCATAAAAAAATGATAAATGTTTAAGGAGATAGAAATGCTAATTACTCGAATTCAGTCATGACAATTCTATATATGGACCAAATTATCACACTACCCATAAATATGTATCATGTTTATATGTTAATTAAAAAAAAACAAAAAATGGAAGCACAAAAAGTTTATCCTTTGCCTATGGTTACAGAGGTACTAGATGGTATAGTTTGTACTTAGATTCAGTCTGATTCCAGAATTCATTCTCTTAACCATTTTGTTACATTGTCACATTACTTTTAGAACATTTTATTTAAAAAGTTTGATTCATTAAGTTTATTATAAATGATAGTCCTCTCACAATAATTATTGTAAACTACCCAGTGCTAAATAAAGACATTTGCTAATTGAATAGGTCTAGTAATAGTTTATTAGATTGTTAAACTTCACCATGGATTTATTCCTGTGATTTGATTTTGACTCATGGTTTTCTTATTGTACTCACAGGTAATGTTTGTAACTTTATGATAGTCTTAGGATATTAGTCATGATGACATCTGTGGAGAAATTATTAGCTTTAAGTGAGTTCCATTTCCCCCATTTTAGAGGTTGTACATATTTATACATCTATTACATATAGACATTAAGCACAATTAAAGATTAATAATATTGGCAGGGTGCTATATAATGTAAATAGATGAAGATGGAATACATTTTTTTGTTCTTTCAATTTATTTTTTGAGTTAACTTTGTATCACTATCCGAGTCAAGCCTTATTACTAATATTAATGCTTCATTTATAACTAGATTCACATTTTTAAAAAAATGATGAATTTCTAGAATCTCAAAACATTATAATTTTGGTTTTATAATTTCATGGTTTTTATCATTTAATTTTTTTAATATTTGTGTGTGGCATATTGGTTAAAAATCTTGAGAGAATGTCTGGATCATTCAAATTGGATATTATTCTCCAAACAGATCACAAGTATTTCTTTATTCATTTATTGGAATTGTTATAGCAAGAAAAAGTAAAACATATGTCAAAACTGTCCAGGAACTAACCAGTGCCACACAACTCTTTATCCACTATTGGTATAGTTACATCAATGATGTCCTAATGGTGAGGAAAGTAGTTCAGTTATATAGTTTAAGTGGTTAAAATATTTTTGTTGAGGGGTGATATAAATGCAGTTAAGTCCACATTTTCTTGTAAGTGTGCAGGTGAAGCTCAGCAAAATTGGGTTTGTATAGCTCTGTAACTACAACTAAGACCAAGATCTAGAATATTTCTAGCATTTACATGTGTTTTTAATAATCACAATCTACATATGTGTTTTTAATCTGTGGGGTAAATTTGCTGTTTTAAGAGTGTACTTTGATAATACTAATCAGTATACATTTCAAGAAATTAAGATTTTAAACAATTGAAACATCAAGATTATCAGGTGTGGTAGTGCACACTTGTACTCCCAGCTAATTGGGAAGCTGAAGCTTGAGGATTGCAAGTTTGATGCCAGCCTCAGCAGCTTAGTGAATCCTTGTCTCAATAAAATATAAAAGGGCTAGGGGTGTAGCTCAATGTATATGACAGTGCATTTTGACATGTAGAGCCTGCCTTGTTTCAATCCCCAGTAGAGAAAAACAAACAAACAAAAGAATATAAAAAGGAATCTTACTTTTGGAACTACAAAATAATGTTCTACAAACAATTTTTTGTTGCTGAAGGTAGTGTAGACTTTTTTTTTAATAGTATGGGGAGGACCTTCAGTTCTTTTGCCAGTAGTTCTTCTAAGAGTGATTTATAAATATAGTAATAATACACATCCTTGTAATGTTTTTTTTCTTCTTAAGTAACTATTCTGAAGAAATTAGATGGATTTGTAAATAAAAACTAACCTTTAAAAATTTATTCATTCAAGGAAGTCACTTATGAATAAATAATAATAATAGACTTATATTAATAATAGACTTATATTATATTAAGCTATTGGTAGTATTGAATGATTATGTCTTGATTTGTATTGGTATTCTCATTACAGTGAAAGTAACTTTTCTCCCAAGTTTAATGAAAAGGATGGGCATGTTGAGAGAAAGAGTCAGAATGGCCTGTATGAGATTGAAAATGGAAGACCTCGGTAGGTATTGGGAATGGAGCATCTTACAATAATGGTCTTCAAAATGTAGAAAAGATAACTGAAATTTATTATATGATTGTATGTGCCAAACATTGTGCAAAAATTTTATATATACAATCTAATTAAATCTTCAAAACTATGGTTATATGTTTTTAGTTTCTATTTACAGATATGGAAAGAGTATAAGTAGCTAAGTCAGAATTTAAATGCATTTTTTCATAATTTTATCTTGAAGGTAGAAATAATTAGTTGAATAAATTAACAGAAAGGATTGAAAATTGTAGTTTTAGTTTTTATTGATGCCTTAAAGTAAGAATTTATCCAAAGTAAGAATATAACTAACTCAATGATTTTAGCAGCAATGTTTTTGTGTACTTTGAAAAATGATTTTTCTACACAATTCAAAAATTATCCATTTTCCTTAAGAAGACACAGAAATGAGGAGTAAATGTGAAAATTAGCATACCCTATGTAAAATGATAAGAATCACAATTATGGTTATAACCTTATAAAAAATGTTACAATCTTTATTTTAGTTTCTTTAGAACAAGGAGGTGTTAGTGTTTCTTTCACTGCAACCTGGCCCTTCAGTGTTGCTAAATTCTTCCTTTTATCAAAACTTATTCACTTTCCAATGATCATTGAGTCTTCTTAAGTTAACTCTTGAATTTAATTTATTCCTTAGGTTCTTTTCTGAGTAAAATATATGAAAGTATACACACACACACACACACACACACAGAAAATGATAGGCAGCAAAGCCAAGATAGGTTATTATTTTAGTTAGGATTCTAACAGAAGCCAATTTCTATTTCCCTATATGTTGCGTTCATTTTTGTTTCTTTGAAAACAATTTTCTCTGTTTCTCAGGCTATATGATAATTTCTGTATGTCTGTTTCACAGTTTCTAGTTTACAAGTTATAAACTTTGTCCTTATATAAAGTAATATTCTCTTTACATTGGCTTTGGTCATTTGTGTTCAAGAGTGTGTTTTTACATAGAATAGAAAATGTAAGTTGACCACCTTGTTCTTTTTCCTGCTAAAGTTACTCAGGCATGAGTGTTGATATATTTATCTGACAGACTTTTAACACTGGGTTATGGTATTATGTTATAAAGCAAATAGAAATCTAATAGATTTCTAGTACACTAAAATCTAATTTTATAAAGATGATATCAATATCTTACTTTGTGTTATATTTATTTATGTGTGTGCAAATGTACATATACACACATGAATATATATACATGTATACAAAACATCTATGTGTGTGTATGTATACATATATGTTTATGTATATATATGTTTATATATAAATTTATATATATAAATTTATATATAAATATATATATTATTTATATATATATATATATATATATATATATATAAATATATATAAATGTGTATGTTTACATACCAAAATCTCAGTGTGTGTTACAAAATATATATTATTGATACACTGATATAGCAATGTCTTGAACCCACTTAGGAAAATGACCTTAAAAATGTAATATAAAATAATGGGAAGGGTTGTAGGAGACTGGAATAGGAAAAGAGAATGATGAGAAAGTAAAGAGAAGTTGGCTATCCTGAAAGATAAACTGTTGTAGAGATAGATGTTTGGGTACAGAGCATTTTAAGGGTCCAGTTAGGTTCAGTTTGGATTTCGGTGCACACATGAAAACTGAAACAATTTTGTATATTGTAGAAACACTTTGGAAATCAGATCATACAGATCAAATCTAAAGCTTAAGACATGTGCAGAAGAAAATTTAAGTAACAGTATGATGTGATATGATTTCAGTGGTAGATATGTGACAATACTGCTAGATTTATGAGGAAATACATTTCTCTTCTAGTGCACTTTGTATGGGGGGGTTATAGCAAGTTGGGTTAAAAAAGATGAACTCATTTAATTGATTTTATGTTTTTATTTCCCCCCAGAAATCCTGCAGGGCGAACAGGATTGGTTGGCCGGGGGCTTTTGGGGCGATGGGGCCCAAACCATGCTGCAGATCCTATTATAACCAGGTGAGAACCAAATGAAATATTTTAGTAAAGAGCTAAGTGATTAGAAAAATGTAGACTGTAGCTATATGTGTGTGTTTCCATGTGTGTAGGTACAGTATATCTGTATGCATATATGTAAATCTGCATACTTATAGACATACAAATATTTATAGATGTATTTATAAATATGTGTATATATGTTCACATACATGTATATGCACATATGCATACATGTAAATATAATCCGTATTTTAATGGGACATTTAAAATTATCATGATATAAGTGTAAAGCTGCAGTTTTATGTTGTATGAGTAAATTAAGCATTTAAAGTTAAGGTCACTAGATATTTAATGGATTGTCTAGTTGTTTTTGGCATTGAGTAGGCACTGTAGAGGATGTGTATAAGAATCCAAGGTCAATTATTTGATGCAGATTCTCAATGTAATCAAAAAATGCAGTAAACACAAGATATATGAAATTGCTACTGGTGTAACATAGCATACTCTTTTTTTAGTTATTCTTTTTAGGTACATGACAGTGCATTTTGACATGTTATACACGCATGGAACATAACTTCCCATTCTTGTAATCACAAGAATGTATGTGATGTGGACTAAAACTGATTCTGTATTCATATATGAACATAGGAAGCTTATTTCTGTTTCATTCTACTGTCTTTCCTATTCTCATCCCATCTCCCCCTACCCTTCATTTCTCTTTGTCTGATCCAATTAACTTCTATCCTTCCCCCCCTCCCCCTCCTTGTCAATTAGCAGTTAGCATCTGCATTCAGCCTTTGATTTTTCTGATTGGCTTATTTCACTTAGCTTCTTGTCCTTGATAGTCTCTAGTTCCATCCATTCACTGGCAAATGCCATAATTTCACTTTTCTTTATGACTTAGTACTATCCTATTGTATATATGCATACCACATTTTCTTTATTCATTCATCTGTTAAAGGCTACCTGGGTTGGTTCCATGAATCTAAATAAAAGAAGGTAGGTAAATTTAATATTTAGGTGGACTTAGCCATTTCCACAGGAAACATCTTTTTCAGTGCGTCTGGAATATTCTGTTATATCTACCATTCTTCTTCTTTTTATTTTTATAATTTGTTTACTGACCAACGCTTTCCCTATCATAATGATTACTTTCCTTCTTTAAATAATGCAAATATCCTTGATGTTGTTTCTTTTTTAGTTTTGATATTTTGGATACCTTCCCTTTCTTAAGGAGACTGTTTTTCTATGATCTGAGCTATGATAATGATTTGAAGCTCTAGGAAGTTTGACTCTAGGAAGGCAGCTTATTTGCCTTATTTTAAAGTTACTGAAAAGAGGCACTAATACCATCCTGTCCTATTCTCTTACCCTTTCAATTCCCTGTCCCAACTGATCTTTACTCCTTACAACTTCCCTTTCTTCCATCTCTCTGTCCTTTTGTCCATCCATTCATCTACCTACCTACTAACTTATCTACCTACCATCCTACCTATTTTTCTGTCTACAATTCTCTTAGAACTTTTATAGTTTAAGTGAGAAAGGAACAGTGAATGCATTCTTGTGAATGACCTGAAGTAAAAAAATACTACTGGCATTATTGGTTTCTTTCCAATGTTGTGAAGTTGGCTAAACATAGGAAGGTTTGAAGTGGAACTATAATACTAGTAAGAGGACAAGAAGCAGAAGAGGGAAGCTGGAAACTTGTATGTTAGCAACTCATGGTTTGGATCTTAAATTTATCCCACAGGCCCATGTATTAAAGGCTTGGTTCCAGCCTGTGGCACTGTTGGGGGGAGGGTGGTGGAACCTTTAAGAGGTGGGGCCTAGTGGAAGTAAGTGAAGTCATTGAGGGGCCTTGAAGAGGATGCTGGGATCCTGACACACATCCCTCCCCCACCCCCCACCCTCCCTTTGGTTTCTGACCATCATGAAGTGAGTAGTTACCTCTGCCATATCCTTCCCCTTCTTGCCACAGGACCAAATACACTGGAACCAACCTACCATGGACTGAAATCATGGACCACAATAAATCTTTCATCCTTATAATTTGATTTTTTTCAGGTATCTAATCACAGTGTCAGAAATTTTTTTCTTTCTTTTCTTTTCTTTTTTTTTTTTTTTTTGAGAGAGAGAGAATTTTTTTTGATATTTATTTTTTAGTTTTCGGCGGACACATCATCTTTCTTTGTATGTGGTGCTGAGGATCAAACCCAGGCCGCACGCATGCCAGGCGAGCGCACTACCGCTTGAGCCACATCCCCAGCCCCACAGTGTCAGAAATTAACACAGAAAATTAGTACTGAGAAGTGGAGTCATTGCTGTGATTATACCTGACAGTGTGGTTCAGGCCTTTGGAATTAGCGTATGGGAGAAATTTGGAAAAGTTTGGAGAAGCAGGCTAGATAAACTCTAGAATGCTGTAGACAGAGCCTAGTGGGTGATTCTGGTGAAAGCTCAGAAGACCAGAATGCTGTTAGGAATTTAAAGAGAAAAGGCCAGGCTCATGAAGTGTAAATGAGGACTCTCTTGGAAATTGGACTAGAGTCCATTTGTATGTGTTACATTTTGTCAAAGAACTTGACTACCTTTTGTGCATGTCCTGAGACTTTGTGGGAGGCAAAGTTTATTTATTTATGTATTTATTTTTTTGGGGGGAGCTATCGGGGATTGAACTCAGACTCACTTGGCCACTAAGCTACATCCCCAGCCGTATTTTGTACTTTATTTAGATAAAGGATCTCACTGAGTTGCTTAGCACCTCAATTTTGCTGAAGCTGGCTTTGAACTCGAGATCCTCCTGTCCCAGCCTCTGGGAATACAGGCGTGTGCCACCATGCTCAGCTTGAGACTGAGTTTAAAGGTGATGGATTAATTAATCTTACAGAGGAAATTTCAAGGCAGCACAGAATTCTGTCAGTAGCAAGATATTATTGTTTGTTTTAGCCAGATTTGCAGTGAGATTTGGGAGCAAAAAGCAGAGTGGAAATATCTGAAAAACTTACAGTTCAGCCGGAAAAGGGGAGAAGTTAAAGTTGCTTTTAAGAAGGGTACAATTGCTAAAAAGATTAGCACCATAAAAAAGAAACTTTATATTGGGATAATAGGAAAGATGCCTTGAGGGTATTTCAGGTACCAGCTGGACCCCACCCATCACAGATTCAAAGGTATAAAAAAGGTACACTTGTTTCCAAGACTCATATTTGAGCAGAGAGCTCTGCTCACTCAGGTCCAACTACAGAACTATTTCCTTGGGATCATTTTCCCTGTATTCAGGCATTCAGAGACTCTGCAGATTTGGTTCTATTGGGCCCTGGTATAGCTCCTACAGGCAGCAGACCTTGGTGTCATCTGTGTGATGCTGGTTTTGCAGGTATGCAGAATGCAGCAAGATTGCAAAGGAAATCTTGGAAGGTCAGGCATTGTATGGTAGTGTAGGCCTCCTTGCAACATAGCCCCTTACCGAGTGATGTGTAACGTGAGAATGAAGCCAAGGCTGCGATTGAGATCCCAGCCAGAAAAGTAGGCTTCATCCAACAAGATTGTAGGGATGGGGCTGCCCAGTCCTTTTGGAGGTCCCATCATGTTACTTTGTGCTCCTGATGACACATGGAGTTAACAATACATAATGTTTTCCCTGCTGTGTTTCCATCTTACTTTGGTCCTTTTCTTCCTTTCTATGCTCCTATTCCTTCCTTTTGGAATGGGAATATTTACCCTTTTCATTCCCAGCCATTGTGTTTTGAAAGTTTGTAACTTTTTGATTTTTACAGAAGTTCACAGCTAAGAATTGCCTCGAGTCTCAGAGGAAACTTTGGACTTGGATTTTTCAGCAATACTGGGAATTCTTGGAGATGGACTGAATGTATTTTGTGTTGTGAAATGGACATGAGCCTTTGGGGGCCAGAGGCATAATGTTATAGTTTGGGTCTTAAGTGTCCCACAAAGGCTCATATGTTAAAGGTTTGGTTGCCACCCTGTTGTACTTTTGGGAGGTAATGGAACTTCTAGGATGTGTGGCCTAGAGGAGGAAGCTAGGTTATCAGGGGCATGCCTTTGAAGGGAATATTGAGACCCTGGCCCCCTCTCTCTCTGTTTGCTTCGTAGCCTGTACGAGGTGACAGGCCCTCTCTGCCATGAGGTGTTGCCTTGAGTTGTTGCCTTACCACAAGCCCAAAGTGATGGGTCTGTACTTTCAGGTTGATGCTTATTATCTTAATAATGCATATATTAATTGATAAATTGCTCTAAATAGATGAGTGGCAGGAAAATGGAGGGATAAGAAGAAGGAAAGATGTTGAAGGAAGAATTAACAAGACTTAAATGGATTATTAAAAATAATGCTCTACTACAGCCATTCTTCTAGGTCCTACTTTGATTTCCCAGAGTAGGTATCAGTACATCCATTCTATAGATTTGGAAATGAAGTCTTAACTTGGGTAAGTGATTTATCTAAGTCTTTCAGATTTGAAATTTGAATCAGGGATATGTGACTTTAGATTTTGTACTTTTGCCTTTAGCCATAATGAGTAATCATAAGAATCACATGGGCATGAAGATTCCATCCCCCTTTCTTTCATGTATTTCAAGATTCAAAACAGCATTGTATAGTACAGAGTTTCACAAACTTTCCAGTTCAGAATCTTCAGGGCAAGTATGAAATTTTCAAATTCCCAATAAGTTCCTTCACATTCCTTAAAGTTAAGGTGAGATAGGAAGTGTTGTATATTACTGTGAATAAACTTAGTTCAAATAATTAATGGCAATATCATTTTCTTTTCATTTTGGGTTAAGCATAGGAAGGTGTATGCCATCAGAAGTGGTTAGAGAATGTCAGTAGGGCATATATTATCATATATCATCGTTACATATCACGTGTTAGTGATGTCAGTAAATAGTAATGAAGTTTGTTAATTAAAATGAAACATTACTTCTTTTGTTATCAAGAAATATTTTTACTTTGATGTTATATATCTAGTACTAATAAAGAACATAGCAAAGGGGCTGAGGCTATAGCTCAGTGGTAAAGTGTTTGCCTCGCATGTGTGAGGCACTGGGTCAATCCCAGGCACCACATAAAAATAAATAAAGATGCTGTGTGTTCATCTACAACTAAATATATATATATATATATATATGTGTATATATATATA
>NW_026000119.1:11389128-11450311 GCF_001458135.2 Marmota marmota marmota | reverse complement strand
AAAAAAAAAAAAAAAAAAGAAAAGAAAAGAAAGAAAAAAATTTCTGACACTGTGATTAGATACCTGAAAAAAATCAAATTATAAGGATGAAAGATTTATTGTGGTCCATGATTTCAGTCCATGGTAGGTTGGTTCCAGTGTATTTGGTCCTGTGGCAAGAAGGGGAAGGATAGGGCAGAGGTAACTACTCACTTCATGATGGTCAGAAACCAAAGGGAGGGTGGAGGATGGGAAAGGCAGCGGAGCACAACAGACACTAGTATGGCAATATGTAAATCAATGGATGTGTAACTGATGTGATTCTGCAATCTGTGTATGGGGTGAAGGTGGGAGTTCATAACCCACTTGAATCAAAGTGTGGAATATGATATGTCAAGAAATTTGTAATGTTTTGAACAACCCACAATAAAAAATTAAAAATAAAAAAAAAATAATAAAATAAAAGTAATCATATCTACCTTACAAAATAGCATAGGCACTTACTAATGTGGGTTCCCATCTTAACCACTATTCCAAATCGAAGGTAATATTTTTAGCATTATTTATTAAATTCTGATACTTTATACATAGTAAAAAAGATAGCATTTTTTACTTATTATTCCTTTTAGTTTAAAAATTTCCATAATATTAGGAAAAATATACTTTTGTCAACCAAGTATACCTTAGTTTGAATTTATGCCAGTATGATATTTGAAGTGACTTTTAATATATGTATCATATGTGTGTAGAAGGTTTTCTATTTTGTTCTGTATTGTGAAATGGAGATGATTTAATATAATAAATATTCTATAAATGTACTGTTATCTGAAATAATTTTTTGTAGGATAAGAGTAGAATGGAATTAAAGATCTAAGCTGATTCTGATAAAAGCTTAGACTAATTATTATGAACCAAATCATCAGACTTCACTCGTGCTCAGTGCAACAATGTCATAATGTTTTCATCATAGGAACTTATATTTTAATTGTCATTTGACATTCTGATGAGGTAACTGTGGTTACTGATAAAATTTTGAGTTATTCATCTACTCAATATAATTTGAGTATTTTCTCTTTGTTGACTAGTATCTTAGACACTGAAGGTACAACACAGCAACATAAACAAACATCCTTGTTTTATAGTGCTCACATCCAGAGAGGGAGATAATAAAAGTTAAATATATTTTACCTTAGGAAATGCTAAGTATTAAGAAAGAAATTAAAGCAAAGTAGGAGACTAAGAAGTGTATGAGAATTCACAATTTTAGATAGTGATGTTTGTAATCTGAAGGAAGCGAATGAATGAACCATGTAGGCATCCATGAAAAAACATCTTGGACAAAGATTATAGCAGGTGTAAAGGCCTTCAGGTGGGAGTAGGTCTGGTGTGTTCTGTGAACACCAAGGAGATGAGATCAGTCTGCTGGAATGGAATGGACAATTGGGATGACTCTATTTGCTGTATTCTTTCTTGCCTCTGGCCTTCTCTCCTTTAAGTTTGGAAAGTGTCAGGATATGAATTTGATTGGCTTACCATAGGCCAACTTTGGATAATCACTGTGGCCAAATAGATAAGGTACATTTATTGGCTACTTCTAGAAACAAATGGTTTAGAGGAGAGCATATTACAGAGGAATGAGGACCATTATTATAGGCTGATTGAATAATGGTCTGTTGTACCTCAGTAAATATTTCATTAATAAATCAAAGCTTATTACTGCTTCTTCTTCTTCTTCTTCTTTTTTTTTTAAAAAAATAATATGATTCTTAGGGGATGGTAGATCCAGGAGAGAAGATTAGTGCTACACTGAAAAGAGAATTTGGTGAGGAAGCTCTTAATTCCTTACAGAAATCCAGTGCTGAAAAGAGAGAAATAGAGGAACAGTTGCATAAACTCTTCAGCCAGGAACATCTAGTGGTAAGAACTGATGGTTTCCAGAAGGGATTTAGTCCTGTGAATTAATAAAAAATGACTTAAAATATATCTGCAACCTAAAAGAACCTTCTCTAAAGAAAATAAAACTCCTTGTATATTTGAAAAATATATTCATAAAAAATTTAGGCTGTAGATCTTCACTTTAAAATACATTTCTATTTAAACTTTAATAGCTTTAGGTAAATTTAATAATAATGTCTTTTAGTTTTTTTCTGTAGACCAAATGTGATAAGCTCTTTTTTAATCTGCTGAGTATACATCCAACAGCCCTCTTTCCTCTTTTTTGTTTGTTTGCATGAATCCTCCTTTCTCTGAAAGGACATTCACATTTTAAATTTTACAAGAGTTTTTCAGGTAGATAACTACTTAAATCTCAGGTCTAATTTAAAAAATTAAAAAATTAAAAAAATTTAAAAAATTTAAAAAAACCTTATAAGGTATATGTGCACTAATTATAAGGAAAGGAATAAATTTTCTTTTCTTTTCATTGCCTTTCATTTGGATTACTTTGTTTTCTTTCCGGAATTAGAATTTCTTAATCTTTTGTCTATGTTATCCAGTTCGATGTATTTATTTTTTTGTATCACATTTGTGTTAGATGACTAGAACCAAATCTTTTCATGTATTAACAGCTTAAATATGTTAGTTTTATTTATAGATCTCCTTTGTTTAAGTAGAAAATCTACCTTTCTATTTATGAACTTATAATCACAGAAATTATTAAAAGGACTATTTTCTTTTCTTTTCTTTCTCTTTTTTTTTTTTTTTTTTTTTGTGGTGCTGAGGATTGAACCCAGTGCCTTGTGCATGTGAGGCAAGCACTCTAGCACTTGAACTATATCCCCAGCCCCCAAAAGGACTATTTTCAGTTTTTTCCCCTGATGTTAGTGATTAAACCTAGGCTCTCCCACATGCTAAAAGCACTTGCACTACCATTTAGCTATGTCCCCAACCCCTTTCACATTTTGAAATTAGAAATTTAAGATATGGAGGGTTTTTTGAACCTTAAAGCTGCCTCTAACGAAAATATTGTCTCCTGAGAAATTTAAAAGAAGTGTTTGAAAGCTACAGTAAAGATTCTATGATATTTACATTTCTTCTTTTTAAAAAATTTTGGTAAAATACATGCAATAAAATTTAACCATTGTTGTACAACAGGATGTTTACATTTCTGAATCTAGTGAATCTTCTGAACATTTTTTTGTTCTACCCATTCCCATTTCACCCTAGACTTTTTTTTTAATCTGCCTCCTTTTAAAAATAGATATATAAGGGATATGTTGATGATCCTCGAAACACTGACAATGCATGGATGGAGACAGAAGCTGTGAACTATCATGATGAAACAGGTAATTTTATACTCATGTTTATTGGATTGATTGGAATTGAGGATAAATGTAAGTCAAGCAGCCTACTGGGGCAGTTATAGCTGGACTATCTTAGCATTTAAGGTCAATTAACTATTTTTTTTTTTTAAATTTTTTAGTTGTAGATGGACACAATACCTTTATTTTATTTGTTTATTTTATTTTTTTTAAATATTTATTTTTTAGTTATCAGCGGACACACATCTTTGTTTGTATGTGGTGCTGAGGATGGAACCCGGGCCGCATGCATGCCAGACGAGTGCGCTACCGCTTGTCACATCCCCAGCCCTTATTTGTTTATTTTTATGTGGTGCTGGGGATCGAACCCAGTGCCTCATGCATGCTAGGCAAGTGCTCTACAACTGAGTCACAACCCTGGCCCCAGGACAATGAACTATTGATTTTAGGACTATATTTATATGAAAGCAAAGTTATTGGCATTAAAAGACTACATAGAACAAAACTTCAAAAGTGTTATTCACCAGTAACTATTGGTAGCATATGAAATTAAGGTTGAATTTATGGGCTAAAACGATGTATTTTTAAAGGTTGTCCTATTATTTGTATAATATATATACATTTGTGTATAAGATAAAAATAAAAGCAACTAGGAATTTGGGTGGGAGAGTAGGGCAATAATAAAGGAGTTGAGATTTATATTTGTCTTAGTGTTTGAAATATTTTAATAATAAGCATGCATTTTTAAAGCACAAAACAATATCAGAAAGGTTACAAATACTGAAAAAATTTAAAATGAATGCTTTTTTCTAGTCTGTGTATTTTAGAATTTATTTGGGAGAATCAAATGCGTTATAAAAAGAGATAAAATTTGCTATCTTAAAAATTAATTATTATTTTAAATTTACACATTGAATATCTTCTCTTGAAACACATTTGATTGCCAAACTGGATGATTTCCTAAGTATTTGATATTTATCTGTAGCATAATGGAGTGAGGACACTGTATCAGAGAACTGAATGTTCTACTCATGGCTCTTCTCTGAGCTGTGTAGTCATGTGCAAATCAATTTTCCCCTTGGACTCAGTTTATTCATTTATAAAACAGACTAGAATTAGAAGATCTGTGACTTCTCTGTGCTTTTGCTTGTTGAACTTGGGGGAAACTTCTGGCACTATTTCTATTCTTCTACTTTAAGATAGTAAAAAAGAATTCATCCTTCTGGTATTAAGAACTGAGAAGAAATATACAAATAGAACTTAGAGGCAGGTTTATACAATGGAAATACGGACAAATTTGTTATTTTGTTTTGGTGGGAGTGGTTAAAAATAATAACTAATCTTCCAAAAAGGTTGATTACATAGTTTATATGTTGTTCATTGTTTTCACTTCACTTCCTTTTCTCCATTTAAAAAAAAAAAAAGAATTCTTCCAAAATAGATATCTGAGTGTCCTATTGCTTACTTTGTCTCTTCAGACTGTGTTTTTGACTTTTTAGCATACCTGCAGTGTATTTTAAAAGCTGGACACAATTTATCTGGTAAAACAAATTAAGGCAAATAGGACTTTAGTGTGAAGTTTTGTTTTTATCTGGCCAGGATAGCTGTATTTATTGCTAAAGCTATAATAAGAGTCAGAGACTAAAATTTCCTCTAGTGTCCTTGTTTTTTGTTTTTTTTAAAAAAATTTTTTTAACCTACTCTGTTGTTTTAGGGTTGCCTTAGAGACTTCTTAATAAGGTCTGAGATATGCTCTTCAGTTGTATTCTCCTGTTATAGTAAGTTTAGGGGTAGAATCCAGTGTTTGGGTCTTCAGCCTTTTAGTGAGCCTGTGCCCTTGGCCTATGACCTTTACAAGTGCTTCTAGGCTTCTCTTCCTCCTTCTCCCATTCTTAGGTCAGACAAGGAGACAGAGAGCTCTGGAGTTGGGTATTTCCCTTCTCCAAGGTTGGTTAAGCCTTGGTAAAATAATTTTCTATAAGGGCAATATACTGTGGGAGTATTTCAAAATGGTTACTTTCATTTCCCCTTTCTGGAAACTAGAGGGGATTTTCCTCTAAAGAGGGGGAAGGACTCTGCCCTCTGTTGGATATAAGAAGAATTGTTAATTTTCAGTTCAGCTTTTTTTCTTGTTAAGGTAGGAATTATGACTCCTGAAGTCTAAATGTCAGATCATCTCCCTTTAAATTTTTAAAAATTTGTTTTGTATAATTTATTAAGTGACCATAGGGGTGAGTAAAAGAACCTTTCAGACATTATTAATTCTAATAAGAAACTTGATGTAGAGAGTTATTATTTAGATAATTTGATACTTTAATTTTTGGATTCAGGTTTACTTTTTAGTTCTCTTTCTCTGTGGATGGTTGGATGTTGCAGTTATAATGAAGATGCACATAGAGCTATCATTTCAGCATTGGTATTTAGGAATCTGTGCTAAAATATAATAATAGTTCTTTCTTTTAAACACTAGCTTTATTATTTTATTACAAGTACTTATTATATAGGTAAAGTTAATTGAAAGTTATTTAAAAAATAAATGACGTAAAGAGGAAATGCTTTAACAGGCTGTTTTTTTTTTCTTTTAGATAAATTCTTCATAGAGGAATTGATGGATTGTTATTGTACATTCAGTGCCTAGTTTAATGTTTGGTACACAGACACTCTGATATTTATTGGTTGAATACTTATAAAGAAGCATTTGCTTTCTAAAAATACCTGATAAACATTACCAAATTGTTCTATAGAAATATGCCATTTATATTCCTAAAAATGACCGAGAATGTTTATTTTAATTTTTTAATAATTATAGTTAGAGATATTTTAATAAATATATTTATGCTTGTATAAATATAAATATTTTCTGTTGTAGTTTTTTGTCATGCTTAGAAAAGTCTGCTTAAGCCTGTATTTATTTATTTATTTATTTATTTATTTTTGTGTGTGTCTAATCCCTCAGGAATTTTTTTTTTTGATGTAAGGTTTTGTACTCATTTGATATGTTCTCTTTGATAAGTATACTATTCTTACTTTTTTAAAGAGAAAAATCTTTCTTTTTGGTGCTCAACCTGAAATTTAGTAACTTAATTAAAATATAGGCAACTTGGAATATTTTAATTTTTAAATTTCTTGGCCACTGATACAGTAATGATTTATGATTATTTTTACTAAGAATACTTGGAGATGTAGTTATGCTGGGAAAAAGAAATAAATAAATGAATTCCTTTTTTTTGGTGATGGTTTTTCTTTGGTAACCAGGTGAGATAATGGACAATCTTGCCCTAGAAGCTGGAGATGATGCTGGAAAAGTGAAATGGGTGGACATCAGTGATAAACTCAAGCTTTATGCCAGCCACTCCCAATTCATCGAACTTGTGACAGAGAAACGAGACGCACACTGGAGTGAGGACTCTGAAGCTGACTGCAATGGGTCATAGCTTGTGGTCTCCGTGTAAGCCAGAGGCAAGCAAAGGAACATGCACTGAAAAGAAGGCAGTGACAGAACTCATGCTGTAAAAAGGCAGCGTAGCTCACTAGGAAGTAATTTTATTCACTTTCAAAATGTTTGTATTTAGAAGGTTTTTGCATCAGAATAATATGAGTAAATATCATAAAATAGAATTTCCACCTTTCTGATCAAAAAGATTAGAAATAGTTATATTTTGTATGCATTCTATAAGCATGGCTTAAACCAAGTTTAATAACTGATGCTCTTGAAGAGTTGTAGTTAGAACAAAGATAAATTTCCCATCAGCTGTAACTTCTGCTTTTTCCATCTAATTCTTGTTCGTTAGTTCTTTTCCTCCCTCTAAACTGAGATTTGAAGGATGTTTGTGCCACATCCAACTTCTTTTGGAGGAGTACTGCCATTGGTTGTATAGTTTAATGTCTAATCTGATTTTTATTTAAATTATTTTGCTTCACATTTTGCTTCATATGATTTTGTTGAAGCTGACTTCAAAAGTGGAAACTGTGTTTTTGTCTTTGAGTCATCCATTTTATAAGGAAATTTCAGTTATCTTGTCAATAAAGATCAAGACTGATGAATAAGAGCTCATATTCTCATTTTTCAGAAATTCTGAATTTTAAAAATATGCCTAGGGGATTAGAAATTTATGGAGATTTCACTCTACTATAACTATTGTATGTCACAAATGATTTAGAGATGATGTAAAAAGGCAGGGACAGAGAGGTTGTTGTAAGTTAGAGTACTTTTTATGAGGAAGGGAATGTTAAGGATTGAACTTAATTTTTGAGAGACATGTGGTCAGTGTAAATCATAGAGGAAGGATAGGGTTGGTGTATTAGGGTCTTTTGGAAGCAGGGAAGAGGAAAGAAAAAGAGCACTGCCTGTCCCAGTGGACATATCTGTCACACTCAGGCTAAGGATTTCTATTGGAAAGTCCTGTGATATTGACTCCTTGACAACCTGCAGTATGGACTGTCAGAATTCCTTCTTCCTTCCAGTTAGATTATAGATGGGACACCTAAAGAAAAGGAAGTTTGTGGAAAAAGACATGGTACTTTTCTACAGATATTTGAAAAGGGTAACCAGGCTTACTCTCATAGCTAGAGAGCAAGATTAGGGCTAAGATAAAACAAAATGGTGGGATTTTTTTTTTTTTTTTGTCTTGATTGTTGTTGATTTGATGTCATGACTTTTTTGGTGATAAACCCGAACTGATCTGGAAAGAGACATTTCTCTTCTTAGTGTAACTGTAAGTTTTGCAAAGAAATGTTGCAGTGTTTGATTTCAGGATACCTTGGTCTCCTCTGGAAGAGTTATATTATGAGGCTTATTATGATATTATTCTTTTAAAATCCATGAAATCCTGGTCCATAGGATCCTGTGCATTGATCACCCTCATTTGAATGACTTTCTCCCAGCATGAAAGAGCTGGCTTCTACTTTTACTGTTTGACAGGAAGAAATTGCTTCTTCCTGGCAATAAATAGAATTCTTTGAAATTGAAATGACTAATGAAAGCTCTCAAGAAAGTTTGAGAAATTTTGTGAAAATAACATTTACTTATTTTTTAATAATTTTGGTATATTTGAACTGAAATAATAAAGATATTAGTTTGTGTTGAAGTTTTATTTGAAGTATGACTGAAGCAGATAGGTCTATAGATAACATTCGTTGTGGTATTTTAGAGTTTTCATTAGAACATTGACAGAGTATAAAAAATGATTAAACCACTACCAACTATAGATAAGATAAATGCAGATAGTCTTGTGATAATTGTAAATATCCAGCACCATCTATAATTAAGAAAAAACAGATTAAAATGTTAGTTTAAGACCTTCCTGGAGGAACATCTGCATCTCTATTGCTAGATAATGTCCCCTTCATATTTACTTTCCTAATGTCTTAGAGATAATTAATATTTTTTTCTTTTAGAGACTGAATAAAGTAAGTAGCAATAATAGATCCCATTTACCGAATATCTATATCATTATTACTTAATCCTCACAACAATCCTGTGAAGTCACAGGACTGTTCCATTCCATTTTACAGATGAAGAAATTGAGACTTTGAAAGATTGCCTAAGGTTTTATTCAGTAAGGGATAGAGCTTGAATTCTGATCTACCTAGTTCCAGTATCTGTTCTCGTTTCTATTACATATTAACCCTACTCAGGTTATGAGTATTGTGATTTGTCACTTTAAGGATGCAGATAGGAAAAGTATGTTACATAAATGATACTCATGTTAGCCAAAATAATGCATAGTTTATGACTTGAAATTTAAGGGCCACACCTGATTAAGCCAGCATTGTTGAAATTGTTTGTATAATTTTGGACCAAAGACAATTTATTTGGTGATATCTTAATCTAAGGTATCAGTATTTGTCTTGCCAGCAGACATTCTTGAGCTTTTGAAAGAATTTCCAACTCAAATAGAAGTGTATGCTAAGTTTACTTAAGGTTGTAATTATCTTAAAAGCTAGACACTGGGTAGCTATAGAGAGAATTTGAAAATTCTAGCAGTTTTAGAGGCTACTCTTGTTTAGAAGTGTAAATTATGCTTAGGACTTCTGGTGGCTATTGTTTTCTCAAATATTTCAGGAGTTTTAATAAATAAACTAATTTAAAAATATATCCTTTAAAGAAATCCTTTGTCATTAGGTTGGTCTTGTTTATGGTTGATTTCATCATACTATGAATTTACCAACATGGACACAATCTCAAGGTGATAAACACAGAAATATTTAGAAATATATAACGGTGGTCTGCAAATAGAAAAATATTTGGAGATTTTACTAACCATGTATAACTTCTGGCATAATGGTGACAGGATTATTTCTGTTGAAATAGAAAATACAGATTATAGTTATATGAAAATATTGTTATCACCTGTCTCCCATTTTATGGTTATTTTATTGCTCATGTGTTAATATTGAAGTGACTCTGTTGGTTGGGAGTGGAAAATAACGTGATTCTACTGTACTTTAGTGCTGATAAATTGAACTCTGAACTGTCTTGTCTACAACATGGAACTTTATTTTTCCCGTTTGGCCTCTGATGACCTTAGAGAAATACTTGAAGTGGTAAAAACATACTAAATTAATACTTAAGGGCATTGAAACTGATTAGGAAGGGAAACTGTTGGGTAAAAATCCAATTTCTTTCTCAATATTGAAGTTGAAAATATTTTGATTCATCAGCTTCTTCAAGGTAGATTAAAAAATACATATGTATATAATTTTAATTATATTCAATTATTTTGAAAAGGAATATATATTTTTTTGTTCCTACTTTTTTTTTTTTTTTTTTTTTACTGTATGTTTTAAATGAAAGCAAACTTGCTTGAGAGAGAGTCAAAGCAGATGTCCTAAAGTTTGTAGCCTTTTCATCCAGCAAGCTGATGGCTCTTGCATTAAGGAGATGTGACATGCAGAAATTTTGATCTAAAAGTCTTGGAGGACACTGAGTTTATAACTAATGAATTCTAATTGGGTAGATGAAGTGGGTTATTCTGCCATGTGTTTTTATAGTTCAGAGGCATTATTCTTACCTTTCTTGACATTGCCACTTATTTTATAAGTAGAAATAAAATCTTACCCCAAGGAAGCCCTAAAAATAAGATAAAAAAATTAAGCTATTATCTTTAGTCCATTCATTAAATTTGTAGTTTATAGTAGCCTAAAAATACTTACCCCCAGTTGGTTCAAAATGGAGGTGATCAACTGAGAAAGAAGAAAAATCAATGTCAGGACTATCAGTAGGTTTATTTTTAATTTTAATGTAGTACATGTATAAATTAGACTATTTTGTATATGAAAATGGTTTTATTGAAAATTCCACTTTGTTACTTATGATTTTATTTACATAATGTAAGATTTTAAAATGAAGAATCAATACCAAGATTTACATTTCTTTAATTTACAGAAATATTTTCTTCTGTCTTGTAACTCTATTCATTATGTTTGACTCTCACTCTTGGCAATCACAGAAGAAATTGTTTCATTGATGTATAGTTGGGTTGAATTGAATAAGTGAATATATAATTGTTCTCAGGCATTAAGATTGTTTTTTGGGTTTGAATTTAACAGCTGTGCTTTATTTTGTATCTACATGAATTGGACTAATAAGAGTAATTTTCAGGATGAATTGGCTCATTTTATGCAGTATATTGAATATAATATATTTATAGACTTATAGGTTAACAAGGCAAAATGTATTTACCATTATGAATTCATTAGGTGTCAGGACCTAGAATAAAGGAAATACGAAATAATCTAGGAGTTGATAATTCAGCATTTTAACTTTTTTCTGTTATAATTTTATATTAGCTTGGTAAATGAAAACATGCTTTTTAGAATGCATTTAAGAATTATATCATTAAGATTCATATTTACTAATATTTTTAAAGTATCTCCCCCTTGGTACCTCTTTCTCAAACCTATTTCTGGATATATGTAGTACATATTTTCTTTTGTGGATTCCAAACATATAATATTTATTTTTTAGTTATAGGTATACACAATATTTTTATTTTTATGTGGTGCTGAGGATCGAATCCAGTGCCCCACGCATGCTAAGCAAGCACTCTTCCTCTGAGCCACAGTTTCCCAGTTTCCTTTTTTATAAGTTTTTTTAAAAATGTTTTTTAGTTGTCAATGAATCTTTTTTTAAAAATTTTTTTTTTGTAGTTGTAGATGGACAGAATGCCTTTATTTTATTTATTTTTATGTGGTGCTGAGGATCCAACCCAGTGCTTCACGCATGCTAGGCAAGCACTCTGCCACTAAGCTACAGCTCTAGTCCAATGGGTCTTTTATTTATTTATATGCCATGCTGAGGATGGATCTCAGGGCCTCACATATGCTGGGCAAGCATTCTACCACGGAGCCATGACTCCAGCCTGGAATTTCTTTTTTGAAGATCATTAAACCTATGCTTACTAGGTTGAGAAAAAATACTACACTTTTGCATTAACATTATGAAAGAAACTATAATAATGTTATTTTCTGTAATTTTAAGAAGAGTATAATTTTAAAAATTGGAATTAATATACTATAAAATATATAACTTTTTTTTTTCTAAATCAGTCATATAATTATCAGTACTTCAGTGAAGTCCCATTAAAGTAAAATTTAAATAAACCTTATATACCATGAACATAACCCTAAATATAGTTCAAAGGCTTCAAGGACAGATACATTTCAATAAGTATCCCCTCTCCCCATGAATGTCAAATGTAAGCATAACTTTAGAGGCACAATGTATTTCATAAAAGATCTATTTTTACTCTCTTGTCTTTGAGAATAAGGTAAGGCTGAGAGGAGCCTGATTATTCCAAAGTGTTAAAGAGCAGACCTAGAGCTGGCATCTCTAGAACAATTTGCCTTCAAGTTTTTCTACTGGTCCCCAGGTTTATTCCATACAATCACTGAATGTATCAGGTTTTAGGTTTGAGATTTATATATTAAGTTGTTCAAAATTTAACAATTGTTATTTTGTTAAGACAAAGTATCAATAACTAGTAGTCCCCAAAGAGAATGCTAATCATTAATTCTTGGTATAAAATTCCTCTCTAATTAAAATTCTAGAGAATTTTCAAGTTTGTATTTTGTATTCATTTAAATATTTTCTTAAAGTTTTAAGTATAATTACCTGGTTTGGATTATAATGAAAAAGAATTGGACTCTAAAGAAGGGGAAGAAATGAATTATGAACAAAACAGACCACAAACATTTCCTTTGGGCTTTTTTTCTCACAACTATTCATTTAACCTTCCAACCATCTGTCCATCTATCCATGCTTGACATGTGTACTGAGCAATTAACTTTGTGTCTAAGACTGGGCATATCAGTATACAAGACACTTTCCTTAGGAAGCACATGATTCTCTATGATTTATTTTTCTTTCAAGAGGTATGGTCATTTTGCTTTATCAGTCAAAACTAAAGCCTGGCAATCTGTCTTTTGAATCAGTGTTGATAGTTCTTGCGAATTCCAGTGGGATTTCTTTACTTGCTTACTTTTAAATACTGTTCTGCCCTCTGGTGGTAGGAAGAGTTTCTATTTCAGATACCATTGATTCCTTTTTGTTGCCACATATAATTACATAATTTAAAATATAAGATGTTAATGGGCCAGGAAAGGAAACCATAGTAAATTTATCATTGCATTTTAAGTAATATTGATAGTTATTTTAATTTTTTGATATCCTGAATAATACTGTTGTTTAACAGTGAATCAAATAGGAATAAATCCAATTTGACTAAACACAGACACACCAAAAAAGATGTTAAGCCATGTGTGGTAGCATGCCTGTAAACCCAGAAGCTTGAGAGGCTTGAGATTGAGAGTCCAAAGCCAGCCACAGCAACGGGGAGGTACTAGGCAACTCAGTGAGACTCTGTCTCTAAATAAAATATAAAATAGGTCTGGGGATGTGGCACAGTGGTTGAATGCCCCTAAGTTCAATCCCCAGTACCAAAAAAAAAAAAAAAAAAAGATGTTAATGGTGGCTACTAAATTATAATAAAAAACTAATACTTTAGGCTTTTACACCAACTTAAAAACAAATTTACTGAATTTCAGCCAGATAAAGGAAACAATGTATTTAGCTCCTATTAGAGACAAAATAATTAGAATAATTATCAATTAATAATAAATACAAGTACCCAGAAATTAAGCAGGTAGAATTCAATATGTGAAAATGTTAAAGGGAAAGAAATGTTCCATTGAGGACAGCTTTAGCCACAAATTTCCAAAGCCTATTTAAAGTTGAAACCGTTTGAAATTAAATATAAGGGGAAGTGTTTTTCTACACTTAAATATAAAACTAAATTAAGAAAGTTATATATTTTAAAAATATTTAGAGGATCAGACAATAAATTAGACAAGATGCTATTTTAAACTGTGTTTGAACTTTTCTGAACATCATTTCTTTCTTTTTTTTTTTAAAGAGAGAGAGAGAGAGAGAGAGAATTTTTAATATTTATTTTTTTTAGTTTTCAGCGGACACAACATCTTTGTTTGTATGTGGTGCTGAGGATCGAACCCGGGCCGCACGCATGCCAGCAGAGTGTGCTACCGCTTGAGCCATATCCCCAGCCCAACATCATTTCTTAAATACTGTCCAACTTTAACATGGTCACAACTTGTGTTGCAGCCTCATTGTATTAATCATTCCTCCCCCAAATTGCCTTGTGCTTTTCAGGTCTGTGGCCCTGCACTTACTGTTCTACTCAAAATGCTGCCCACTCCTTATTCTTTGAGCCCAGGCCCAGATGCTAACTCCTTTGTGAAGTCTGACTTGTGGCCTGATTTAGCTTTTTATTTGTGTAGGAGCACTTATCAAATGGTGTTGTATTTTTCATTTCATTTTTCATATCTCTTCCTCATCAGATTATGAACTTATCTAATGCTTTTTAAGTTTCTAGCATTCACCATTAACCCTATTATGTAGTAGACACTTAGTGTTAGCTGATGAATGTTGTCTGTCTATAAAAGTTGTATGTAGACTAAAGGAAACTATGTTTAGTGTTCTTCCAGCCTTTATTGAAAAGATGTTATAAAATATATTAGGAGAGATTGGAGAAACCCCAACAAGAATAGAATTAGTTTTATTGTTTGACCTTTGATAAAGAGTTGTAGAAAGCTGGGGAAAACTTTAGAGAAAAGAAAGCAGCAAAGGTGATTTAGTAAAAACAAAAGAATGGATGTCATAGACTTTAGTGTTCTCTTCCTCAAGACCAACTACACGTGTCATGAAGTAATCAGTTCAGATAATATCTTTTTGATGATAGGCGTAGAAGGACTCTGGAGGAGGTTGTTGATTTGGGGGAAATTTGTTCATCCCTTGTCACACCCCACCACAGATATTCAGGGAGAGAAGTATGAATAGCCGATGCCTGGCGACCTCATTCCATATGAAAATTCAGAAAGTTTCATAACCATCATCCAACTAATCAATTTGAGATTCCCAAACCTATGCTTACCAGGGGCAGTTGTGGAGGTTGTGGAAATAGGATCTGAGGGAAAAACGGTGATACTTGTAGTGGGAAAAAGTTAAATCTCTATGAAAAGAAATATAATGTGAGTAATTCTGACAGTTGAAAACATTTAAAATGATGAATGTGTCATTTGAAAATACAAAGTTTACCTGTGCACTGGAACTTCCTCCAGATTGTTCAAGCTTGTAAAACAACAAGAGCAATAAGGTAAGGCAGCAAAAGGCAGTAAATGATCCATTAAAAAGAGATTTGATTTTAAAAGAGAACAGGTAACAACCCACCATTGAGCATTATACCTGTCAGTGATGTATAATGCTTCACCTCTGAAATAGAAGTAGTTGAATGTCTAATAGGGAAAACTTGAATTAATTTTATCCAGTGATTTAGAACACTGGAATACTTTTTACCTTTAAACTTATATCCAATGCTTTTATTTACGTTTTTTTTTTTTTTTTTTCAAGATTATGTTGCACATTGTATGTGCCGTAAAATCTTTGAAATAAATAAGTGTTTCTTCTAGTTTTCAGCATTTTTTTTTTTTTTTTTTTTTGTGGTGCTGGGGATTGAACCCAGGGCTTTGTTCAACTAAGCTATGTCTCTAGCCCAGTTTTCAGCATTTTTAAGTTCAAAGCAAAGGGAGTATGAGAGGGTAAACTTAAATCTTGTATCTCAAACACAAATTTTGAAAGATCTTTTACTTTTTTTGAAAACTCCTTTGTTATAAAATGTTCAAGGGAGAGGGTTTCATGCTTAGGTAGTACCTTGCATAGTCAGACTACAGTAAACACGGATTGAATTTATAGATCTCATTTATACAAATGTGGAAGGCATGGTTATAGTCAGTATTAGAAGGTCTATAAAGATGGAGTTAATGGTGTTCTGGAATTACTGTATTTCATGTATTCTAAGATACCATCATTCTAAAATGCATCATTATTTCATATATCACCACCCCAGCTGTTATATCACCACCCCAGCTGTTAAGCTGCCATAATGCTTTATTACATCATGTTTGTAAGATACATTTCAATTTCAGAGATGCAAAAATATGAAAAGTATATGTTAGAATAAACAAAATATGCATACTGTAACATTTCCAGGAGTATAATAATCTTAAACAGACGATATAAATGGTTTGGCACTTTGACAGTTAATACTTGTTAGGGCTAAAGATGTAGCTCAGTGGTACAGTATTTCTCTAGCATGTACTGAAGCCCTGGGTTCATTCTCTAGCACTGCAACAAAACAAAACAATACTTGTCAACTTTGGCAAAAAAAAAAAAAAGTAGCCTGGATTAGGCTTTTATCCAGGGGCAATATATATGAATATAGCTTTTGATCCAGATCTGGTTTCAAAATTTGAACTTTTACAGAATGTCAGTTATCAAGAATACAAGTAACAATAAATGTTGGCAAGGATGTAGGGGGAAAGGCTCACTTATACATCGCTGGTGGGACTGAAAATTGATGCAACCAATTTGGAAAGCAGTATGGAGATTCCTTAGAACACTTGGAATGGAACTGCCATTTGACCTAGCTATCCCACTCTTCAGGTCCTACCCAAAAGGCTTAAAATTAGCATATTACAGTGATGCAGCCACTCAATGTTTATAGCAGCTCACTTAACAACAGCTAAACTATGGAACCAACCTAGTTCCCTACAACAGATGAATGGATAAAGGAAATGTGGTATATATACACAATGAAATATTATTCAGCCATAAAAAAGAATGAAATTATGGCATTTGTCAGTAAATGGATGAAACTGGAGACTGTCATACCAAGTGAAGTAAGCCAATCCCCCAAACCAAAGGCTGAATGTTCCCTGTGATATGTGGATGTTAACCCACAACAAGGAAGGGTAAGGAGGGAAAAAATAAAATTTCATTGGATCAGACAAAGGGGAATGAAGTTGGCAGAAGGAGTATAGGAATTGGAAAGACAGTAGAATGAATGTGACATAACTTTCCCATTCTTATGTATGAATCTGCAACCAGTATAATTCCACATCATATACAACTACAAGAATGGGATACTATTTAGAATAAGTTATATTCCATGTATGTATAATATGTCATAATACACTCTATCTAGAAAGAACAAAAAAATTTTGGACTTAAAGATTTCTGTATGTTATCCTTTTTGGACTTATCTCTATACTGGATTCTTATAAAGTCAAGTATAAGTTTTTACATTTGTAACTTAGGTAGTCTTAAATATTCCTTTCTGTAAAACCAGATCTAAAAGAAGGAAAAGATGGTTGGTATCAGAGAATTTTTATAGATCAGTCTTTTAAGAAAACCTAAGATGGTTTAGGGCAGGGGTATTATAAATGAAGATCAATTCAAACTGTTTAATTTAGACCTGAATCACTGTAGAAACTTGTTGTCTATTGCAAAGTTTGCTGGTAGCTTCCTATGATTTGAGTTAGCACTTTTAAGTACTTGAAATATATTTTTACCATCTCCACACTACTCTGAGATTGTTCTTTTAATTCATCTTGTAGCCAGGGAAACCATATGTTAATGGCCCCTGAAGCTGGGATTTGTACTAGGCTACTCATTGAACTGAGGAAGAGTGGGAATCCCTGAGCCCCTGACTTTCCTGGATTCCACCTTCCCTTTTATTGAGATGAAAAGAGATAGGAAATGCTTTCTAGCCCAGAAATACAAAGACTTGAAGACTCCAAATCTGAAATTGAGTCAACAAGTGAGGAGGAGTACTCACAGGGATGGGGAGAGCAATGGCAGTGCTCAAAAGGCCAGCCAAGATGAGAAATTTCATTCTGAAGGTAGAGCCTGGAATTGAAGATTAGGAGATCATTTCCAGTTTCCGTTCCTATTTCCGTTGTAAATAGAGGGTTGAGGTAGAGGTGTTGAAATAGGGTCAAGCTAAATCCTGCCTCCAGATACAGATTCAGGTTGTGTAAACCCAGAGGAGCATTTAAAAAACTTGGAATGCCTTTCAACAAGACATGCAGTCTTTGACTCCTAATACTGCCTGCCATCTCCTACTCTTCCTTATAACCTACAGCTCAGCCTATATCTGTTTGGTTGTTCAAATTTGTGGTTTCTATACACAAATATTTAATGAGCATAATGTTTACTATTGGCAATTTATCATCACTGGCTAAAACGAGAGGACAATATTTATGTAATACACAAATAAATATGCTTGGAGCTTATGCCTCCAGGAGACTTACCAGGCCTTTACATAGTCTGGATGCTGTTGTTGATGCATACAGTTTCTCAGGAAGAGATTATACAGGAAAAAATTCATAAAGTATAGTGGGTTGGTAGAAAATAAGTACAAGATGAATAAATTTAATAAAGCAACTCAACATAATCTTTACTGACCTGCTGTTCCTGCAAGTAAACATTTAAATGTTTTAAAAATACACTTAATTCAAATTACCTTACTGTGTGAGTTTCAAACCAAATCACTGTACCCTGGAATTTGATTTTGGAAGAAAAAAAATCAATCATATTCTGATTAATACTTCTCTCCTGTATGTGAGACAAGTTATAACTATTTATAGATAAATAATTATTTAGCTTTTTATATATCTTTAAAGCTTAATTCTAAGTTATTTTAGTGCTACTTTACCTGAATTTAGGCAACTTATTTCCTTCCCTTTTTTTTTTTCATGTCTTTGTATTTTTCTTTCTCATGGATTAAAACTTTTGAAGTTCTTTCTTGCTTTGTTAAGTGGATCTTATTAAATTATCCAACACAAGAATATCTTACATTCTTTTATCTAGTGCAATAGAATCATCCAAATTATATCTCTTTAATTACCTTTGCTTCAAATGGCCCTCGGAGCAACAAATTCAGGAGGCAGTGTGATCTCCTAGAGCCTCTCTACCCATCAAGTGTTTAAGCCATATTACTAATGCCTTTATAGTCATGGGCAATATGAGTCACACAATTCAAAGCTAAACTGAGCAGTTGGTTTCAGATCGGGAATTCCAACTTTAGTATCTCAATTACACAGAGACTTAAAGACTGATTACTAAGAAAATAACTTCATCTCTTTGGTTGGGGTTAGATTAAATCTTTATCAAAACAAACCAATAATTAAAAATGATATCCACTAAGAATATTCAAGTGTTTCTATAATGTGTCATTTAGGTATACATACGGAAGCCTTAATTGCTGGAGAAATTTAAGGTTTGAAATGTTCTATGTTAAATGACATTTGCATTTCAAAATGAAAATTAGTTTCAAATAAAAAAGTTTAGTAAATATTTAGGCAGTGTCCTTAGCATTAAGACTAATTCAATTTAATTATTTGGAAAGGACCTGGTTTAATGTGACTCTGGTTGAAAGCAAGTGACTTATTGAGTGAAGAAAAAAGATAAAAATAAAGTTAACTTAGTGATATCTTTCAAGTCAGATAGAAAAATGTTTTTTAAAAACCCTCTTTTAAATATTGTAAGTGGAATGAAGTGGATGACAGGATCTTTTATTGTTGTGTTTCAGACCTTGGAAAACTGTATGGTCTCATTTATATTTTTGTGATTCAGCTTTAACTCTAATTGTTACCAAAGAAGAGCACAAATAAAATCACATTTTGTATAATTTTTTTTTCCTATCAATTTATGGTATTAATGTTCACCTCTCACCACACTGACCATCAGGACACTTCATGGCTCTCCACTGGCTTGTTTCATCTTTCATTATCTTTATTTTGAAAAAAATGGAATGTAGAAATTTTGCAGATCCTCCTCCCCCATGCACACAAACAACTGTACAAAAGCTACAATTAGTTGGATCAAGATGTGCATAATAATCCAAATTGAATTTGGCTAAATAGCACTTTTCCTGTTGAACTTATATGACAAAGGGTTTTCGTGAGCAAGTACTATTTTTACACACTGATTATTTGTTTTCCATAGGAAACGTCTCACACTTTTCAAGTCGCACTAGCTTCTTTTTTTTTTCTTCCTCCAATAGTAAGAACTAGGAAGCGTCTTTATAATTTGATTTGAATTGTGAGTCCTGGGTTGATAATTCACTGAGGGATTACTTAAATAAATTTGTTTATTTAAATAAATGACTAGAAATAAACTTGAATAGGCATTTGAATTTTTATGGACACTTTATTAGGATATTAAGATATTAACAATACATGTTAAGCACAAATATTCCATTTTCTTGAAATGCACATGATGTTATGGACAGTATGAACACATTATTTTTTTAAGTTTTATAATTAGCAATTATAAGTTGATTCAGAGAGTGAAATCACTATGAGTTAAGCTCCTACTTATATAAATGGTTTACAGTCTTTTGTATATAGTGACATTACTTCATTTTAAAGTTCTATTTCCTAAGTCAATGTTGAATGCTTGGTGTGTATATATTATTATCAAGCAGTTATTCTCATTGTCTTCTCATTCATGCAGATATTTTACTAAATATATATCTACCGGTATCATGGCTATATATATTTCAGAAGTGGTTAGGACAGAGGAGAATGCTGGAAAGTTTGACTTCTTCAAATCTTAATTCAAAACAGGAGGTTTTCATCTATGTCTTCTGTAAAAACAAAAACAAAACAAATATACTTTTAGAAAGGTACCAGAGTAGTAGCATAAACTAGTATGTTAGAGCTGGGAAATTAGACAGGCCATCTAATAAGGCAGCACGGTGGTGGTTCTGAACCCTGGTAGGGCATCAACATCATCCATGAAATTTAAACAATATAAATTCTTTGATCTCATTCCTGGCCTCTGGAATCAGAATTCTCTAGGGGTGGACTGATGGCAGGTGGACATATAGACAACTCTGCAGATAGTTCTCAATCACTGATAGAGGAAGGGTAGGTTAAGAGGAGGCCCAGCCAAGAAGTGTCAAATATAATAATCTATAAGGGCAGCTAAATTTTAATAGGAAGAGGCAGAAGTATAGTACCAGTTCAATCAAACTTCAATTGAATAATCTGAAGAACTTATTACCATACCACTAGGAGAAGACATAAGATATCATGGATATATAAGATATAAGATATAAAAGATACACCAGCCTGGCCTACCTGCCTGCACTTGGGTGTGTTTTGTCAATAATTGTTAAACAGATATTTACAGCAGATTAATTTGAACCACACTAAACTATGACCCTATCTGGGGCACCAGGTAATTTTCCTTTCCAATGTAAGTTTTTAGCCCAGAGAGTTGAAAGAATATAAACTTTAACATATTTTCTTTTGAGTACTGACTTTATTATTAAAATGGAGATACTAACTTTATTACCTGTAAATTTATATTTGCACACGCACACATAGTACTCTGTACTTTTTTGGTTGTTCAGATGAGAGATATCTTTTCCTTCTTCCCTTTTCTTCCCCTCCTTCTCTTTCTTTCTGTGTACTAGGTATTGAATCCAGAGCCCCTACATGCTAAGCAAGTTTCTACCACTGAGCTATATACTCCCAGTCCTTTTTGTTTTGATATAGGGTCTCTCACTAAGTTGTTCAGGCTGCACTTGAATCTGCCTTAGCTTACCAAGTAGCTGCAATTATAGATATGTACCATTGCACCCTATGAGAGATAAGAGAACAAACAACCCTATCAACAAATGGGCCAAGGACCTGAACAGACACTTCTCAGAGGAGGACATACAATCAATCAACAAGTACATGAAAAAATGCTCACCATCTCTAGCAGTCAGAGAAATGCAAATCAAAACCACCCTAAGATACCATCTCACTCCAGTTAGATTGGCAGCCATCATGAAGTCAAACAACAACAAGTGCTGGCGAGGATGTGGGGAAAAGGGTACACTTGTACATTGCTGGTGGGACTGCAAATTGGTGCAGCCAATTTGGAAAGCAGTATGGAGATTTCTTGGAAAGCTGGGAATGGAGCCACCATTTGACCCAGCTATTCCCCTTCTCGGTCTATTCCCTAAAGACCTAAAAAGAGCATGCTACAGGGACACTGCTACATCGATGTTCATAGCAGCACAATTCACAATAGCAAGACTGTGGAACCAACCTAGATGCCCTTCAATAGATGAATGGATAAAAAAAATGTGGCATTTATACACAATGGAGTATTACTCTGCATTAAAAAATGACAAAATCATAGAATTTACAGGGAAATGGATGGCATTAGAGCAGATTATGCTAAGTGAAGCTAGCCAATCCCTAAAAAACAAATGCCAAATGTCTTCTTTGATATAAGGAGAGTAACTAAGAACAGAGTAGGGACGAAGAGCATGAGAAGAAGATTAACATTAAACAGGGATGAGAGGTGGGAGGGAAAGGGAGAGAGAAGGGAAATTGCATGGAAATGGAAGGAGACCCTCAGGGTTATACAAAAGTACATACAAGAGGAAGTGAGGGGAAAGGGAAAAATAATACAAGGGGGACAAATGAATGACAGTAGAGGGGGCAGAGAGAGAAGAGGGGAGGGGAGGGGAGGGGGGATAGTAGAGGATAGGAAAGGCAGCAGAACACAACAGACACTAGTATGGCAATATGTAAATCAATGGATGTGTAACTGATGTGATTCTGCAATCTGTATATGGGGTAAAAATGGGAGCTCATAACCCACTTGAATCAAAGTGTGAAATATGATATATCAAGAACTATGTAATGTTTTGAACAGCCAACAATAAAAAATTAAAAAAATTAAAAAAAAGAATAATATTCAGATGGAAATAAAATTAAAAAAAAAAAAAAAAAGAGAGATGTCCTTTCTATTGATCTTAAGGCCAGTCCCTCTACCTGTGCTCAAGATCTCTTCTGATCTGAGGCTTCTCCTAATTTCCTGTTTTCCCTCCTTATATTCAAAACCTTTCCCCCACCTTTCTATTTATTAGCTCCTTCCCCTTGGCATTTAAATATCGTTTATAGGGGCTGGGGATGTGGCTCAAGCGGTAGTGCGCTCGCCTGGCATGCGTGCGGCCCGGGTTCGATCCTCAGCACCACATACAAAGATGTTGTGTCTGCTGAGAACTAAAAAAAAAAAAATATTAAAAAAATTCTCTCTCTCTCTCTCTGTCTTAAAAAAAATATCGTTTATATATTCAGCCTCTTGAGTATTGCCTGGCTCTATAGAGACCACCAGTAAAGTGATTGAATAAGAAAGAACGAATGGACTGCTCAAGCCTCTTTTATTCTAAAAAATGCTTCCCTCAACTCTATGTCCTCTTCTAGCTCTTTCCTGCCTCCAAACATTCACTCTTTATTCTATCTCATTTTTCATTCTTTCTCAACATATAGAATCTGGTTTCCAACTCTACCATTTCACCAAAACTGCTCTTACCACGTGTTATGGTTTTGATATGGAATATCTCTCAAAGACTCATGAGTTGAGAGCATGGTCCCCAGGGCAGAAATACTCAGAGGTGGGCCTTTTGGGTAATGATTGGATCATGAGGGCTCCTAAATTCATCAGTAGATTAATCTATCCATAGATTTATTGGGAGGTGATGGGGCCTAGGGGTAAGATGTAGGTCAGTGGGGGAGTACCCTGAGGGTATATCTTGTCCCCAGGCCCCTCTATGCCTTCTTCTCCTCTGCTTCTTGACCACCATGAGGTGAGCAGCTCTGATCTGCCAGGTGCTCCTACCACACACCTACAATAGTGGGACCAAATTGACTATGGACTGAAACTTGTGAAACCATGAGCTAACTTATAGAGCTCACTTCTGTAAGTTGTTTTTCCAGGTATTTTGTCACAGTGGTGAAAAAGAACACACTCAGATCACCAGTATATCCTATTTCTAGGTTCCATGAACATTCTTAATCTTTATCCTCCTTGACATTTCAGCAGCACTTGGCACAGTCTCTTCCTCCTCTTCAAGACTCTTTTTTTTTTTTTTTTTTTTAGAGAGAGAGAGAATTTTTAATATTTATTTTTTAGTTTTCGGTGGACACAACATCTTTGTTTGTATGTGGTGCTGAGGATCGAACCCGGGCCGCACGCATGCCAGGTGAGCACGCTACCGCTTGAGCCACATCCTCAGCCCTGGACACCCTCTTAACATGGCACTCCTCTCACGGTCTTCCTTCATTTCAGAAGAGACTTTTCATTCTCCCTGGTGAATTCCTTCCTCCTCCAATATCCATCATCTAGTGGTGGTGGTCTTTAGCATTCAACTCTGGATCCATTTTCATGTAACTTTATGCATTTTCCTTGGGAGAATTAATTCCCTTCCCTGATATCAATTATTCTCTGCGTGCTCATAATCCCCAAATATATACTTCTGATCTAAAAATCTGTCTTGAAATGCAGACAAATATTTAACTGACAGTGGCACATGGAGTAATTCAAAATTCATTGTCATTTGAAATGAAATTTGTCATTGCCCCCAAATCTGCTTCTGCCCCTGTTTTCTCTCTCAGTAGACAGTGGCTCTAGTCATCCTGCCTGACCCAACCAAGCCGGCTCCTATGGCATTATCTCTCTCTTGTTCTTAGTCTCTCAACTGTCTGTTCCCTGCTCCTACATATTTCCTGTCCAATCTTGTCTTCTTATTCTACACGTTGTATATCTTGAGTATGTTTTTTTTTTTTTTTTTAAATTTTTTTTTTTAATTTATTTTTTAGTTATGGGCGGACACAACATCTTTGTTTGTATGTGGTGCTGAGAATCGAACCCGGGCCGCATGCATGCCAGGCGAGCACGCTACCGCTTGAGCCACACCCCCAGCCCGGAGTATGTTTATATTTAAAAATATTTCTTGAATATAGTACTTCTCTGTTTCCCCATGGTCACTCCTCTAGTTCAAGTTGCCACAAGTCTTACCTGGATTTATCACAACATGCTCTCAACTATTCTCTAGCCTTTCCACAATATAACAGAGAAATCTTTCTTAAATACAAACTCTGAAAATCACTCCTTGCTTAGTGATACCCCCGGTGCTCTTAAAATAATGTTTTTAAATGACTTAGTAGGATCTTCATGATCTGACTTGTTTACCCTATTAGTTTCATTTGGAGAGTTTTTCTAAACATTAACATGCATAGTTGCATAGATGAAGACTCCTCCACCAGTTATTTGAACCCCATGTTTACAGGTTAAAAAAAATGAGACTGGGGACAAATGGCATGCCCTATTGAACAAAGCTAGTTAATGACAGAACTGAAATATTTGAACACATTTAGCTAGTTCAGATCACAGGCAGTTAAAATTCAGGAATACACTAGCTAAAATCTATCTTCTCCCATGGCTTTCCAAGACCTGAGGGAAGGAAGGGTATACTTACAAAGAGATTTTTTTCCCCCTTTTCCTAGCTGTATCCCAAAGCAATAACTTGTTTACTCATTCTGACTGAATATTTAATATTTGTTTTATTAGTTTAATATGTGATAATTCTTTCTCTTTTTCAAAATAACATAATGACAGCCAAACCACACTACACAAACAAGATCATTAGTGGCTTTGCAAGTCACTGGACTTTAAGCACTTCCTGCTCTCCTAGGCAACCCCACAGCACAGAGCCTGGGTGAGCTCACATTCTGAAGAGCTGCCAGAAGCTTGGCAAAAGAACAGTGAAATACAACTGGTTTCCTTAAATAAACAGCATCTGTCCAAATTTGCCTTTTTATCAGAGCTTTAAAATCACACGTCCTATAAAAGGGCACACCTAAATATATCTTATCCCAGTTAAGTTCTCCCCTCTTGATACTGGTGGGGAGATGCAGCTGTACTTGGGTATGTTTTGTTTTTTTAGTAGAGGAGTTATAAAAGACTGTTTAATCCATTTTTAGAAGTAGATTTGAATTTTTGTAAGTACTCATAGAATAAATGTTAGGAAGGAAACTGACATTATCTGTGTGGGTATGAGTCTTATTAACATTAATTTCACATAAGTACTAACAGGGTCCAGCCTTCAGGATAACTGCCATTAATTCCCTACCTCATGTCATTTTCTCCCATGTGATAGCAGGGTTGCCCAGTGTGAACAACAGAACATGTCACAAGTAATGGTATGGGCTTTAGTCTTGGGCTCATGTTCTTTTTGGTCACTCACTTTGGGGGCAATCATATCCCATGCTGTCAGTAATACCGTGGAGAGGCCCACATGGTGAGGCAGTCAAATCTGCAGATTGCCAAATGAGTGAGCTTAGAAGTAGAGCTGTTAGTTCTATTCAAGTCATCAGATGACACACTACTGACAGCTTGATTTCATCCCTAGAGAAACTAAGTCAGAACATCCAGGTAAGCTACTCCCAGATTCCTGACCCTTGAAAACTGTGAGAGATTTTACATGGCTAAGTTTGGGGTAATTTGTTATGTAGCATGGATAGCTAATACACAGAACTAAGTGCTTGCATGAATAGACATTTTTCATTATGATTGTGTTACTTTCACAGAATAATATTAAAGGAGAAAAGAACTAATCTTTCTGCCAATCTATTAATCAATAAACAAATCCTCATGCTCCGAGTTCTTTTCAATGTCAAGCATTTATACATCAGCATGAAGAATATTTTTTAAGCAATGGTTTACCTCTTTTTGGGAAATTCTGACTTTTGATGAACTTGCTTTTCTTTACTGCTTGATTGCATATTCATCCTACATCTGTGTAATAATCATATGCCTAAAGTCTCTGCTTTAGAGTTTTTGTGTTTAATGTTGATTTACATTTTGTGAGCAGTTTCAATGCTATTTTTTGGATATGCTTCATAACTTGATTATTGAAAACATGCTTACTCATAAAAGTCAACTCTAACTTTGGAAAATAAAAGGAAGTAGATTAAGACATAACCCAGTATAACAAATGTCTTAATTTAAATTCTTCCACTGCAAGAGTAAAGAAAGAACCACCTGATTCCCCCTGCTTCCTGGCCCACCGATCACTGAAGATGCAGGCATGAGCTAGTTTTGGATTAAAGCAATACTATCTGGTTACAATTTGTGATATAAGATCCAATCTTTAATTAATAGTGAATTCTAACATGTCTTCTGACATACCCCCTTGTCAGAAGCAGCCTTGCTGTGCAGCTATAAGTTTTAAAGGTTTGCCCTATAGTTAGGTTAAGCAATGAGATTAAAATAAGGTATAAAGCCCTCTGAGATTGGCATGGCTCTCTGGATTCACATAGTTTCTTAGGCTTATCCAGTTGCTGAGAATGCAGCGCATATTCACCCTCGTTCTGAAAAGTAGTGAGAAATGATCTTGCAATGACAGCTTGTGCATGAGGCAGTCCTGTCTGGGATATGTCACCTCATGGGCCTTTAGGTTTCTATTAGAACCTACAGCAGGACTTCTCTGTTAGGCCTTCAGGGTTTATTTAGGGAAGGGGTCAACATCCTCCTTTGGCTGATGATGAATTTACCTTCTTTAATTCCAAAGCAGTGGCCCCACTCCTTCAAGGTGATGTGCTTATCCTTGTTGGGGTCACACTCCTCAAAGAAGCGGGTTATGCAGTGCTCCATGGGCACCAGAGATGCTCGTAGAGGAGCAAGCTCGGAATGTGTCAAGACTCTGCAGGGAAATAAATGGCAGCCTATTAATTGAGTAACTTGTATATAAAGATTTAAATCTTAGGATCACCGGGGATAGTTTTCTTCCACAAGTTAGCTGCATGTGCCAAATAAATAGTACACAAATAAAATGCTGAAAGTGAGGGCTGGGATTGTGGCTTAGAGGGAGAGCCCTTGCCTAGCATATGTAAGGCACTGAGTTCGATTCTCAGCACCACATAAAAAATAAAGGTCCATTGACAACTAAAAATATTACAAAAAAAAAAAAAAAACAACCCTGAAAGTGAAATAAACAATATGTGGGTGAGGTGGAGAGTTTTGGGAATGTCAATAACCAAGGTTTCTCTCCACTGGAAACTGTCCTCCATCCACCCTAAATCTAGAGTTTACCTAGAGTCACACTTATACAACCTGGTTCCAACCCACTGGTCATACTTTATTATTCCAGATGTAGGCATTTGATCTAGTTGGTCAGATTATCTATAGAATTTATAATCAAGAATGAAAAAGTTGGAGGAGTTTCTGTGGGAAGGTGGATCTTAGCATGTAAACTTGAGAGCTGTATGTAGCCATATTCTGTTATTTTCAAAACAATTTTGTGTTTAGACTCCTAACCACCATTATTTGGCATTTCATCATTCTAACATGAAGTGGAGATTTTCATAATTCTATTTCACTTTCCCTTTTGCATAGATACTTGTATATCAGAGAGTGACCTGGTAATGGAAAGGTAGAATTTTTACCTGTCTGTAGGATGTTGGTCAAGTTCATTAAACTGCCAATGCACAGGATAAACATACATGTGGTAGTTTTTCTTAAAGTCCCTTAAGAGAAGGTCAATGGGATGGTCCCCAGCCAAAAGTCTCTTTTCATCCAGGTAAATTTTCTGGACCTGGAATTAAAAAGTTGAGAAGATTGTCAGAGCATCAGTCAACAGTAATGGAATTGACACTTGTTCAGCTTTGCTTGAAGAGTAACAATAATAATGTGACAGAGGAAAATACACTCAGGCATCATGTGCATCAAATTAAATGCCTTCTAGTCAATACTCTAGCCTTCCTTACATCTAGATAGAAAACAGCCAATGTAAGAAATTTGGGGTTTTCAAAAGAAAGTCTTTTTTGATCTTTTAACTAGTAATGTTATTTACATTCCTTAAAACTATGAGAAGGTTTTAATGAAAAGAACTGAACTGACTTGAGCAAAATTTTTGATTACTTAGTGAAAAATCCTGTTCTTTCTGCAATTGGTATATTCAATTCTTCATTCCCTATTCCTGCTCAGTCTGCTTATCTCTGATCTGTTGCTCCTGGCTACCTCCATTGAAATTCCCATTTTCATACCTTATACTTGAAAGTCTATCTGTGACAATGTACTAAAGGGAAGGACAGAAATTATCCATGAGCAATGCACATAAGACTCAACTTGTGATGTTACCTATTATTTCACTAAGCAATTGGAAGCAAACAGAACTTCCACCTCTTCCCATGCCCACATCTACTGGCTTCCCTCGATGTTATCAGTGATGAACTTCCTGTGTTCCTATTCAGAGCCTCACCCTTCTCATCTGCCTGAAACAACTACTCAAGAACACCCTCTAGAAGTTGGGTACATTTCTCTGGTCTTCATTAAATTTTACTTCATTGCTAGGTTATTTGTAGAAATTTACAAGTATCCTCTATCATCTCTAACTGGTAGAAAAGACTTCTTGAATTCACTTTCCCCTCCTGTTACCACTTAACTTCTCTTTAACCCTCAAGAGTATTGTGTATACTTGTTGCTTTTACATCCTTCCTCTTATTCTCTCTTGAACTCTGTCAATTCAGTCTTCCCTTGCCTGGATCCACCTTACAGCTAGTGTCAAGGTCAACAATGACTACCACATGCTAAATCAGAGACACAGTTAATGCACACCCTCCTTCTTTGATCTTTCTTCATAACAAGTTTTAAAGAACCTGACATATCTTATACATATGTTTGCTGATTTGATCATATTTGCATAGGTTTATATTTACATATATATGTTCATAAACTAACTCTCTCTCTCTCTCTCTCTCTCTCTCTCGCTATCTTGCAGGTGGGAGATTTGTTCTGTTCATTGCTGTATCTCCAGTAGTTACATCAATTCCTGAAATGTAGGTTATTCTCAATAACTATATGGTGAATGAATTTTTTCCTGGAAATATCTGGAATTAATATTCTTCACTTTTTAATCTTAATATATTGTTATGTTTTAGATCTTTGGCATCCCCCAAAAACTCATGTGTGAAACAATGCAAGAAGGTTTAGAGGTGAAATGATTGGGTAATGAGAGCCTTAACTTAATTAGTGCATTAATTCCCTGATAGGGATTAACTGGGTGGTAACTATATGCAGATAAGGTGTGGCTGGAGGAAGTGGGTCATTGGTGGTATGCCTTTGGGGTTTTTATATTGTTTCTGGAGAGTGCAGCTCTCTCTCTCTTTCTTGGCTTCCTGTGTCCATGTCCTGAGCTACTTTCCTCTGTCATACCTTTATTCCATGACGTGCTGCTTCACCTTGGGCCCAGAGTAATGGAATTGGATATTTATGGACTGTGACCTCTGAAACTGTGAGCCCCAAATAAACTTTCTTTCTCTAAAATTGTTCTTATCAGGTCTTTTGGCCATAGCAGTGAAAAAGCTAACTTAAACATATATCATTGACATTGTGAATAATAGATTTTCCTTATATATCTATATCAGATCTATGAGGGCAAACAAAAGTTCAGATTTAAATACATTTGGGTCTATTCTAATTTGGATCTGCAATATCACCCAAAGCCCATATGTTAAAGATTGGTTAGCCCATGGCACTATTGGGAGGTGGTGGAAGTTTAAAAGGTTGGCAATCTTCTTGTCATATGGGAGAATATTGGGATCCTGGCCCTTCCTCTTTCTTTGTTTCCTAGCCCAACATGAGATAGGCAGCTTGCTCTACCACATGTTCTATGCCATGATGTGCAGTCTCACACAGAACTAAAAAACAATGGGACCAATTAATCATGGACTGGAATCTCTGAAATGGCAAGGCAAAATAAATCTTTGCTTTTAAAGTTGCATTATCTCAGGTATTTGTTATAGTACAGAAAGCTGACTAACATACAAATACTAAATATATGTTAACTTTGCCCCACCATTGCTGGCTCTAGGTATGAATTAAAGAGCCCTTATTCAAAGGACATTGCTCTTTCAGTAGGAATAGGGCAATTTGACAGTGTCTCAAATCCTGTGGCATGAATGGTGACGACTACAAGAATGTTAATCCCTGTGGGGTAATCAGATGCAGGGAGGCAGAATGGGCTTCTGCAGCTGTGCAGAGGTAGGTAGCCGTCACATCTTTTTTTCCTCAGGCCCTCTAGACAGACCCTTAGGTAGAAGACCTGTGAATAACTTACTTTACTTCTCTGTTTCTCATTTAGATATCCAGCATGTTTAGGGTTAGGTTCATAAAGCTGCATGAGGATATTCTTGAGCCAGTCTCTCATCCGTAGAGGAAACTGAGCCACTTCAAAGTCTGTACAAGCAGGAATAGCTGTTTTAAGCAGAAAATACATGACCATTAGTTCTGCCTCTGGAGTCTTCATAACAGGAAGCTTAATAACTTCTGGGGACCCAGAGAGCATCCACACTGCCCCTTCATACTTCAGAGGTCCTTAATCATGGTGGCACCACAGATTTGCCTGGTGTGTTTTAAAAAACATATCAAATACCAGACTCCATTTGAAGAAATTCTAATTTGATTGGTCTGGGGTAGAAACTGGACATCAGGAGTTTTAAAAGCTACAAAAGTAATCTTGATGGGCAGCTAGAGCTAAGAATCTGTGCTGTAGAACCAGAGAGCTGGAATTTAGAAAAGGAGGAGACAGGAGCTATTTACTAGAGGTTGAGAGGAAAAAGGAGGGCTTAGCTTACACTATCATTACAAAGAATGCTAATTCTCAATGGCTTAAAGAGACAAAGGCTTATTTCTCCATTCTGCTACAATTCTAATACAAGTTGGCAGCAGGGTTCTGCTGCTGTCTCCCTGGGGCTTATCTTTTGCTGCTACCATCTCAACACAAGACCTCCGGGTTTGTGGTGGCAAAGGGAGCAAAAGTGGAGAACCACACCAGCTCTGAAGTGCTTCTGCCCAGAACGTACATGGGTGATTGTGCTTTATTCCAGTGAACAAAGCAAGTCATATGACTACATCTAACATCAAGGAGTCTGGCAAGTTTAATCCTCTTGGGTGTCTGCAAGGAGGCAAGAACCAGAACATGGGTGAGCACTGCCAATGTGGAGAATCATTTATCAGCAAGGGGAGCCAAACACAAATGAGAGTATCCTGGGGAAGGAAGACAACTTAAACAAACAAACAAACAAACAAAAACTTCTGGAAGAATATGTTGTCATAAAACCTTTTGGTAAAGGCTTAACTTAAATTGGGAAGAGGGCAAATAGTTTGGCAAAATTCCATTTCTCATCGCTATTATTAAGTAGATAACATTATTATAGTGGTTCTGAGGCCTGGCTGCATGTTAGAATTGTCTAGGTTACTTGAAAAACAAATGGAAAAGCAAAGCCAGGGTTCCAACCCAGTTCAATTAAGTCAGAATCGCCTGTAGTTAAGGCCTGTGAATCCTTATTTTTTCTGTCTCTCCAATTGATTTAAATTTTCAGTTTAAGTTCATAACTACATTAGCCTTTTCTTATTTACATATATAGGATTTAAGCATGTACAGATTCACCCAAAACCCTCCCAGAAATGGTGGTTGGCAGAAGTGATGGAATCTTACATTTGCAGGCTCCAAAATAATCCAGCTGCAGTTGATGTCCCTTTTTGGTTCCCTCCAGTCTGCACTTTGTAGCAAACAGATGACAGGAACTTGCATAGGTCTGGTTGTCAGTGCCACAAGCCTATGGAAGACAAGCAAGAGAAAAAGTTGATAGATCCTGATGCTTTTTGGATAGTACTCTGCTCCCGAAAGCTCAAAGAGTGTCTGGTAAATGGTGCTGTGCCAAAGATATGGTCAGGAAGGTAAGATTATTAAAATTGTAACTCTCCAGTTTGGCAACAAACTATATTAATAGCCCAAATACCACTGTTATATTTTTATGGAACCATTGAAATACTTTGATTTGGCTGGCATTTATTTCTGTTCAATATTACTTCAAATATTAGATTATAAACTGAGCATCTACCTTCAAAAAAATTTCAGTGCAAACTATTTTCATTCAAATCCCTGGCCCCCTCTTTTTTAAATTTTTTTTTTTTTTTTTTAGTTGTAGATGGACACAATATCTTTATTTCATTTGTTTTTATGTGGTGCGAGGGATCAAACCCACTGCCTCACGCATGCTAGGCAAGTGCTCTACCACTGAGTCACAACCCTGGGCCCTCCTTGGCCTTTCTGATGTGTCTGAAGGACTACTTTGTTGAGTACTTACTTGGTCAAGGGGTTTTGCTGGAGGACAAGTCACTGGATCCTGGCAAACGCAGTGGGGTTTTCCCTGTTGGTCTGCTTTACAGATGTGTCCTCTCTTACACTGGAAGTTCACACAAGGATCTAACAGAAAAGTTTGGAGAGGAAACATGGACTCAGCAAAATCGAGTATGTAAATGAAAATGTATGATTCACTTCATTTTTGTTAATAAGGCAGAAATTTTGAAACCCTGAAATTTGAAGATTTCAAAGTGAGAAAACATTACAAACTGCTTTAACTGATGCGCTGATTTCCAGATGGAACCGTCTGGCATCAGAATTTTATATGATTGTTTAGCTTTCTTGAAGCCATTTGGTTTGGTGATGTAAAAAGAACAAGCAGTTCTTCTTGGCCTCCCTGAGATGAACATAATCTGAAATATGTAGTGCAGTGTTGTGTGAAATGGTTAGAAGTTAAATAAGCCATAAGAATTTTATTGTGTTGAAATTACAAATGTTTGTGATTAGGGTAGGAATTAGTCCCTTAGTTAAGTATGGAATCTAAATTTAATAGTAAGTTGTGGATTGCAGAATTAATTCTTTCTCAGAAGCAAAAAGAATTCTAGCTGTGTACTATATCTCAACAGGACTTTCAGTTTGTAAACACATTGATCTGTAGTTTATCAAATATCACAAGATAATATCAACAATTTATAGGAACATTTCCTTGGAGAGAAAGGAGAAGGAAATTTCTGGTCATGAAGGGAGGGACAAACCCAAGATGGCAGATCCCATCTCTTCCTTGGGATAGTCACAAACAGCTCGCTCAGCACGTACCCACACTGTGCACCCCCACATTGCCTTCAGTTGAAGTGTCATCTTCGTTTGATGAGCTGCCTGCTTTCTTGGCCTTTAAAATAGCAAGAGCAGAAAAGTTAAACTTACTTAACTTGTATTCCAACTGTGTTTGCCTTCACAGAGTTTTTTGCGGCCAAATAATGTCAGATCTCAAAAGGGGAAACCATTCACAACTACACAGGTAGAGAATAATCTTGGAGACCAAAACCCTTCTCTAGCTTCAACTGAATTCAGTGCTGTATTTGGGGGGAGTATGCAATATGAGTTAGGATCTTCTCTTTGGATTTGGGAAAACACTAGCAATGTATTATTATCTTGTGATTCTGTAGTTAAGACAGGGTTACATCAGTGATCTCTATGAAGTTGGTAAGGCTTTCCTCACAGGATTCTAAAATGTAAGAAAACACCTATCTTAGAATGGTGGCAGAGTTCTCAGTAATTGAGATTAGTTTTGACTTTGCTCACCAAAAGCTGTGCCTGATGGGTGGCTGCAAAGTTTTGCACAAAAGCTCCAAATGATTAAACAGCCAAATAGCAATATACTCCCTCCATGCAGTATTTCTGGATTCTCATTTTGGTATATGTTTGCTTAATAAAGTAGTACCTTAATATTTACATCTGACTCAACGGACATTGCTGGCTCTCATGTCAGAGGTAGTTTGTTTGCCACTGATGCTTCAGTTGCAACACAACATGGCACCTGCCTTCAAGACATCAGAACTGTGACCATCAATGTCTTCTATTTTTCAGGTCTGTCAGAGCCAATTCCAGCTAGCCTCAGGCATTTTCATCTGCCATCACCTGCATTTCTGGTCCCAGAAACCATGGAAATCTACTTGGTCTACTCAATTGACTGGATGTGCTTTCTAGCTTCACCCAGCCAAAATAAATGCTCTAATTATTTCCCAAATGGAAAAATTCTGAGGAATTTTCTTTAAAGGAATAATGATGCTGCTTTCATTAGCTTACTCTCCTTGCCTGAATTATTTCTCCACTCCTCTGTTGTTCCCTGTGTCTCTCCAATAACTTTAGGGGAAACCTGAATAAAACAGGTGCTCTCAGTCTAATGATGGAGATGGACAGAAAAATAAATAATTGTACAGGCTGAGCATCCTTAATCTGAAAATTTGAAACCCAAAATACTCAAAATCCAAAACTTTTTGATTGCTGACATGATGCTAAAGTGGAAAATTACATACCTAACTTCATGAGCTGGAATGCTGTCAAAATGCAGACATACTAAAAATATTATATAAAATTACTATCAGGCCATGCATATGAAGTGTATATGAAACATAAATTAGTTTGAGACATGGGTTTCATCTCTAGGATTTAAATTATGTATATGCACATATTCTGAAATAATAAAAAGAAATTGAAAACACTTAGGATCTCAATCATTTCAGTTAAGCGATGCTCAACTTATAATTTATTTTAATAATGTACTGATAGAAATACAGGAGATTGGGCTGGGGATGTGGCTCAAGCGGTAGCGCGCTCGCCTGGCATGCGTGCGGCCCAGGTTCGATCCTCAGCACCACATACAGACAAAGATGTTGTATCTGCCGAAAAACTAAAAATAAATATTAAAATTCTCTCTCTCTCTCAAAAAAGTTATTTAAAAAAAAAAGAAATGCAGGAGATTGTGAAGTCACAAAGAAAGGCCATGGCTCTTTATTGATAACTAATAGACAAGAATTATTGTAAATAGTCTCACCCCTTGGTAGTGTCCGTGCTCACTGGTATCTTCATGTTCATTCTCGTGTGTTCTTTCTTTTTGCTCCTCATATTTGAGATGGTAGGAAATGGACTGAGCTCTTTCAGCCTCTAGAAAGTCCTGGCTTGGGGTGAAATCGACATCAGTTGCACTTTGCCTGGGTCCATCATGGCTGGCATCATCAGCCCCATGATTTCTGGGCATGATGTTTCTATCATCAGTAGGTTCCATGAGCAAAGCCTCAGAAACAGTCTTTTTATCCATGTCCTCGTGCTTGCCAGTAGCTTCAGGGCCCATTTTTCCTTCTTGGCTCTGCCATTCAGTATCTTGAATGTGCTTATTTATGTTTGATACATTGTCCTCTTCTGCTTCTGCATTGGAATTATCCTCTTCTTGTTCTTGGTTATTCTGCTCAAGTTCATCCTGCATTTTGCTTATTTGAGTTGGTTGATTGGACTCTTCCAAAATATCATCAGATTTCTTACTGTCTTCTTCTTGCTTACTGTTAAAATTCTCTTTAGGAAATTCTTTCTCCCATTCTTGGTTATCACTGGGGCTACCAATTTCCCCTGGCTCTTTTCCCTCTTCCTCATCTTCATTGGGAGTATTAGGATCCTGCTCTTGCTTTCTCTGATCCCTTAGGTTTTGGCTGTGTGTATCATTCTTGTTCAAATGATGATGTGGATAATTTGTAGGTTGTTCTTGGTTTTCCTCTCCCTCTGTGATGTTTTCTTGTTGGTTAGAATCCACAGAATCAGGAGGAGGAAAATCAGTGCTCTCAGGGAGTTTTTTCTCTTGAGGCCCACTTATATCTTCTCTTAGATCCAAGCTACCATCAGTTGGTGAATACTCCAAATTCACACTTAAGTCACCATCGCTATCCTCCTCATCCTTCAGTCCTAGCTCTTGGCTGTAAGCTTTATCCTGTTCTGCTGACTGTTCTTGATTTTCCTCTTCTGACTTTAATATTGAAGATTTTTCATCCTTAAAAGAAAAATTTTAATGTTTGTTTTTGAAACAAGCTATCTTATTTACAATTCCTAAGCTAACCTTTAATATTCATCCTTCTTTTTCTTCACACATATCATGTAAATGTATTAATGATGTTCTTCACATTCTATGGGCCACAGATTCAACCTGAACTTGAATTTTGTAAAGTGAAACAATTATATAGCGTGTTAGCCCAAGGAGTAAAACTCATTAATCTTCATATCATCTAGTGATTGGAGGAAGTTGATATGATCATCATATTAAAATAAATTAAACTGAGGACATGAATAATGTAATCTCTTTGACCATGGTTTAATACTGAGTCATCCTTTGGAGAAATAAACAATTATATTAATATAACACTGCTATTTTTACCTTATGGTTGGAAAGGTTTTCTCTGGATACTGCAGCTTCCTTTTCATTTTCTTCAGCTTCAACCTTTGCACTGGGAATTGTAGTATTGTCTTGTATTAATGATGTTTCAGTTGGTTTGGAATGATCAGATAGAAACCTTGCATTTGTCTGAAAAAATTAAGAGCTTGTTTGTGTCATTCACCTCTAGGTGCCAATTTAAAATTTTTCTGCTGCTCTTTAGTTATCATCATTATTAGTAGCAGTTTTCCTCATTCAGCGCATCAGCTAAATGGTATTTTGTAAAATATTTGAGAATACAAGCAAATGCCCAGAATAATGTTAAGTGAAAACAAAATTCCCACCTGAAAAAAAGTTATGTGTAAAGAAACTAGGCAAAAATCAATCAAATAAACAAAAACCTTCAATAATTATATAATGATTTGATAATTCAATAATGATTACCTTTGATTTTGGAAATTATTTTGTTTTCAAATTTTTACAATGCATTAGTGCTTAATAATTTTGAAAAGTATTGTTTTGTATAAAGTGGAAGTCAATAAAACTGGCCATAAGATATAGTATTGTACATTTCCTTAACATTTAAGGATTCGCTGATAATTAATAGAAAAAATTATAAAACTTTTTACTATTTATCAAGTTTTTAACACTGTTGGCCTTAATATCCATTAGGAAGTTTTTAAATAAAAAAAATTAATCTAGAACTAATTCAAGGATTATGTGAAGCAGGGCACTCAGCCTAATAGAGAAAGGCAGCTATGGAACATTTTCATGACAGAGACAGCTGTGTCTGTTTCTAGAAAGACTGGGGACTAAAATGGAGAGCTAGGCAGTGAGGCATGATGGGAAGTTAAACAACTGGACTTGGATGGTGAGAAGCCTCCCTTCAAGTCTTAACTCTGCCATTTACTTCCCACCTGTGGTTTGAGGAGTTGCTAACCCTACCCTGCAATCTCAAAGTGAAGTGGGCATAAATATCAAGTAAAAGTTGTTTATATAAACTATTTTGCAAATTTTGAGGAGCTACCCAAGTTAAAATTCCTAATTATAATATCATATGGTGGTAATAATATGAACTGTTCAAATATCTGACGCAGGTATTTGCCATAGATTTTTGTTATAGAGATGCTGTGGGTACTTAGCAGCTATATCCAGATGTAAGGATAAAACTCAGACTATTTGGATTGACTCAGTTTTACTTCACGAGCAGGTCCAGTAGTGCTGTGTACTGCAAAACAATCCATGAGGTATAAATGTATTTTAGATTTGGTTTGTTCTTTTGCTTCTTGTCCTTTTTACAACTAAGAGGATTAGTAGTCTTCAAAAAAGTTATGAAAGAAGTTATAAAGAAAGGGGAAAAGCCGGACTCAGTGGCACATGCCTGGAATCCCAGCAGCTCAGGAGGCTGTGGCAGGAGGATCACAAGTTCAAAGCCAGCCTCAGCAATGATGAGGCGTTAAGCAACTCAGTAGGACCCTGTCTCTAAATAAAATACAAAATAGGGCTGGGGGTGTGGCTCAGTAGTCAAGTTCCCTTGAGTTCAATCCCTGGCACTCCCCCCCTGCCAAAAAAAAAAAAAAAAAAGGAGAAAGGAAGGTCTGGAAAAGTAGCTTTGTAGAGTAGTACTTGCCCAGTGTGCATAAGGCCCTAGGTTCACTCCCCAGCAATTAACAGATTAAAAAAAAAAAAAAAAACAATTGTGAGAGCAAGGAGAAAGAAAGGTGGCTATTTTGACGAGTTGCCAACAAGGGCCTTCATGGAAAACAACAGATGGGGGAGATTTTAGTTTTTTTAGTGGATGGCTTTTCTCCTTCAGTGCTTACCTCCTCCTTCACATGATCATACCTTCCCCTAGCAGGAAGAAATGCATAAAAACCATGGCAGCTTATTTTCTTTCAGAAATGTCTGGTAATTAAAAGTCTATTATATTATTAGACCCATATCTATATTTAACATGCCCTCTGGAAGTGCATTTGGAATATCCCAACCACTCATAGTTCACTTCTCTGGAGAATTCGTGCAGGTGAGGAAAATGATACAAGATTTTTAATAGGTCAATACTATGAAAAAAATATTTAGCTTTTTGATATTTGCCTGGGTCTGCATAAAACAAATTACCCTGGAAAAGAAACATCTGGCATGTGTCTTTAGGCAGACATGTCATTCAAACATTTGGTTCAAAGACAGTTTTTAATGCCTATTTACAATGCCACCGTCCTTGCAAAGGCAAAACACATTTTCAGGAGAAAACAATGACTCTCTGGGATCTCCTTTCTTTATTAATTTGTCCCAGTTTTGTAATTTTAAAGTACACTATGTAATTCCAGCTGGAGTAGCTCTCTACTATTTAAGCACGATTCTTAGTGGTGGTCAGAAATTCTGTTTTCTTTGGACTGCTTGATCTGGGTGGCATGTAGCTTGTTTTTGCTGACACAGCTATTAACCTGAAGCAGCCACCAGTTATCTGAAAAGCAAGGACAGAACTTTAAACCTAGAGAGGAAGGGAAAGAAGGGACAATAGAGAAATCGCATTGTTCATTGATAAAAAAAGAAAAACATGATATAAATTAAAGATGCTATGGATCATTTGTAGAGCATCTAAAATGATCATATAAATGATTGTGTTTTTTGAACTTTTGGGTTGTTTTGAGATTGCTGACCTGGTCTGAAATGGTCTGATTTGTGTATGGCTCCTTGATTGCTTGTGAATGCTGAAGCCAGTATATCTCATCATGACTTAGAGAATGCTCTAGTCCTATCCACTTTCAGCATACTTGTTTGGACAGTGCCTCAAAATGAGATAAGAACCCATTTATGATCACCACAGTGCTTCTGTTCCCATTGGTTCCTGTTTTTATCACAAGACTGTCAGGATTTCTCATCTAGCATGTGTTCGATCTTGAAGAAAATGCTGGTGATGTGGATATATATATGAGCTCCAAGTTAAATGCATAGATATCTCATACCAATACGATGAGATCCATTGGGAATTTTTTTTCCTGTCCTTTTGGTATTTGGCCATATTCTATGGTTAATAAAAGGACTGACAACACTTTCAGCTGTATTTATTGTGTCTTATAAAACCAGATAGACCTGAGAAAATATTTTTGAAAAGCACCTTATCTTGATTTTTAGTCATACATTTACGATTTGCATAAGAAAGAATATAATTGAAATAAAAACCAGAACTTCAAGCCACTATATTAGAATATTTCCTTTTAAATAGTAGGTTTCTGAATTAAATGTCAGGAGGGAGAGATATAATAACAGAAGAAAGGAAATTTACCGGAATTGCAACTGCAGTTCCCAAGATGTATATGAAAAACAGCAGAGTCTTCATGCTTCTGGACCTGTGAACCAAGAAGATAATTTCAGTGATGGGAAAAAGTTTCCTTAAGAAAGATTAAAAAATAATCTTAGCAAATATTGAGTTTGATATTGTCTTTTGTATTTGGAGGAGATTATTGTCTTTGTGGAATAGTATGTCTGAAAAGCCAGATAACTACAGTTTTTTACCAGTTTTGTCCCTCTGAAAATTAGTTCTTATTTTATTTTTCCTTTACAATAAAAGAAGCTTCAAACTATCAGGAGAACTGGACTCTGGCTCTGGCACTGTCCCTAACTGGCCAAGAATCTTAGATAGTTTACTTATCCTTTTTTAGACATAGCTTTCTATTGTGATGAACTGTGAAGAGGCAGCCTAGATGATTTGCTCTAATACTTTAGAACTCCAAAATTGAAAATCTATGAATTTCATGAGCTCCTAAATGCTGCTATCTTTTAAGCTTTAAATTGTTAAACCTAAAATACATTCTATGATTATTGTATCAAAAATAAAATATTTTATATATCGACTTTAATTTTCACAGCAAATATGTAAGATCTACTTATATCTTTATTATTGACGATCACTTAAAATATTTTATTCTTTAGGAAATGCTAATTGTAAACAATCACTGAAAAATGAAGTTTTTTTCCCTCTATTCCAAAATTTAGCATTCATCATTCATTCCATAAGTATTTATTAAATTTATGGAAGTTTAGTTACTTATAGGTCAGTATATTATTGTTCTATTTGTAAAAACTATACAAATCTGAAACAATACAGCTTAGTGTATAGTTTGGGGCTATACATTTGGGGCTGGAATATTCTTTGTTGTGGAGATCCATCCTATGCATTGTAGTATGTTTAGCAGCATTCCTGGTATCAACCCACTAGATGTCAGTGTCAGTCCACCAGCCCTCCCTAGTTATGACAGCCAAAACTGTCTACAGGCATTTCCAAATATCCTATGGGGAGTGACATTGCCATAACCAAGGAACACTGGTTTATCAGAGGGGGACTAGTGCCCTTGGTGTAGAACTGTGTTTGAACCCAGGACCAATACTTGCCATCCATGTGATATTTGGCAAGTTACTTAACACCCGAGTCTCAGATTCCCCATCTTAAAATGGGGATAATATTTTTGATGGTTAATTTTATATGTCAACTTATTATGTCATTAGATGCTCAAATATATGGTTAAACATAATTTCTGGCTATCTTTTAAGGGTTTGTTTGGAAGATTGTAGCATTTGAATTATTAGATTGAATAAATCAGATTTCCCTAACCCTTGTGAGTGGATATCTTTTAATATGTTGAGGGTCTAAATATAACAAAAAACAGAGGAAGGGAGAATTCTTTTTGCCAATCTGCTTGAGCTGGGACATTGGCCTTTTCATACTCTCAGGCCAGGACTATGCCATCAGTCTTCCAGTTCTTAAGCCTTGGACTTGGACTAGAACTGGGACCTTCAGTTCTTCTCATTCTCTGAGTGTTAGAACTAAACTGGAACTATACCATGGGCCTCTCTGGGTTTCCAGAGAGTACAGATATGGGAATTTCTTGGCATCATAATCATGAAAGACAAGTATTCATAATAAATCTCTCTTCCTCAGTTCAATTTTTGCTGGAGAACCTTAATATAATATTTGACTCAGTTTTGTAAAGATTATTAGTGCTATTCATAACAATACCTGACATGCAGCAATTGCTCAATAAACTTTAATTCTTTCCACTCATCTTCAAGAGAAGTTGTGATTCTTAAATAAACAGCTTCAAGTCCAAGAAAATAATATAAAATTGCTGTAAGGTCAAAAAAAATTTCCGATGGAACATTTAAGGTTCACTTTGGCCACAAATTTACCAAATTTTCCTTTAACTTCAAGATTCTTTCTTACATTCATCATAAATAACAATGAAATTAGACTAAGAGAATCTTACCCCCTTTTTTTTTTTTTTTTTTTTACAAATGGGCAGTAAGAATAATCAAAAGTGTTGTGGATTAAAGGCTTATTTCTTTTTTGAGTTTGGTTTTTATAGCAATCTAAATGGCTAATTACATTTGTAAAAGGATTCCCTTTTAATTTGACCACAGGAGGATAGGAGTTTCCTCCACATTCCTAAATCTAAATGTAGCTGAATGTGTCAAAAAGAAATATGTCTAGTTGGCCAGAACTTGCATCACTTATTCACTCTTCCATTCATTTTTTGACCGCTTCCTAGATGCTATCAAAGTACAAGGATATAGTTTCTGCCTTAAGAGTTACAAAGGCTAATAATACCTGATTCATTCTACTATCCTTCCTACTCCCATATCCCCTCCCCTCCCTTCACTCCCCTCTACCTAATCTAAAGTATACCACATTTTTTTTTATCCATTCATCTGTTGAAGGGCACCTAGGTTGGTTCTATAGTTTAGCTATTTTGAGTTGGGCTGCTATTAACATTGATGTGGCTGCATCACTTGTAATATGCTGATTTAAAGTCCTTTGGGTATAAATTGAGGTGTGGGATAACTGGGATAGATGGTGGTTTCATTCCAAGTTTTCTGAGGAATTTCCACACTACTTTCCATAACAGTTACACTAATTTGCATTCCCACCAGCAATATATGTGTGTACCTTTCCCCCCATATTTATTGTTGTTTGTATTTTTGATAATTGCCATTCTGACTGGGGTGAGATGAAATCTTAGAGTAGTTCTGATTTTCATTTCTCTAGTTGCTAAAGATGTTGAATGTGTACACATATAGCTATATAACTGGTGGGATTCTACATCATGTACAACCAGAGGAATGAGAAATTATACTCCATCTATGTATGATGTATCAAAGTGCATTTTACTGTCATGTATAACTAATTAGAACAAATAAAAAGAAATTTTAAGAAAAAGAGTTACAAAGGAGGGCTGGGCATAATCCCAGTGGCTCAGGAAGCTGAAGCAGTAGTTTCCTTAGTTCAAAGCCAGCCCCATTAACTTAGTAAGGCCCTAAGCAACTCAGCAAGACCCTGTCTCTAAATAAAATATAAAAAAGTTCTGGGGATGTGGCTCAGTGGTTAATTGCCCCTAGATTCAATACGCAGTAATCCCCCAGCCTCCCAGCATTAAAAAGTTACAAAGGAGGAAGTCAAATAAATCAATGGGTTTATTATAATGTGATGGTTATATATATAGTGCAAATGACAGAGATTAACATTTAAAATTAGGTAATTAACAATAGCTAACATTTCTAAGTCCTAAGTACTTAGGCACTATTTTTACAATTACCCACATACTAACAATCTTCCCTACATTTCTATGAGGTGGGCAATCTGGTATAATCATTTCATTGGTAAGGAAACTAAGGCATAGAGGTTAAGTGACTTTTCCATGATCCACAGCTAAGAAGTGACAGAGTAAATATTTGAGAATTGGCTGTTTGATTTCAGGTCTGTGTTCTTAATTATTGTGCTATATTGCCCCTGTATACGAAAGACTTCTAGAGAAGGTAATTCTTGAACTGGAATTTGAAAACTAATAAATAGTTGTGTCATAGTCTGTTTTAAATTACAATAGAATACCTGAAACCAGATAATTATAAAGAATACAGATTTATTTGGCTTATGGATGTAGGAACTGAGAAGTCCAAGGGCATAGTACCAGACTGTTGGGGGCGTGAATGAATTTTGAGCTATCTCAAGTTGCATTTCCATGAACTCTTGGTGAAATTCCACCAATCTGACTGCTCAGATCATGCGGACACCTTGCACATTGGCTCAGACAACCCTAGGTTCAAACGCAGCAGCCCGGAGTAGAGGAGATGGGGGTAACCTGCTCAGCCTCAGCCAAGTTGCCTTTGCCATCTTCTTCCTGTTTTCCTCAGGAGTTCTGCACACTGAATCTCAGTGGTGTTCCTATCCACTTAAATAAAGTGCGTGGGCTCCATTTTGTCGTTAGATCCAGTCTCCATCAGAGCTGGTCCCCATTGGATCCTGCAGTTTCTCGTATTATTAGTTTCTCGTCTTTATTTCTTAAATTTCTTATACCTTTAATATTTCTAATCTGACTCACTGCCCTCTTTTGGGGAAACTGAGTAAATATCACAATGGTCCTGACACCAGACTCTGCTCAGCATCTGATGAGAGTTTTCTTGCCGTATCAAAAAAGAAGGAGGATATCATATGGCAATTCAGGGCAAGAATGCCAGAGAGAGCTCACTTTTATAACGAAGTCACTCCTTCAATAACCCATTAATCCATTAATGGTCTCATTCATTCATTAGAGCAGAATCTTCAGGACCCAATCATCTCCCAAAGGCCCCAATTCCAAATACCATAACATATGTGTTTGAAGACAAAGTTTCCAACATGTGAAATTTGGGGACACCAAATTTCAAAGTAGTCAGCTCTATGAAGGATGGGAAGGTCAAGGTGGAAGCAGCATGTGTGAAGATTCTGAGGCAAAAATCCTAAAAATTTGGGGGGAAGTAGAGGAAGATAAAGCTAAAAATCAAGGCAGGTATCCAGCTTGTGAAAGCCCTTGTGTATTAGATTAGGAATTTAAAATTCCAACTGAAAAACTGTGGGAACCCAATGAATGGCTGTAAATGTGGAGGTGATCTGCATTCGTTCGAGAAAGGGCTTTTGGGACAGCTGTATGGAGGAGAGACCAGTAGAAATGCCTTCAGGAGCCAATTGCAATATCAAAGTGAGATGTGTTCAGAGCTTTGAATTTTTGCTGTAGTTTTGGAAATGGTGAATGAGAGGGATAGGTCCAATCTGTACTGCTTCATGAGAGTCAAATTTCAGGAATTTTGTAAGCCAGGAATTTGTCAATGCCAGCAATAAAAATTAAATTATATACACTTATAAATTAATTATATTAAAACCATGGAAATAATAACTCAAAGCAAATCATTTTATAATTATTTTACTACATTTTCTATTATCTACTATCAAGGTATTTATACCTTTATTTGTAGGTGCAAATACTACATAATGTGTGCCACTACTACATGTCCTTCCCAGTTCTGTTCCAGGATATCATATAGAAGCTTATAGTCAGTCATGGTAGGAAGATTCCATCATGGTAACCATGAAATGTTACCCTTTCCCACTCAGAGTGCTGGCTCTTAAACATTTGCCAGCACACCTCTGGATAGTTGTGAGACATACTTAAAGGAAGAGCAGATGAGACTTCATGACTAATTAGATACTGTAAAGAGATGAGAAGGAAGAATCTTGGGTTAGCATATTTCTACTTTGGACATATGGGTAAATGGTGGTGTTAACCATAAAGATGAGGAATTCGTAGGAGGAAAATCTGATTTTAGAAGAAAGATGAATTAATTATAAACTTGTTGAATTTGAGTAGAGCTATCTAATAGACACTTGGATAAATTGGTGTGTAGATAAGCATAGAGTTTGGAGCTAAAAACATGGTTTGGGTGCTATTTGCATGAGAAGATAAACAGTGAACAAAGAAGTCTGGAGACCAAACCCAGGTAAATAAAGGCTAGTAGGTGTCAAGAGAGGATGGGAAGAGCTAAAGATACAAAAGATGAAAGGAGGGTCACGTATGAAAAAGAAAATGTTAAACGTCACAGAGAGGTCAGAGCAAAATAAGGCCAATAAATTATCCTTTGTCTTTGGAAATACAGAGGTTATGGAGTACTTACAGTTTTTATTTTTATTTTTTTCCATAGGATTGGTGAAAGCTAGTCTGAATTGAAAAGTATATAAACAGACAGTGATAAAGTGAAGACAGTGAGTGTGGACCACTTTTTTCAAAAGTTTGGACTTTAAAAGGAAGGAGAGTAGAATGGTAGCTAAAACTGAATGTGCAATCTTGGAAATTTTTGTGAATAAAAATGGTCATTCAAATATTGTCTGTGCCGGGGGGAAAGCATAAGTAAAGAATTGAAGGGGTAGAAGGAAAGAAATAAGATGCAATAAACACTTATGGCCTTCAGTGAAACACAGTTCATGGGCTTCATACACCTTTGACTTTGGGGCTTGACCTTGTGTGGCTTGCTTGGGCCTATGTGACATTAACAAACATGATGCCAGCAGAGGCTTGTTAAACACTTGCACATTGGGGTTTGTGCTTTCTGTGGAAGCCTCCAACATGCTCTACAAATGCTTGGACTAGATTACTAAATGGTGAGAGATGGTGTGGAGAGAATCCTGGAAGATGAGGACATCTTGGATTGTTCAGCCTCAACTGTACTTCCAGTTCACTTGGGCCACAAATGATAGACAAAATTAGCAGAAGAACCGCTCAGCTGAGTTCAGTTCAAATTTCAGAACCAGGAGCAAATAAGGGGATATAATTTAAAGCCATTTAATTTTGGAGTGGATTGTTAAGCATCAATAGGGAACTGAATCAGGAGAAAATAGACAAGTTACCGGAGCCACGGCAGGACAGTATTGCATAGAGTTCAAAGACACAGCCTCTTAAATAGAACTTTCTGGGCTTTAATTCTTAATTTGCAGATTCTTTGGAAAGTGTTTTAGTTTTGGGAGGCCTTAGCTCATTATGTGTAAAATGATGTGAACATTAAGTAGGGTAATACAACCTTGGTAAGCCCTTGATAAATATTTGCTGGTCTGATATTAACGAATAGGGAGAAGGTTTAACATTGCAGAGAAGGAAGGGTTCTTTATTCTTTAAGAAAAAGGGAGGATACCATAACTTTAAGGATGAATTGAGGCAGGGCCCCAGAAATATAAGTTCATTAAGATGGATTTAATTATGGCTTCCTTACATTTATACAGCATTTCAGTGTATAAAGTATCTTCCTATGTACACTCTCATTTGATTCAATGTGGAAAGAAAGGTACATAATGTTTAAATATAAAGAAAAATAAGATTGAAGAATCTAAATTATTTGGCCAAATGTACAAGGCCTAACAGGTGGTCAAGAACAAGAATGGGGAATTTTGGACTTAGTGTCCAGTGTTCTCACAGCACAATCTAATGGGACAGGCTACAGGCTAGAAGTCACAAGTTGTAGCTTTGGGGCCTGGGTCTGCCAAATACTAAAGGCCAACATGAGCAAATTATTTAAATCTCTGCAGCCTTTATCTACGAAGTGGGAATAATAATTCCTTTCAGTGTCAAAGGAGCCATTGAAGTGGAGAGGCACTTTACAAACTCTGAAGTATCAGACCTATGTGATTATTATTTCTGCCTGCTGCCTCTCAACAATATTATCATTATAATCACTTATGTCTTGTAGTAAGTTTGATGTAAGAGTAAGGAATATGCCTTAAGTGTGATATAAAGGAAAAGAACCTTTCTTTGTCTCCATCCTCCTTTCAAACATTCCTCCTCTTGGTGATTTTAAGCTGTCCAGAAAATCCCTAGTTCCAGAACATATTTATATTTGATTCACTCAATAAAAACAAACTTACTTGTCTGATAATCTTTAAATTTTTAGCTTTTTACATGGATCTAATCCCCACTTAGGAGATAAGAAAATTCCTGAATGAATGTCTTTCTATTCTAAGCTGAGAGGTATTTTCATATTATCTTTAACTCAAAGGCGCAGCTAGGATGCTGAGAATCCCTTCTGTAGCTGAAGGGAGTTGTCTATGGTATAGAACAAGTATAGAGTTTGTGGTGTAACTTTGGGTGGCTGGTTGTGCAGGCATTTTGAGAAGCTCTGCATGGGCCCTGATTGCTTCCAGCACTGTCCCAGGATGGAACTGTTTTTTTTTTTTTTTTTTTTTTTTTAGGAGTCTTGTGTTTATTTCCATTCTGAAATTGAAAACACAATTTAAAGACAAAAGATGGCTGTGCCATTTAGAACAATTCAAGCAGGAAACCACCTCATGTTTCAATTATAAAGAAGATGCCTGTGTTGAATTTCTAATGTCTGGACAATGTGGAACAATCCAATGTTTAGAATTTAGAAGACTTTGACTTCTTCTATTGTTTTCTGCTTTGTCCTTCAGGCCAGTCATGGGGCATTTTGGGCTCATTGAGCTAATTGTATTTGCCACACATTGATGAAAATAATTTCATGGCCTTTAGAGTCTTACTTGAAGAACTGAACAAATGCTCTGACTTGCATAAATAAGAGAGTAGAACTTACTGGGAAATGAATTATATTTTGAAAACAAGTGAGTGTCATATTGAAGTCTCAGGGAGACTTAATTCGCTGATGTTTGCAAAGTACTTTGAAAATGAAAACCATGATGTCCTTGCTCAATATGATGAATACCATTTATTCTTGGATATGTAAAAAGTCACTTATTTTAGATATTCAAATTTGGTGTGCTGTGTCTACAAAATGCAGGTTGTTATTTTGCAGAAAGAGAAAATAAAATTCTAGATGAAAAATGCACAAATAAGATGAATTTTTGAATATACATCATTATTATTCTGGAAGATTTAAATATGTAACATCCATGTGAAATTAGATAAATGTTATTTCCCCAAATAAATAAGCTTAGTCAATGATGACAGCATAGTATGAAATTGGAATATTTAAGTTCCAGGCCTGAGATGCCTTTTATCAGCCAGGAGATTTTGGTCAAGTCACTGGTTTCTTTTTCTACAAAAACAGGAGAAATAATAATATATTTTCCATTTGTCTTCTAGAGTTGTTTTGAGACTGAAATGTAATCATATAGTCATTTGGCAATTTTAACAACTATAAAAATAAGGCAAAAAATATCATTTCTTGGTATACTTTAAGGCAGAAAATGGCTTAACACCAATAATTAATAATGCACAGAGACTAATTTTCTTGTTACTTAGTGTCCTTCAGTAATTTCTTCCTTTTTTTCCCCCTTCATACCTCTATGTATTTTCCTGAATCTTGAGAGGTTGAAGATGAGAAATGGTGGGAAACTTCAAAAAGGATCTTGTCCTGTTAGGAACAGGATCTCTTCAACTACCAGACTTCCCAGTGCTGGAAATTGAAATGTTAAAAGATGACAGCTAGACTGCATTTTGTATACCAGGCCATTTTGGGGAAACTGAGATTTCAAATGCCTAGAATTTGGAATTTCCAATGTCCAGACTACCCAGTGTACCATTAAAACAAATAACTAGATGAAACATTTAGCATGACAGAAATAGGTCTCCCACTGAGAAATAAGCATTCATAATTGTCTGCTCTGATGCACATTGTATAACTGTCTTGAGACAATTTCTTACATTTTCATTTAATACCCATAAATATTGTGGTACAGGGAAGATGGTTGTAAATTCCTTATAACTCATCTCATGAAGAGGTGGTCTGATTATTCTCTCCTTGAATCTGGACTGTCCTTGGTGACTTGCTTGACATAGTGACTGAGATGGAAGTGATACATATTTTGGGACTTTTGAGGCTAGGATGTAAGAACTCTGGAGTTTTTATCTGGATCTCATGGAACAGTTGTTTAGGAGCCCTGAGCCACTTGAAGAGAATTTCATGCCACAGAAAACCATTTAGCCACTCCTACTGACCCCTGCCTTTTATTTGTCCTTGCAAAGTACAGGACATGTGAGTGGAGCCAAGTGGGAGACTCTAGATCAGCCCATCTGCCAACTGAGTAACCCTGAGTGACCTGCCCAATTTTGTGACCCACAAAATTTTGAGACATTACAAAATAGTTATTATTTTGTCATTAAATTTGTAACTATTATATGTGAAAGAGAACTCAAGTATATTCATTAAGATATCTTAAGGCTAGAAACACTTATGTTCATCAAATTTTATTGAAAATCTACATTTTTTTTTCACACCCTAGTGGAAGCTAATACTATATGTCGAGTACTGTGGTAAGCACCTCACCGATGTACCACTGGTGCATTCCTGTGACCTCATGTCAACTTCGTAGCAATATCCATCCAATGGGAACTTTCTGAGCATCCTACTTTGCTAGGGTTCATAGTCTTTTCCATTATGCACATTCCAGTCATGGAAATCAAAGGACATCCCAAAAGGATGGTTTTTCAGGGACATTCTCAATGATCTTACTGTCTCTTTCTTGCTTAGAAGAAATTAGTACATCTCTTCTATAATGGGTAATTGAGGAATTTCTTTAATTACATTTAGATGAGTCCTACAGTCTTCTCATAGGCAAGATGGTGCCATGACCACCTTCCCACACCTCTTCATCATTCCTTTCAGAGCTCCTCATCATATTGCTCACTAATCTCACTGTGTCTCATTCTAGAACTCCATAAGGCATGGATCCATGAGGCTGTTCTTTGTTTTCTCCTCAGTCATTTGTCTTCAGAAGCCCCTGTCCCTCCCTGCTTCATAGTGTACTGGGGGGAATTATTTTGGCCATATTTATTTTTCTTTGCTATCCTTCTATTTCCTCTTTCTTTGTGATTGCAGTGTTTCCTCACATTTATATTAATTTATACCCCACACTATGTTTTGTGTATTCTTTGGGGTATAGATATTTGCATACAGAGTGGATGTACCACAAAACTAAGAAGTTTGAGTTTTAGGATCTTTACAAAAGGCTCTACACAAAGTTCTATACATGATTTTGAGTCTTCTATTTTTTTAAAATAAGATCCCACACATTGTATGAACTCCTGGTTTCACAAACCCTGTGCCACTCCTGAGTATGGCACACCTGAAGGCCTGTAGCATTTGTAATGTCTATTTGTAATGGATATAATAATGTCTAAATCATTTGCTTCACAGTATTAATAGCGTGACAACTCTTTTTTAAAGCCTATGCCCCCAAATGATCAAATAGATTAACCCTATTCTTTTTCTGCCTTTAGCTGTACTACCCTTTAGTTTATTTTAATTTTCTACCTCCTTGGAATTTCTTTCCTCTGAATGTCTGATTGTTGGCTTTCTCTTTTGCCTGATTTATTTGAATTTCCTTCATTAGTTAAACTCCACCAGTATAATATAAAACCTCTTTGGATTCAGTGGAAATTGTCTCCCTTTTGTTAATAAGTAAGTCAGTTGTTAAATTCTGCTACTTGGGAGAGGAATTTCAAGTGCTTTCAGCTCTGTGAATTGACCAAGAATTATTCACTGGGAGAATTCTCTTCCAGGATTAAGAAAAACAGCAAATAATACCTAATAACAGTTCCCAGTAACCTCATTCTCATGGTATTTGGACCTTCTGGGGAATAATGGTGTGCATTGAGGAGTTTGTAGTTCTGATGTGAACCACGAATGAAGCACTCACTGCAAGCTGAAGGCCCTTCAGGATGCAGCCTGTGGAGGAAGCTCCTCATGTTCCTTGATTGGGCCCAGTGCATTTAATAAGGGAAATGACTCCTTGCCCAGTGGGATAACATTTTTCTTTGCCCACCTTCCTGAAAGAAGCAGATATGATAAATCCTAACAGATTTTGGGTCTGGAGTTGGAGAAGTTCTTTGAAAATAGGCTAAAAAGCTGTGGCTTATTTATGCCTTCAGAGGGAAAGCTCTAGGAAGCTCCTTCAGGCAAGGGAAAGACAGCTGGTCCAAGGCTATTCTTTCTTCTTGTCCCACCCTGGGAGGAAATGATCCCTGTGAATATCTAGTCATAGCCTCTCATGGGTGACTCACCACAGGTTTAGAAAGTGTTCTCTCATCTATTCCTAGGATCCCTGTGGCCTCTGCTTAATCTGTCCATACTTTGGAAAATAATTACTTAATTACACTCTTCTCAAGTTCCTAAATTTGAGTTTCCTGACTCAATCCATCACTTTCTTATTGGGTTCTTGTCTGATTTAAAATTTAGGATTCATTTGAATATCTGCTGCCAATGAAGCTGCCTCCCTACTGTCAAAAGTGCTCTGTTTTAAGTCATTGTAGAGCCATCTTAACTGTTGCACTTGGTTTTTAAAATTTTTAATTAATTCTTATTTATTTATTTACTCAGTCCCCAGGGCACCATGCATGCTGAGCACATGCTGTACCACTGAGCAACAATCCTAGCCACTAATTTCATTTTTTAATGAAGTGTAGCAGTCTTCATCTTTGAAGACAATTAGAAGCTACAGGATATTCAAGTGTGATAAGCCCCCCAAAACATGATTTTGCTGATATCATCACAAAATTTGAAAATGCTGTGGAATGAGGAACTTTAGAAAGAAACATGAGCAACTAGACCTAGAAAATATTGTGTTGAAAATGAACATTTTTTACTTTATTAATACTTTCCTTTTCTCTTTTCATGGAGTCTCCAACATGTTGACACCAGGGTAGGTATGGGACCTTGGGAAGTAATTAGTAATTTTATTATTTCAGAAATTATAGATTTGTGGTAGGTACATATATAATATGTATTTTCATAAATTGAGAATGGTACCTGTTTACCTCAGGTTTTAGGAATTTAGGGGTGACCCTTCCCCAAGATGCACTGTTACTTCTCACTAATCTCAAGTGACAAGTTTGGCTAAAAGGGTAGCATACAGCATTAAGGGTATCAGAGTATAGGAGAATGTTGCCCTTCTTTCTTTTTAGCTCCCTTCTTTCTTTTTTCATATTTATCGTGACATTCCACGTTCGATAAGAAAAGTTATCTTATTGAATAGGAAATGTGTGTGGAGGGAGTAGATGCTGGTTCAAGATTTACTTTGCCCACTAATGGATGACTAGAAAACCCCCAAACTTCTCACATCAGATATAAAAATAGTTTTCCTTTTTATGGGAGCATGGGGTACTAGTAGATTTAGAACCATTGTTCTTAAGCAAGGTAAACCAAGGTCACTGTAACCTTTCTGCAGAGTCTCCTAAGAAAGAAGGCAGAACAGGCATATCCCCTGCTTGAAGCCCTTTTATTTAGCTTCTCTTTGTATTAAAAGGATTGGCTTTCACCACAGGAGAGGTTGTAATTTGATTTCACCATGAAAGGAAGTAGTAATTAGATTTCTCAGCAGCTCCACAGCCTGTTTCCCTGGGAAAACAAGGAAAAGGGCCTGAATATCCTTTCAACTAGCTGGAAATGTAGCTCAGCCCAGCCTGCAGACTCTGGCCTGAAAGGCTCAGTGGAGTAGGCCATGTACATAGCACCTACTCCCAATCTCTGATAAAGAAATTCCCACTTTGGCTTCTAAGACCAAGTGCTTGGTCCTTCAGGTGGAAGCTGGAAGAGTCTGTGTGTAATTGCTAAATATTGCTTGGGAAATGTGTTAGGTAGGAAACATAGGACATTCCTCCAAATGAAACCCTCCGACTAATCTCTATCTCTTTGTCCTGAAATTTGTATGTTCTGGAGAAGAAAAGGGTGTCCAAAGTCTGGCATACCCTAAAACATCATTCTCCACCTAGATAGGGTAGTGAATTTACACAAACAACCAGAATCTATTTGGGGTCCTGTGATTAATATTGTGCTCTTTCTTGTAATTGAATTCACTTCAGGTTTATAGTATTTTTCCAGAAATTTAAACTAGAGTAAGATTAGGTGAGAGCAATTTTTTTTCCAATTTCTTTTCAGTTTCTTGGTTTTTAGAACATTAATTAGAACATACATTTAAATATAAAGATATACATCTTATTTTTGAAGTTCTGTGTATTGCCCTGTCATTTAAACTTACTGAGCATAAACATGTCTTCACTGGGCAGCTTGCCTCATTGTTCCTCTTCTCTTGTTTTCTCTCTCTTATTCTTTTTCTCCTAAGAATTAACAAGCTGGGAGAACACTGAGCTGGGGTTGGAACAGTCAACCACACCTCTGAAAGAATTGCTCCTTTCTATTGGCCACATCAATGGTTCTTTGGCAATTTTAGTGCTGGTAGTTTTGCATCAGATCTTTCTTTCTTTCTTTCAATGTTTATTTATTTTAGTTATAGGTGGACACAATATCTTTATTTTATTTTTATGTGGTGCTGAGGATCGAACCCAGTGCCTCACACATGCTAGGCAAGCACTCTACCTTTGAGCCACAACCTCAGACCTTGCATCAGATCTTTCTAGCTGAATTTTTCTCTTGTTGCCTTGATTTCCAGTTGCTGACTCGTTTACTGGCAGCCTCAGCAAAACTCTAATGTCTTCCTTCCCTTCTAGAATATGGGGACCTGCTTCAGTGTTTTTGGTTTTCAAGGCAGATGATTATGGCTTAGTATATTTTTCTCATTTCTTCTAAAGTCAAATAACCTAAGAAAGACATATCATGTATCCTAGAGAAAGGAGACATTTGCTTTGACTCTTCTCCCTGCTATTTTCTTTTTCTTCTTTATTTCCTGGAGGATGTACATCCACACATCCAAATAAGGTCAGGTATCCTCTGTTGAATTCGTTTATATCAGAGGAAGCCTGTAGGCTGCTATTTTTAGTAGTTATTATAACTATGGAAAAATTCCCTTTCTGGGAAAGGTGGCAAACAAAATGATTATTATGGGTACTTCATAATCAGACTCAGACAGAACATGCTCCTTCACCTTGTCTTTACATGAGAGTCAAAGGCTTTGTTATCAGAGACTAAATCCCTTAGTCATATTTTGGCTACTAAATACATGCTGTTACCTGATCCAGAGTTAACACTGATACTTTGGGTGCTTTTAAAGTATTAATGAGTCTCTGGGGAGAGCTCAATGGCTTGGCTTCAAGTCTTCTTAAGGATGAAAACAAAGCTCTTCTATTTTGAGTTCTCTGCTGAATCACCACCTGACATCAAGCTGTCCCTGCTCTGGGAATGTATATGACATGCCCTGACTCAATGATAAGCTTTTCTGGATCTCTGACATTCATCTGCCCACCATTCTTCCTAAATGAACCTACCACCACATGGGGCTCAGCTAAGGACAGACATAGCTCCTGCCTGTTGGGGCTTTTGAATCAGGAAATCAGACTGAAATAGTCTCAAGCAATGCTTGTTTTGTTCTTAGGAAGGTCACCTTGGCAGAAGGGATGATAAAGGAGCTAAAAGATATTTGAAGAAGACTCAGTCACTATTCTTGAGGTATGACTTAATTACTGTGAGTGTTGAAATTACACACTTTCAAAAAACCACACTTATAGATTCAAGTGGTTTTACATAAGCCTTTTAAAGAGTAGTGGAAAAAGCAATATGGGAAGTAATTAAAATGTGGAGAGCATCATCACAGAACGAGGACTTATGCCTGGGGATTACATCTGCAGCATCAGCAGGTTTTTAAAAGGTGTGTTATAAACAACCTGCACCAAGATTGATGATGTGCTTAGTATTAGATAATTACAGAGTGGATCTGGTGCATCCTGATGACACTGATGTAAATGTGGATGTGTATGAAAAGTTTTCACAAAATTGTCTCAGGATGTGTGAGACACTTTTTAAAGTATAAAAACATTTGAGATGAAATAAGATTTTAAATATGTATGTGTAAAAATAGATCAAGTATTCTAACTATACATTATAATACATTATCCATTTGAACATTCAGGTTGGACAAAATTTTTCACTAGAAAACTGAAGATGGCCTTGGATTCAAGGTCATCTTATATTGAGCATATGTAATTTTCCTTAATGTGATGATTTGATTAATGATCCTTTCCCTAAGGACATTGTAAGCTCCTCAAGGACATGGCCCTCTCTGGCTTGGTTCCCTGTGCATCTGGCATTTCACAGCATGTGGAATACTGGGTAAACACTGGGTATGTTTGTTGTTTGAGACGCCAGATAAAAAATATTATTTACACAGTTGCATGACCTAGAAAACACTTGAGACTCAAAAAAAAACAACTTTAATACAAAGCATTCTCATGAATGATGCTTTAATACCTCTTGCTTTGGTGTTAATCAAGATGAGAAGAATATTCTTTACTTTTTAATAGAGTAGAAAATTCATAATTACTTCTTTTTTTCTCTTTCGAAGTCAATGCTTCACATTTATGTGATGATATTTCAAGGCCACTATAACAATGTGTTCACTGGGAAATTCCAAGTTGAAAAAGAACTATCAGAGTTAGACCCAACCGTGAAAAGAACTGTAACAACTATTACTTACTGAGCATTCACATCCATCATTTCAGTTAATCCTACAATGATTTTATGAATTAGCTGTTATCCCCATATAACAAGGAGGGGAAATTGAGGCTCTTGGGCTTAGCGACCAGCCTTTACCACGGGTTAGATACTGTCATAAGTTTCATATGCACACTAGTTCATTCAACTCCCATGATAATTTTATGACTGTTATTATCTCTATTTTACAGATGAGAAGACAGAGGCCCAGAGGGGATAAGATTAAAAAAACTAGAGAGGGTGAGTGCCAGGATTTGAGCAGAGGCTGTCCAAGCATTCCCCTGAATAGCACGGGTGATGAGAAGAGGCAGTGGGAACTTGGAAAGTGGACTGATTGTGGTGTGCAGTATGTATTATTAAGTGAGGCCATTTCTATTTCTCCTTCTTTGCCTTCCCAGTTGTTTTTTTTTTCCTTGCACCCCCATAGTAGGCTGGCCTCGGTTTTAGTTGCTTTCTTGTTCATTTTCTAAATACCTATTCACTGAATCTTTAAAGGAAACACTTAGCTACTGCTACTGGTGTACATAAGTTGGTTGCCTAATAGGAAAGGAACAAGCCAGGACTGGAGACTTCATTTCTAAAGAAGGATTTTGAAGCCGACTAAGCTATTTCACAGAGCCGGTCATGACTCGGGGAGTCTCTTTATGCTCTTTCATCGCTATGACGACAGGCTGCTCCTGCTTCACAGAGCCAGAAAAAGCAGCTGACATCTCAATGCTAGGAACATAGTGGGGAGGTTAACAAAAAAAAAAAAAAAAAAAAAAAAAAACAAGAAACAAAATAAAAAAATCCCTTTCTTTTGAATTTCAGTGAGAGAGGAGAAAATACCCTCTAGAGTAAGTCAAAACCCCTATTCTTGTCTCCAGAAAAGATGTGAAAGGAGAAAAGTTGGGGGCCTTCTCCCCTGTCCAAGTGGGCCAATAAAGCAGGACTGACTGCAGAGCAGCAGGTCTTCTCTCTGCCTCATGGTAGTTGCGGCAGAAAACGCTCCCTGGTGACTTGGATGTTAAGAAGCTGCTAATTGATGAAGTAGTGGAGACCCACAGTAACAAACATCTCATGTTGGAGCCCCCCGGGGGAATCCAGTAGCACCAGATTTACTTTTACATTTCTTTGGATTAAAAAAAGGACAACTCACAGAATATTTCCTTCTTGATCTCTAGTTTTACTCTTGAAACTGTCATTTCAAGTGTATAACATGTATCTCACTGGTATATGAGATTTCTTACCAATAACAGGTAAAAATTTTCCGTGTGTCTAGTATTCTGCTAGATACTGTACTTTGTGTTAAAGAAATATCTTATTTGACCCTTATAATGACCTCATCCGTGGACATTATTATTATCACTTTGCTTAACAGACAGGCAAACTGAGTTCTGGAGGTGTGAAGGGACTGCCTAAGCTCACACAGCTTGTGAGAGGCAGAGTGAGGATTCCCAGGTCAATAAGACTCAAGGCCATGCTCTGTCCACTGGGCTGTGCTGATTCAGAGGCACAGACCTGGCATCAACGTATTCTTATGGAGCAACATATACAAGTCCAAGGAATAAGCCCTAAGGGAAAGCTAGAGAAAGCTCCCTTCCTAAAGTTTTGACACAGACACATAGGTAGGCCAGTACTTTTGTGTTAGCTTTGATTGATTAGTTACTATGTACCAGGCACAGCTACCTTCTTCTCTTAATTCTCATATAACAAATGTCTAAGGTTGCTACTCATTTAAGATACTGAGTCCCAAAGATTTTAAGTCATTTGCTTAAAGTCACAGAGCTATTTAGTGGTAAAGTCTAAATATAAATCAAATCTATATGGTCTTAAATAAAGCAGACCTCTATGGTCATGTAGAAATAAGATTCCACAGTCTTATTTGCTTTATTAGACCAGCCCCCTACCTTTGTAACAATTGGTCAAGACCACACACTCTGTTTTCCGGAGTTGTGTCCATGTACTGATGCCCAAGACAAAAACCAGGCCAATGATAGTTGGGACCATCATTGTGAGCTCAGCTTTTGGCAGAATATGCCCTGTGAGACATATAAGAACAAGACTCTGGCCTGGCTGAGCGTCTTTCAGAAAGCCAGATCCATCAAGGTAGTTCTCCTGGATTTATGGGGTTCCATTTTCCTCCACTGAAGATTGTTTCAGAGTGATATATGAAAATGAAGTGCACCTCAAGTCTTTTAACAAGTTGTTTATATTTTTGATGGAAAATGTTCCCAACATGTTCTGGACATTGTACTTAACTAAAATAGCAATGTCCACATACTGCTACAAGTCAACTGAGTAAAAATAACACTCAAGAGGAAATGAAATGAATAATGTTTTGGAGTTGTTCAGATATATCACTTATGCATTTTATTTCTGTCATCACTGTTTATTACTTTTACTTAGTTGATACATGAAACTGAGCCATGAGAAGAAATTGGGGATTAAATCCCAAAGGACCAGGAAAAAAAAACCCTCAAGTATTCTAATTGCTCAATGGCTGTACAAAAATTCTCTAAAAGAAAAAGGCAAGGTTCATGAATGACATGTATATAATCTTTTCCAAACTATGGAAAGCAGCATTAGTTAATCGAATAATAAGCAGATGAGATAGATTGCTCTACTTTGCTAGATCTTGTGGGATGATCTGAAATATAAACATAAATCTTTCCCAGGAAGGGTTCCTTTTTAAAAAAAAAAATGTCATAGTTAACAATAGTCATAACCACCAATGTTTAACTGAGTGAGCTGTGAACAAAAAAAGCTGTTATACATGAGAAAAGGGGAGAATAAAAAAAAAAGATTTTGCTGAGTTGGACTGAGTGAACATTTCTATTCAGTGTACTTAGGCCCCAGACCAGAGGAGAGTGCAGATACATTGCCAAGGTGACATATTTAACCTCTGCAGATGAAAGGCAATGCAAACGAGATACTCCTTCTGCAGTACCCTCGGTGTACAGTTTCAGCAGTATTGATCTGCAGTTGAAAGCAGAGTTTTCTCCTGTAGGGTAACCTTTAATGCCTGGAGGAATGAATAAGCCCTCCTTGCATTATTGCTATATTTTAAAAGATAGAACCAGAAATGATAAAACTTTATAAGAACTATTGTATGCCTTTAGCTTTTAAATTCTCTTTCCCCCTTTTTGCTTTTCTAAATAAGACTTCATCAGGAATCAGAGAAATTTTATGTCCCTGTGTGTGCATCTTAACAAATGATAAAAGGGGACAAAAAACAGTTATAAACCTATAAAAGGAAATGATGAAAGAGATAACCTAAAATAACTTAAAAATAACAAAGAAAAATAAAGTATGAGAGGGATTTTCTTACCTCAGCAAAATGTTCCAATTCTAAATTGCTGTTAGATACACACCGGAGCTATGGAGTCATTCTAGTGATTGAATGACTAGATGATTTAAATATCAAAGACATACACCTTAAAAAAACTGTTTAATTAACTTCCCCTATGGTTGATCTCACATTTTAGTGAAGTATTTCTACAAAACACATTTCAGGATTCAGACTTCATCAAGATCTGAATGCTACTCCAGCTAACAATAGTTCTGTTTCTCTTCTTGGTCTTTACTAAAACTATAATTCATTAGTACTTGCTACTTAATCTTGTAGGAAAAAAGGAAACATGAATAACAAATGGCAAAATTCTCTGTTCAGTAGCTTTTCTGTAAATTAGGTAAAAAGCCTTTTTTAAAAAAATAAATAACTTCATATTATTTAGGCAAAAATATTAAACAGCGCTATCAGATTCATGTAAATCAGCTTAACAAATGCAAATAGACAATAAATTATAAAATTTACCTTTAGATAGGTGGCTGGATGCAGAGCGTTGGTAGAAAACTGAAGTTGAATCCCCTCTTTGCGCACAGCCAGGAAATAAAAGTTTGACAAATACCCAAGAGAAACTCTTTAAATCCCTTCCATCGTTAGCTGTGCTTCTTTGCCCAGAAGCACATTCAAGTCTATTGGACTTGAAATTCTGCTGCTCTGTCAACTAGTCAGGGTCTGAAGTGACAGACGAGAATTTGGAGGTTGGCACCAGGGAGTATTTCAGACTGTCATCGTTTTTGTTGCAGATTCCTGGATTTCTCTAGCAGGCTGGCCTCCCACTCTGAGGGCAGGGTGAGTTTTGCAGGCAGTGCAAGCCCGAAGGGAAAGAGCTAATTCTGCTGGCATGCATGGAGTTAACAGTCCTCTCCTCAAGCTCTTGTTCTCACAGGCTCATAACTTGGCCAGAATATAAGCACTTGGCTCTTTATGCATTTTTCCTTAAAAAAAAAAAAAAAAAAAAAGAAAAACAGCTCTGAAGGTTTCATAGGCAGGATGGCTTTATGGGGGATTTTGATTTTCAGACTGTGAAAAGAAACTTTTTTGCTGTTGTTTCTTCCAAAAGGCAGTTGGGGAGCAGGAGTTACAGAGGGGAATAATTGCAACAGATGCATTTTTACATTGCTCGATTGGAAATTGTTCTCCCAAATGCAGTCTGAATTTTAATCATGGGGGTGCTTCAGCTACTTTAGCAGTTCTCCAAGAGAGCTTTGGAAATTTAGATATGCATGAACCATTGCTCCTTATGGTAGAGATGATTCAGAGATGTTGCAGTTTGTAGACTGCTCTCTCCACATGCAGCTCCCTCCTATAACTCCATGGTTATAATGTTTGGTTTATAAGAAGGGATTTTCCTGAGAAATAAACTGGGAGTGGTTGCTTGCTTTTGACATGACATTCTGATTATTTATGATGTGTCTAATTTTTTCAACTGCTGCATTTAATTTATTATGTGCGACATTGCACTAGTAGCTTTTTATGCATTATATCAGTTAATCCTCCTAACCCTATCAGAGGTAAGTTTCACTGTTTCCACTGGAGGGTAGTGTAGTTAAGTGGTTAGGTCTTCAGAAGTTGAGGCCAGGTAGCTTGGATTTGCATTTTGGCCTTACCAGATCCTAATGGTATGACCTGGAACAGCTTTACAACCCTTCTAAGCTTCAGAGTCCTTAGCTGTAAAACGAGACTATGAATATGGAAACCATAATAGTAATCTGTCTCAGGCAATTGTTCTGAGTTGAAAGTATTTTAACACAAGTACACTGCATAGAACACCCACTGCCACCTAGTAGGCACTCGAAATGTTAGTTATTATGGTTTGGATAAGAAACCAATGCTGGGTAAAGTTAAGTGGTTACTCCAGGGGACCAGAACTAGGAGAGTGGAATTCCAGACATGTCACCTTGGCCACACTTGTGCTATTCAACTGCAAACCTGCTAAATTCCTTGAAGATGGGGGATGTGCCTCCTCTCTTCTCCAGGTGCCTAGAACAGATGCTTTGCACATTGTAAATGATGGTTTATGGTTCTAACTGAATTTAGATTTTCTAAAAGTATGCCAAAATCTGACAAAAGCAAAACAACCCAACAAAAGCAAAAAAAAAAAAAAAAAAAAAAAAAAAAAAAAAAAAAAAAAAAAAAAAAAAAA
>NW_026000119.1:11386265-11388702 GCF_001458135.2 Marmota marmota marmota | reverse complement strand
AAAAAAAAAAAAAAAAAAAAAAAAAAAAAAAAAAATAAAATAAATAAATAAAAATAAAGCAAAGAAAAAAAAAATAACAAAGATCCTAGCAATAATTCTAGGCAAATATCTCCTTAGTCAAATCTCTCAAAGAGTTTAAGAAACATTTACCTTAAAAAAAAAAAAAAGAAACATTTACCTTATTTATTAAAAAAAAAATAAAGGTGGCAAGAATTATCTCTGTTTTGCAGTTGGGGAAATTTGGGAGCAGAGGAAACTGGGCAATTTGCCTAGGAACCAAAAACATGTCGCAGTGCAGCTGGGAGCTGTCTCTCTTCTCTAGAATCAAGATTACTTGCTCCAAATTGCCTTTCCAGGGACAGGATGAAAGGATGTGACGTGTTTTTGACTCAGACAATGGGATGTTTTTCCTTATTCAAGGTCTGGGGTGTGAGCAGACTTTTGGGAGGAAGGATAAAGTAGTGGGCTGTGTTTGTCTTTGCTTCTCCCAGGCCTCTGTGCACATCTGGTCTTTGAGGTATGGAAGACACAGGCTGCTTTTCTCTTAATCTCCCAAGGGGCCTGGGAATGGTAAGACCGTTGCAGGATATGTAGAAAAAGCATTTCTGAGGATTTTGTCCTAATTAGTTAAAAGACATTTTCTCAGGGAACCAAATGCTAACTTCTTGTTCTGACATTTCCCATTTATTTGAAATTTAATTGATCACATCAATTCAATGAAAATGTAGATAAAATTTTAGCTAAATAGCTATGGAAAAATATTTGACAAACTAATGTTTTTTTCCTCACACTAAAATGGACATATTTCTATGAAATGATCAAAATAAAATTTCTCCTAGAAATCTGTTAACAAAAAAGGAACTTGGTTAAAGCAAACTGTATTCATATCATAAAGGTACATATGTATGTAGAGAGTTCATTTGTAGGTTGCCAAGCTTGAGAATTTTGATTTTCAGTTTTACAGGATGTTTTAGTAATCTATAACATGATTAAAAAGGTCCATTGTATTTCTTACAGATAAGAGAGAAAAATGAATTAAAAAATAAATAAGAGGGCTTTGAATTCACAATGTCTTTGAAGTATGGCTTTATTTTGGGAATGTTCATTGGCACATATCCAAACTCTTATTGTTTCTGAATGTGTCATTTCTAAAACAGTTTACAGCTCATAGCCAAGGACAATCAAAGTACAACAATAGCCACCTAATAGAGCTGTAGCTCAGATTTAGAAAACTTACGCAATCTATATAGGATGAGGGAATTTTGACCAAAAGCTTATTCCATTACAGCATATGAACTGACCCACATAGTGTCAACATTGGTCAGAGATCTGAAAATGTCAACATCTAAGTTGGAGTATTCTTTTTTAAATTGTTTAGTGTTAAGATTCTGAGAATCTGATGAAAGCTATAGGTCAACATCTGAAGCCTCTCTATATACCCATCTCCTGCTCCACTCAGGGGTTCTATGGAGTTAAGAACTTTCAGTAGCAGGACCAGAGAACTCATTTTAGTCAGTCCTTTATGGGTTCTGCATCCGTGGATTCAATCAAGCATGGATCAAAAATATTTGGAAAACAATTGCATTGCTACTGGAAATATGCAAAATTTTCCCTTGTCATTATTCCCTTAACTATACATTATAATAACTGTTTATCTAGCATTTGCACTGAACTAGGTTTATTTATTTATTTTTTTGGAGCGGTACCTGGGATTGAACCCAGGGGTGCTTAACTACAACTGAGCCATGTCCCTAGCCCTTTTAATTAATTGGTTAATTTTAAAATTTTGAGACAGGTTCTCATTAAGTTGTTTAGGGCCTTGCTAAATGGCAGAGGCTGGATTTGAACTTGTGATCCTCCTGTCTCAGCCTCCCAAATGGCTGGGATCACAGGTGTGCACCACTAAACTAGATATAGGTCATCTAGACATGAGTTAAAGTATACAGTAAGATATGTGTAGGTTATATGCAACTACATCATTTTATATAAGAGACATAGCTAACATCCTCTATTTTGATGTCCATAAGGTTCTTTTGATTCTTCTAGAAAACTTAGGTAACTCCTCAACATATAATGATCATCTTTGTTGTGGATAGAACAAGTCTCTGAATTATGTGAAAGATATATCATAGCTCCTGCCTCTTAAGAATCTAAGACTCAAGGCATATCATCATTGTCAAAAGGTGGCATAATTACCAGCCACAGTGGCACATGCCTGTAATCTCAGTGACTTGGGAGGCTGAGGCAGGAGGATCACAAGTTTGAGTTCAGCTTCAGCAACTTAGTGACACCCTAAGCAACTTAGTGACCCCAACTCAAAATAAGAAATAATAATAAAAAAGAAATAAAAAGGCACAGGGATGTGGTTAAGTGGTAAAGCATTCCTGGGTTCAATCCCTGGTATCAAAAAAAAAAAAAAAAAAAAAAAAAAAAAAGG
>NW_026000119.1:11383780-11386243 GCF_001458135.2 Marmota marmota marmota | reverse complement strand
AAAAAAAAAAAAAAAAAAAAAAGAAAAAAAAAGGTGGCACAATTCCTTGGAGTGGTTGAGTGTCCTGGGTAAGAAGAGATAATAGATGAAGGAAAGTTGCAGGAAAAACAGAATGTCTATAGCAATCTTGGCTGGGACTTGACCTGTAGAACCCTCTTCCTTACTTCCAATGCATCAGTTTTCTTGTTATAACAAAATACCACAAACTGGGTGGCTTAAACTACAGTTCTGGAAGCTGGAATTCTAAGATCAAGGTGTTGGCAGGTTTGGTTTCTCCTGCTTAGCTTGTAGACGGCTGTGTCCTCACATGGTCTTTCCCAGTGCATGTGTGTCTGGTGTCTCTTTCTCTTCTTATAAGAACACCAGTCTTATTAGGTTAGGGCCTCGACCTCATGACCTCATTTAACCTTAATTAGTTCTTCAAAGTTCCCGTCTTCAAATACAGTTACAGTGGAGATCAGAGCTTCAATTTATGATTTTTTTCTGGGGTATGTGTGTGTGTGTGTGTGGAAATTTAGTCTATAATTTTCAATTATGTCTTTTAGACCTTGATATTTAGTTCTCTGTGGGCCTTTTTCCTGAAACCCACACTCAAGTCTTCATTCTGGCTTACTGATCTATGCCAGCCCCCAAAACTGCCATCCTATCCTGACACCGAATCAGTTCAGGTCCCTCATCTTGGTCTTGGTTATCAAACTTATAGGTCAATTTCTGGCTATGGGTTCTTGAAGGAGATTACTCTAGCCATTGTTTCCCAGCTCAACCCTTCAATGGGATCAGTCATACCCTCCGTTAGATCTTAGGCAGAGGCTTAACATATAGGAGACAACTAACAAACCAGAGAGTAGCAAAATGTGTACAGTATTCCTATAAATATAATGTGGCTAATGGAATTGACTGCTAGTTTTCTAATAATAACTTTTGAAGCAAAAGAAAAAAGAAAGATAGGTTTGAACTAGATGTATTTTAGATGTCAGACCAAGATGTTTGACCTTTGTAAAGTAGGTAGATGTATCTTTGGAAAGCTTTTCCATTGAGAGTTAGGAATCATAGGAAGTATCTGTCTATATTATACCTATCTATACCTTATGCTGCAATAACAAATAACCACAAAATATTAGGGACTCACAATAACAAAGGGATTGTTGTTTTGTTTTATTCATGCTGTTTATTACAAATCTACTACAATTCTATTACATGTCTTCACTCTGAGATCCAGGCTGATGGAGCAGTTCACTTGGAAGAAAAAAAAAAAAAGAAAATCTTTGGAAAACTATACTTAATTTTTTAAAGCTTCTGTTTGGTAATGTATTCACTTTGTTGTGATATACTTTAGTTCTACCTGCATTTCGTTGACTGAAGCAAGCTGTATGACAACACTTGACTTTGATGGGATGGAGAGTATGTTCTTCCTGCCCAAAGGAGGAATCATAGGAAACAAAAAACAAAACCAAAAAAATACCAAAAACCAGAAAATAGGCAAAAGGCAAAAGGCTGAATAGACATTTCTCAAAATAAGACATACAAATGGCCAAAAGGCTTATTAAAAAATGCTCAGTTATCACTAATCATCAGGGAAATGCAAATCAAAACCACAACGAGAGCTCTCACTCTAGTTAGAATAGCAATTATCAAGAAGACAAAGGATAACATGTACTGGTGAGGATGAGGAGAAAAGGAAACCCCTACTTGTTGTTGGTAGGAATGCAAATTAGTATAGCTATTCTGAAAAACAGTAAGGAGGTTTCTAAAAATTGAAAATAGACTACCATACCATCTAGCAATCCCACTACTGGGGATTTATCCAAAGGAAATAAAATATATATATTGAAGAGACATCTGCACTCCCACATTTATCACAACACTATCTATAATAGCTAAATTATGGAATCAACCTAAATATCCAACGATTGATGAATAGATATGTGAATAGATAAAGATTGGCATTTGCACAATGGAATATCTTTCAGTTATTAAAAAAGAATGAAATTCTGCTATTTGCTACACCTGGGTGGACCTGGAGGACATATTTAAATGAATAAACCAAGCACAGAAAGGCAAATACCACACGACCTCACTCATATGTAGAATCTAAAACAGTTGATTTCATAAAGGTAGAAAATATCATGGTGGTTACCCAAAGCTGAAGTGGTTATAGGTGAAGTGATAACAAGTGAAGGAAAGTTGCAAGAAAAATAGGGAAGATGAGATGTTGGTCAAAGGTTATATAATTATAGTCAGGTAGAAGGAACATATTGTAAGATACTTATTTTTTTTTTTTTTTTTAATTTTTTTTTATTGTGGGTTGTTCAAAACATTACAAATTTCTTGACATATCATATTCCACACTTTGATTCAAGTGGGTTATGAACTCCCACCCTCACCCCATACACAGATAGCAGAATCACATCAGTTTCACATCCATTGATTTACAAATTGCCATCCTAGTGTCTGTTGTGCTCC
>NW_026000119.1:11355162-11377606 GCF_001458135.2 Marmota marmota marmota | reverse complement strand
CCTTGCGGGTGCAAGTGGCGGCTCCGCTCACACCCCCTCTCCAATTGGGGTCACGCGGTCACCACGCTGGCGAGCCGCTGGGCCTGCTCCGGGCGCTGGCGGCGGCCCGGCTTCTCCCCTCTGGCTCAACAACAAATTGAGGAGGCTCAGGTGACTGTGCCTCACCCCCCCTACCAGGAGACCAACTGCTTATGTCACCGCTGGTATCGATGGAGTTCTCTCCTCCGCCGCTTTCTGCTGACATCAGATCTCTGCCATGTTGATATCGTATGCGAATGTCAGCCTTTCGTTCCCTTTGCCGGGCAACCAAAGCAACGGGTGAGTCCTGTCCGGCCCTCGGCAGGACCCCTACCGAGAAGCAGTTTCCGCGGGCTCCCAGCCCCGGCCCAGGGAAGTTCCGGGAGCCGGAACTCGGCCTCTCCGAACCGTAAGATACTTATTGTACGGCAAGGCTTTTATAGTTAATAATAACATTGGATTCTTTAAAAATATAAAGATAGAGGATGCTATGTGTTCTTACCACAAAAATGATAACAATGTGGGATGTGCATTTGTTAATTATCCAGGTTTAACCACTCTACAATGTATACAGTCATGCACCACATAACGATGTTTGGTCAGCAATGGACCACTCTTACAATATTTTTTCCACAAGAGCATATGGCCTAGTGATGTTATAGTCATCTTAATTTACGTAAGGACCTACTATTATGTTTGTACAATGATAGAATCACCTAACAATACACTTCTTTGAATATGTCCTTTCCATTAAGTGACACATACTATACTTAAAAACATCATGTTGTACACAATAAAACATGAGCTATTTGTCAATTAAAATTATAAAAAAATACAAAGATGGGGTTAGACTAGCTAGATAAAGAGCGATATCAATTATAAGGTTCTATATCATTTTAAGAGGTATGCATCATTTTTCTAGAGCTTCTATAACAAGCCACCATGAACTGGGCAGCTTAAAACAATAGTAATAAATATTCTTGAAGTTCCAAAGGCTAAAAAGTCTGAAATCAAGGTGTCAGCAGCACATGCTCCTTCCAAATGCTCTAAGACAGATGTTTTCTAGTGTCTTTCTGGCTCCTAATGGATCCTGGAAATCCTTGCTACTTGCTTACAGCTGCATCATACCAGCCTCTGTCTCTCTTCACACAACCTTGTTTCCTTGTGTGTCTTCTCTCTCTCTCTCTCTTTTTTTTTTTTGCAGGGGGGAGAACTGGGAATTGAACCCAGGGGTGCTTAACCACTGAGTCACATCCCCAGCCCTTTTTTATATTTTATTTAGACAGGGTCTCACTGAGTTACAAGTGCCTCGATAAGTTGCTGAGGCTGGCTTTGAACTCGTGATCCTCCTACCTCAGCCTCCTGAGTTGCTGGGATTACAGACGTGTGCCACCATGCCCAGCTTATGTGTTTTCTCTTAATCCCTTTGGGTCTTCTTTTCTTCCTATAAGAATACCAGTCTTTGGATTTAGAGCCTACCATAATCCAGTATGACTTCATCTTAACTTGGTTACATCTGCAAAGATCAGTTTTCAAATAATGCCACATTCACAGAAATGAGGTGTTGACACTTGTACTTATCTTTTTTAGGGTCACAATTTAACTACAGTCCATTCTCTGGCCTCCCAAATTCATGTTTTTCCTACATGCACAATACATTTATGCCATCTCAATATTTTTAACCCAAACTTCTTAACTCAGTCAATTCTGAGCTCAAATCTAAATATTATCAACTAAGTTCCAAAGGTAAATATTATCAAAAATTCTAAATCTCATCTTCTAAATTAGATATGTAGAAAATTTATAATGGGAAAAAAATTTCTCTCCATCTGTGAAACTAGAAAACACATTATCTGAGCTGGGCACAAGAGGATCCCAAGTCTGAGGGCAGTCTGCAACTTAGCAAAACCCTCTCTCAAAATAAAGTAAAATAAAATATAATAAAAATTATCGGCTCCCCAAATACAATGGCATAGTTGAGATATTTTCATTCTGAAAGGAAGAAAATGGAAGGAAAAAAGGAAATAAAGTTTTAAATTCCAAGCCAATTTAAAACTCAGCTGGGTAAATTTCACTACAACTTGGGCCTGATAATGATCCTCTATGGCTCAGTTCTCTGACCTCTGGCCTATAGAGGCGCTGTTCTCTGGGCCTGCTGAGGTCCCCCTACAAGAGGCCCTTTGGAGTTATATTACTTTTCTAGAGCTGCCATAACAAAATACCACAGACTTGGTGGCTTAAAGCACCAAAGAAAAAAAAATTTGTTCCCCCCTCACAGTTTTAGAGACTCTAACTCTAAGATCCAGGTGTTGGGAGGGTTTCTTCTTTAGTTTGCAGGTGACTGTCCACTTCAGATGTCCTCACATGGTCTTTGTTCTTTGTGTCTTTGTCCTGATCTCCTCTTTCTATAAGGACATGAGTCATTTGGATTCAGTCACACTGATAGGACTTATTTTTGCCTTCATTACCTTAAAGGCCCCATTTCCAAATACAGTCATATTCTGAGGTATTTCAATATGAACTTTGGGGGACACGAATTCAGTTCAAAGCAGGAGTCACTGCCTTTTCTCAAAGTATAGCATACGTTTATACCCATACAGAATTTTGGAAGTCTGACTGCCTTCCTTTTGTCTTGTCTCTGTCTCTTTCATACCAGACCACCAGTGTTTCCACTGATGGATGTAACATTCTTAAAAACCTTGTTGATCTTTTCACAGGGGTTAAGCTATCAGACCAGAGGAGCCTCTATGGATCTGTCCTAGGTAAACCCATCTTTACTTCTGGCTTGTGCTGAGAAGTAGAATGTATTTCAGTCAAGTTCCTGACACTTTGTTACAAGGATCACCTTTCCTCCAGGGTGAAATAACTTGCTCATCATTTATTTCCTGCTTATTATTCACCAGAGGCACCTTGAATATTTCTATTTCTATTGATACTCTGGTCATGATAATATATTCTCATGATATATATTCTCTAAGATGATAGAAGAAACATCTACAGTTCTCCTCACTTCTTTATGAACCCTTAACAGAATCTCCTTTAGTGTCCATGTATCTACTAATAACTCTTTTTTTTTTTTTTTGGTGGGAGGGGGCACTGGGGATTGAACCCAGGGGCACTTTACCACTGAGCTACATCCCAGTCCTTTTTATTTTTATATTTTTAAATTTTGAGACAGGGTCTCACTGAGTTGCTGAGGATCTTGTTAAATTGCTGAGGCTGGCCTCAAATTTGCAATCCTCTTGCCTCAGATGCCTGAGTAGCTGAGATTACAGGTGTGTGCCACCACCGTGGTTTACCAAAAATTCTTCAAGGCAGTCCAGGCTTTTTCTAGCATGTATTCAAAATTCTTCCTACCACTACCATTATCCAATTCTAAAGACACATTAATGTTTTTTCAGAATTTATTAAAATAGTACCCTACTCTTGGTACCAAAATGTGTCTTTGTTTCCAAGGGCTACCATAACAAATTACCACAAAATGGATGGCTTTAAAAAATAGTTTTTTAAAGTTCTGGGGCCTAAAAGTCAAAGATCAAGGTACAGAAAAGGCCATGTTCTCTTCAAAGGCTCTAGGAGTCTTTCCTTGCCTCTCCTAAAATCCTGGTGACTCCCAGCAATCTTTGCTTATGGCTACATCACTCCAATCTCCTCCTCTGTCTTCACCTAGTCTTTTCCCTCTGTGTGTATCCTCTGAATCTCTGTGTCTCCTTATCCAAGGGTACAGTCCTTGGGTTAAGGGTCCACCCTGATCCAGTATGACCTTATCTTATCTTTAGCATATCTACAAAGACTATTTCTAACAAGGTCAGACCCACAGGTACCAGGCATTGAGACTTGAATGTATCTTTGTGAGGGATACAGTTTAACCCACTGAATGGTAGGTTGCAGATTTAACTCTAAACTTTCCATTGACCAAAGGAATGAGGAAACTATGCTTAGAGGGAGAATTCATAATGTCCTATAGTATACATGAATTTCAGAAAAAAAAACATATAAAGGCACTGTGTAAAGCAGCAGAAACCTTGCAGATTCTTACCATTCTAAGTTTTGTTTTGCTGTTTCCTACATCCCCATATGAATAGGTAATCATTAAGTCTAAGGTTCAATTAAGTAAAAAAATAGCAAGAAATGATCTGTGATAGTTTACTTTTTATTACACAATGTTGATATTAGCAAAACTCCAAATGTAATTTCTATCTGTGATTAGATTCTGATCTCTGCTCTTTGGGTTTGGTTTGAGTTGAGTGTTCTGTACTGTTGCATCGATTTGGACTGGTCCGCAGAATGAGTGGGATGGGTCCTTTAGGAGGATCCAAGGAAAGACTCAATTCTAAGTGAACAGGAAGCAAGGCAGACAGGATTAGCTCAATCACAGTTGCTGGAGGGGTGGAATTGTTTATTTCTCTTGGATTTGACCCCAGCCCAGCTTTCAATGGACCAATTTGCATGCTTGTAAGAGGGGGACTTTATTTAAAAGAACAAGTCATTTTCATTTAGTTTCTTTTAAACCTTGGGGCGTATGTAGCTCAGCTTTGATACCTATGTGATTTAGTGTAAAGAAAAGCACCGCCGCAAACTTTGGTGGCATGGATGCTTCCTGAGTATACAGAACCTCAGTGGCATCTCAGCCTCTGAATGTTGGCAAGAGGGCGCAGAGGACACACTCGGAGTGCAGGTAGTTCCTGGGTTGACTGGCAGTGGCAAGGCTCAACAGAGGCAGAGTGCCTGGTGAAGTTGGTGGTATGTAGCAGTGTTAATGGTGCTCACTGGAGAAGGCAGGAGTGGGCAATGCCTGGTGAGAGGTGACCAAACTGTGTGCCTCAGAGCAGTGCTGACCTTATCTACTTCCCAGGCAGAGGATACGCCAAACAAAGAGGCCTATAGCAAGAGATCATGAAACCAGAGACCGTTGATCCCTGGGAAACTGGGGAAGACGCATGACACATTTCCGAGGTTGGCCAGGAAATAATCACTGAATATAACTTTGAGGTTAATTTGTCTAAATTTAATGAGATCTGGAACTGAAGTTCAATGCCTGCTACTTTTTTGTCCCTTCAATCCTTCCTGCATCCATATCAGGTGCCAGAATATCAAAGGACATCAAAAATTCCTGATGGGATCTTGCTAATTTCTGATGACATTGAACATGATCAGAAGTAAATTCTACTACCATTCTAGCTAAATTACACCAGTCAACTTCTCTGAGGATGTAGTGTATGTTTAAAATAATTGGTCTTGCTGGAGGAAGTATAGCAGACAGTTGATGGGTGACAACTGAATTCAAGTCCCAGCTTTGATGTTTTCTGGCTGTGTGACTTTGAGCACATTATTTAACCTTCCTGTGTCCAGGTGCTTTTATCTGTAAAACAAGGATGCTAATATCTACCTTATAGGATAATTGCAAGGAACAGATAGTATTTGCATAGTGTTTTGCTCAATAAATACTAGGACTCAATAAATAATGATGATGATGGCCACCAAGAAGGAGTGTAAACATTGCTGGAGATTGTGTCATGGAGCCTCCTGTAATAGGATATAGAACACCTCCTCTTTTCCCATGGATTGCTCTATATTTGATGAGGAATGACTTTCAGGCAGAAGTTGAAACATATCCTATTAGTCAAGCTCTGCAAACACAGCAGCTGCTCTCAACAATCTTGAAGCCTTAAGTAGTTTCTTTCTCAGACAGAGCTCTCATTGAATTTGGGGGGAATTGGGTTGGCTGTGCACTAGCAGCATGAGCTATGCAGCTACCCTTTTGTTCTGACCTCACCTTGGGATAGACACAGAGTCCAATTTATGAAAGCTCCTGGCATTTGGCCCTCTTGTCCAAGTGAGACGCAGCTGGACTTCTTTATATTTCTGTGTATTTGACTAGCACGATGTGTCTTGTTCACCAGAATGGAAGGTCATCCCTTCAGGCCTTCTCATGGGTGAGGTCACTTTGCTGTTATTAGCCAAAAGCCGCCTTCTTCCCAATCTGTTTTTTTCCCCCCTCTAGTGCTGAGTTCCCAGAGGAAGATATTTTAGACTACGAAGAGCTGCTGGTGTAATGAACTGATTCTGTTCTGGAAATTTGTTCTGGTGGGTGTGTTTTCTTCCTTGTTTTGAGCAAAGATTTTCATATTTTGGCTGGTATTTTAGTTGTGAAAGAGCAACAGGTTTGGTAGAGAGATTTTGCGTGGTCTGGTTGTATACATCAATACTACAGAGGAGGCCAGTCTCTAGCAAATGACAGGAGAGCTAAGTTATGACTGTTTGGAGTCTACATTGGCATTAACTTATGAGTAACTTCAAAAGAGACAAATAGAATTATTTGTACAATGCTTCTCCCTGCTAGTCTAGTGTTTTTTTAAAAAAAATCCTTTTCAAGATTACTCCCCCAAGGGGCTTTTTTTGATCATTTCCTTCAAGTGTCTCCAACCCCATGAAATTGTAATACCACAGATGGACAATGTATCTATTCAAGTTTACCTACATCTGTATTGTATATTCAAAAGAATAGGATTTCAGCCATGTTTCCTCCCAATGAATTTTGTCCCCTTGACTAATTTAGCCTCATCAGTTGACTAAAACATGTGTCATGCTTAAAAATACCCAATGTGCTGTGGTGGAATCAACTGGATATTATAATTTATGGCTAGAGAAACGAAGTCATGCATGTTTTCCCATGGAACACTAGAAAACTTCAAAAGCCCTTATTACTCTATTAATTTTTATAAAAGAATAAGGCAGAAAAACTATTTTAAAAACATTGTGGTTGCTTTTCTGAGGAAATGCAATTGAAATTTTCCCAATTATATTTTTTCCCATTTTATTGGCACTGCTCATGTTGTATGCTTAAGTTGTTTGAAATTTGGCAAAAACACAGCACAAACAGCTCTCACACATGGCCTTCTTCATTCCTGTGATCACCATCCTGATGAAAGCCCCAATCAGCTCATCTGATTGTTTTTCTTACTCTAGATTCACGTTCACAAGTGTAATTACCCTCAAGGGTCAGGGAGGTCCATGAATTAATGAAGAGTGTCAGAAGTCAGAAAAGCACACACATACACACTGTCAGTGAAGACTGGCAGATGGCACTTGGCCTTTGGCAATGCATGGGACTTGGGACTGGAAAATATGCAGCCCCCCATCTAAAGGCTGTAGCTCCTGCTCCTCCTGTAGTCTTGTTATCATGAAGAAATCACAGTCTGGTGTTGCTAGAGAATTTTACTGTTTAAAAGAGAAACCAGAATTTAAAATTTTGTATGCTTATTAAATATTGACCAAACATTTTTGGATAAAATAAAAAGCATTTATGATCTGGGTTGGGCCACAGCACTAACTTTTAACCACAGTTCCAGCTATACTCCTCTACCTCTGAGTCCCATCCATCTTAAACATTATTTTGCCCCTCTCACCCCATGTCTCTCTTCTGCTTCAAAGCTTTCCATAGCTGTCCCTTGCCCACCAAGTCACTTCTGTACTCAGGAGCCATGCACTTAAACCCATCTGGCACTTTATGGAATGTCTTTCCTTCCCTTATCTGAACACCAATGTCTTCTCTTTTCTTTCCTTAGTAATTTTCTGCCTCTATGCTTTAACCTGGCATTAAGTAAAACATTAAAACCTTGACCAATGTTTTCTCTACCTGAAAACTTCATGCTTAAATACCAATTTGTCAAGGCCCAGCTGAGACGCCTGCTTTCCAGGAAGCTTTCCTTGCTGTGTCTGGTAGGGAGTTATTCTTTTTCTAAACTTCAGTAGCATATTATTTTTGATAAAGTACTTGGACTGCCCAGTACACAGTCAGTGCTGCATCCATATTTAACCTGTAATACATTGTGTTGGCTCATAGGAAGCGGCTCCTCCACTGTCCCTATTTACTTCCCCCCTTCATTTTCCATCTCAGGACTTGTTCTGTGTCATTGGGGAATAGCATCTTAATTTAGTTTTTTTTTTCTTTTTTGGTTATCCCTTTGGTATTTTTCACTTTTTAATCACATATTATATTATGGTTATTCATATGGGGTTCTCTCTTGCCTACCAGGTAATATTTTCAGGCAGAGATAATTTCTTATACAATCTTGATTTCTCATAGTGGCAAGTACTTAGTATTTGTAAAATGATTATTGCAACTTTATTGATTGCTTCATTTCCCAGCTCACTCCTTCCCATACTCCCCGAATGTTCCTAATCTGCTAATGTTATTGGAAGAGGACCAAATTGAGAAGGAAATTATAGCTACAGAAGGGCAACATACAGGGAACCATCAGGCTTCCTGTGGCTTTATATCAATCCCTCCACATGTTTTAGCTCAAAAAGTTAAGCTTTTTAAGCATTTTAAAACATTGACCAATGAATACTTAATACAAAGTCAATAGACCTTTGTTTTAACATGGTATTAAACATCTACCAGGGGATTTTTTTTTTTAATGGCCTGAAATAGGACTGAGCGATTCCCAAGTTACCTGACTTGAACAAAGGCCCTTGATTTCTCATTCCTTGCAAAGTGTACAGGCCAGTATACTTGGAAGTGGCCACAAGAGGGGAGTATGGACCACAGTCATCTTTTACAGATGGAAGGGATCAAGGAGTCTTTTCTTCAGAATGGAGAAAGTTTCATCCTGAACTAAGGTCAAAGGAATAATCATACTCTTTCCAGTCAGTTGTCAAAGAATAAAAGTGGATTTGCTCTTTCTGTGTTCACAGAGACTCCAACCCTCAGTAAGCAGCTGTCTAGCCATACCCATGATCCTGACTGCAAAAAAGATATTTACGGAGAATAACCTCAAGGACCTGCAGTCCCCACCCCTTGGTTTCTCTACTGTTATTTGACCTGTGCATTAGAACGCTGAGAAAATTGTGTTCTTGGATCCCTTTGTTTTGGCTCTTACAATTATTCATATTAAATTGTGACTTGCCGTCTCTCGGTCCCTGTATTGAAGAATGCCTTAAGAAATAGCTGTTTAAAATGTATTATGTAAATGTATGGTTGCTGTCTATAATTTCATTAAATCAACTCTTTTTCAGTACCCACAGAGATATTTCACTCAAAATCTGGAAGGTCCTGTCTTTCTGGAAAAGTTCTTTTGTTTTTACTTATTGACTTTGCCAATATTTTAATCTGTCTTGCTTTTCTCTTTTGATTGAGGGGAGGCTTCTTTTTGTCTAACCAATATGTACAAAGTGTCCATCTATGTCAGGCACAGCTGGCTCCTGGAGACAGGATGAGGAATGAAAGGAGAGGGATTTCGGTCCTCATGAAGCTTCTAATTCAGAGACAGATACTCAGTTTTCACTCAGACAGATGTATAGACTACAAGCTGAAACATGCTAGGAGTGTGGAGCCTTCCTCTGTGAGTGTAACAGGAAGGCTGGTCTTCCTTGAAGAAAGTGCCCCTAGAGCCCCAGGATGTGTAGATGTCATCTAAGGGAAGGAGGATGGGGCCCTGGCATTCCTGACAAAGGTGACTACCTGGTGGGGAGATACAATGTACATTCTGGTAACTGGGAGAATTCCAGGTGGACTGAGGTGGGAAAGTATGGGTCAAAATTTGAGAGGGAGGGAGGTTTTGGTGTCTTGTATATATGTTTCTGCTTGCTTTTTTTTTTTTTTAAACCAAGGCTTTTATTTTCCCCTAAATCCCTTGTTCTATGTTGTCTTTTCATCAGAAATATTTTTGTAGAAAAAGATGGGGTATAAATGAAAATTTATTATTCCAAATTGCAGTATAAGCAGACTCCATCTGGAATTAAATGTAACCAGTTTTGCACACGGGTACCACCACTAAGGTGACACATGTCCATGGTTGTCACTCTTGGAAGCAGGTGTACTGTCCCACCCTGGGTGTGCCTCTGGTCTGCAGCATGGCCTGGCTCTGCTCTGATGGCATGTGAAGGCTCAAGCTCTTCTTCCTTCCCAGCACATCAGGATGTGGAGCACTTCTTAGAAGATGGGTTCATTGACATTTAGAAATAAGATTCCTGCCTTCTGGTTCTGTGAAATGTTACAGTCAGTTGTCCTGAAAAACGTCCCAGGAATTAACAGGTCAAGTGAATAATAAGGGTGTATTTCATCATTGCATTCGTAAACCTTCATTCTGCCAGCTTTGCCAAGACTTAGAAGGTATTGGTGAGGGCTCCTCAAGGACACCTCTGTGGCTAGGTGTTCTTGTCCTCATCTGCCATCTCTGTTCTTAGTACTGAGTTGAACCAAGGCCCCAATGGAGAAAAAACAAAACATAGCAATGCCTCTTACCTTTCCTATACCAGGAAAAAGCCTAACTCTGAGCTCTGATCCATTGTAGTAGCCCTTGTTTCTTTTTCTTTTTCTTTTTAAAGAAGAGGACAAAAAGAAAAAAGGAAAATTAACTGGGGGCAGCAATTGGAAGTAGTTACACAGAGGGCTACTCGCTCATTCTGCCTCAGTCAGCCAAGGCTCCTCCCTGGGTTTCAAAGCATACCAAGCACTTCACTGCCACAGGACTCTTGCACCAATTGCTCCCTCTATCTGGAATGTTCTTTCTCTATATAATCACAAATCCAACTTGTTACCATCTTCTGGTTTTTGATTGAACAGTGTTTTCTCCATGAGGCTTACCATGATAAACCAACTCAAAATTGGTTCTCTTGAACTCCTGATTCCTTTTACCTTATCTCAGGGGTCAGAAAGTTATGGTTTATAAGAATCTGTTTTTGTAAATAAATGTCTTGAATATGGCTGTTCTTGTCCAACTTGGCAGAGACGAGACCATATTGCTATGGTCAACAAAGTCTAAAATATTTCCTACCTGGGGCTTTACAGAAAATTTGTTAACATTGCCTGAGTTAGTCTACTTTTCATCTTTATGACAAAATACCTAAGAAAATCAACTAAAAGAAGGAAAAAAAATATTTTTTTTAACTCACAGTTTCAAAAGTTTCAGTCCATGGCTGACAGGCTCCATTGTTTCTGAGCCCATGGTGAGGCAGAATATCATGACTGAAGGGCAGAGTAGAGGAAATCTGCTCATCTTGTGATGACCAGGAAAGAAATAGGTGGGAAGGAAGGGACCAGGGACAAGACAAACTCTTCCAGGCACATAACTAAAGACCTACTTCCTCCACGTAGGCTCTGCTTTCTGAAGTTTCTACCACCTTCTAATATTGCCATCAGGTGTAAACTCATCAGTGGTTTCATCAATCGATGGGGTCAGAGATGATGATCCAATTGGATCCTCATGATCCAATCATTTCCCCAAAGCCCCACCTCTGAACCTTCCTGCCCTGGGGACCAAGCCTTCGACACATGAGCCTCTGGAGGATATTCCAGATCCAAACTACCACATTGTCCTGTATGATTTTTTTCTTGTTTTATTTATGACATTTTACAGTATAGAAGTATCTGTCTACCTACCTACCTACCTTCTGTTTGTTTTTTTTAAAACTTCCACAAGGGTAGAGATTTTAGTTGGTTTATTAATACATTTCAAGAGTCAACTGTGCATGGCAGATATTCAGTAATTATTTGTAGAATGATCAGATGACGAATAATAAATACAAAGTGCTCCCCAAAGATTAGGAATCAGTTATGACTGTTATGACTATTTCGATATTGCCACCCCTTCAAAAGGGAAGATGTGCCTGGTACCAGCATATATTCTTGACATACGTGTAGGAAGTTGTAAATGTCACAGGCCCCCTTGGCAGGAAGTGTGCTCTTACAGGTTTGTCTCTGAGCCTTATATACCTGCTTACCTCTACTAGAACACCTACACAATCCCAAAATAAACACAAGAGGAAAGGCTCTTTTATAAAAGTAAACATCTTTTGCTGTTCTAAAACTTTTGGCTTTGGTTGGGGAAGTGATATTTTCACGTTCAGACAGAGGAATACCTATTTTTACACTAAAGCCAGACAAGACTTAATTATTGAGCTGAATGGGGCAGGTGTGTTTTCAAGCCATGTCTTTATTTCACTTAAAAGAAGAAAGGAAAGGATAAGCTTACCTTTTGACCAAGGAAATAAAAGCTTTGGCTTTCCAGTCCCTTTTAGCCATTGATAATTTTTTTTCCATGGGTTACATTTTTTTGATCACATCCACAAATCTCAGTTTACACAAGTTGCCTCTGGACTATGTGAAATAGCCATGTATCCACTGCAAAGGCATTAAAGAGGACAGCATTTAAATAGAATTGTGAAGCTCATTTTTATATCTGCTCACTTTTTGATCATCACTCCAGTTCTAGCTTTCAAAAGCACAGGTACATCAACCTCCATATTGTTTTTGGATCGTTTTAGAGGTTGAGTGTGAGCTAAATTGTATAGGGCATAGCTGGGATACCTGCTGGTCTCAGCTAGGGTGATTTGACATTGAGCAAAATCTGGGGACAGATTTTTATTGTCATGACTGGGAAGGTGCTGCTGTCATCATGGTGGGAGAGACCAGAAGGGTGTTAGACATTCCATAGTGCCCTGGGGTGAACCCCCAACATATTCCTCAGCCCAACCTCCCCACAAAGAATTGTGCCATCCAAGATGTCAGCAGTGCCATGGTTGAGAAATGGTGCTCTATGATACAATTAACACATTTATTCATTTTCCTTTTGAAGCCATTTGCTTTCTTGTTGCCTTGGTGATGTCATCACTTGCAATCCAGGGTTCTTATAATAGGAGGAGCCCGTTGCTTCTTCACAGGAGGAGATAGGGCTCATAAAGCCCCAGGAGCCATTTGAGCACTGACCAGACCCAGAGAAGAACCTCATTACTCTTGATTAGAGAGAATTATGTGTCTCCAGGTTTTAGAGGTGTTTTTATTCAGGGCTGATTTTTTTTTTTTTTTTTTTTTGTGGTGCTGGGGATTGAACCCAGGGCCTTGTGCATGCAAGGCAAGCACTCTGCCAACGGAGTTATATCCCCAGCCCTCAGGGCTGATTTGTAAGTTTAAATAGCACAAGGAAGCCTAGAATCCATAGGTCAGAGTCGCCTAGTGGGATCACAGAATATAGGCTGCAGGAATCCACTTTAAACTCTAATCTGACATGTTCGTTTTCTCAGTCTCTCCTAGCTTTTCCTGTCCCAGAGCATCCCCTGCCTTCTTTCCATCCTTATCCCCTTGGTGACCTCCTGGCTTTCTTCACGTCTTCCTTTTCTGGAGGGCTCCCTCTGTTCCGTCCTCTAACTCCTTTCCCCCTGATTCACTGGATTCAGTATCTCATCAATTCTCTTTTGCTACTTGAAACTTCCCCTGGGGTTTTGCATTTCACTGAAGCATCTTTCCAGCGATTTTTTTTTAAAGAGAGAGAGAGAGAGAGAGAGAGAGAGAGAGAGAGAGAATTTTTAAAATATTTATTTTATAGTTTTCGGTGGACACAACATCTTTATTTTATTTTTTATGTGGTGCTGAGGATCGAACCTAGTACCCTCCCCCGCCCCCCGCATGCCAGGCGAGCGTGCTACCTCTTGAGCCACATCCCCTGCCCATGATTTTTACCCTTACTAGGAGAATTTTGATGAATAAAATGTCCATCTTAATGTCAATGTTTTCCCTCAAATATTTAATCATTTTATTCTACCCTTTCCAGCTCAATTAATTAACAACCAGATAATAATTATACAAAAAAAGAGAACCAAAGAAAAGAATCAGTTCACTTAAATATTTGTTTGGGACAGAAAAGAGACTTTTGTGATTCTAAACCAGATTTCTGATGCCTTAGATACTTAAATCCCCAAGTTTTCAGTGGAATAAACCACGTTTGTGTTTAATTTCATAGAGGTCTCAGGTTCTTGAGGACAGAATGTGGCAGTGACTGCTACATAAATGGAGGCTGTGGCTGATGATCCTGAAGTGTTGAAAGCTCCTGTTATTGACATAGAGTATCATCTCACTAAAAGAATACATCTTAAGGCAGGATTATGTGCATTTCTACAAAGGTCTCTAATAGTTGCTAAGGGGAGGTTAGTGATTAGGATAGAGCTTCAGGGTGTGAGGGAGATCTTAGAGAAGGCTCTCCCACCCCATAAGTGGGAAACCCTTAGATGTAGAATTAAGTTGGGTGGTCAATGGTCCTCTCTATTGTAGTATTTCTTACATTTTTATATGGGTTCTTAAAAGAGGAGAAGTATGCTATCTATATTCATTAAATTGAAGGGATAATGGGATATACCTTTCATTTGTACCTAACCTCACTTTGGGTAACATCCAAAGTCCCTATGCTAGTCTTTAAGATCCAGAGGCCATGGCACCATAATCTTGCTGACCCCTCTGCCACTGCTCTCCACCTACTCACTCCCTATTTACTTGCTCTGCTCTATAACACTAGCCTCCTTGCAGCTGTTCAGACCCTCTGGACATTCTGTCCCAAGGCCTTTGTACTGGCTCTTAACTCTGCCTGGAATGTTCTTCCCTAGTTTATCCACTTGGCTCACTCTCTCATCATCCGCAAGTCTTTGCTCCAATTCTCCTCAATGAGACCTCTTCTGGCCATACTATTTAACATTGCAAACCACTCCTTTTCCTTCTCTCTTTAGCTCTTTGGATCCTTTTCCCTGCATAACTTCTTTTAAACCCCTTTTCATATTAATGATGTTCTAAGAAACTAAATAATTTAACCATTTATAATATGTTGTGTTTATTTCCTGCCTGATTCTGTGGGGATTTTTGGCTGCTTTGTTTACAAATGTATCTTAAGAGCCTAGAGAAACAGTGCCTGGTTCCTGGCTCCTGTTGACCTCTGGGGACATCACTGCTGAAAAAGCAAAGGAGTTTGCTAAGCACCACAGGGACAAGAGGTGCACAGGACAACAGGATTTAATAAAGAATTCCTGCTGTGTGTAGGTGAGTTTGAAGATACCATGAAGGAAAACAAAATGGTTATGGGCACCATGTATTGCACTTTACAATTTTTCCTAAGATTTACCTTTCTGGCAGGTATCCAGGGATAGAAAAATGCTTAGCTGTAGGTGCTCAGAGGCAGCTATTCTAATGGATATTAAGTGTGTCTGCATGGCTGATAGAGTCCAAAGGGAGAAGGACATAGGCATTGACTAGTATGGCTAAGACATTTCTGGTTGCTCACATGACTTCTTCTTTTTTTCTTTTATTAGCTGTTGGTGGACCTTTATTTATTTTTATGTGGCGCTGAGAATCAAACCCATTGCCTCACATATGCTAGGTAAGCGCTCTACCATGAGCCCCAGCCCCAGCCCCTCACGTGACTTCTTATACCTGCCACCTCCCTATACTCAAGCCTTGTGTCTGTACCTGTGGCATGCCAGTCGGTTTTATTTTTATACTCAGACAAAGATGACAAACTCAAGATATCTCTGGATATAACCTTAAATACCTCTCAGGACCAGAATGAGACAAAACAACTTCATTTCTACCAGACACAAGACAAAGATGACTCATCAGACAAAACAAATCTAGTTTTACAAACCCACCTGCTCACCCTTATGGAGCTGTTTTAATTCAACACTTCAGTGGGCTCTTGCTGAATTAGAAGGAAGATGGAAAGGTTAAGAGAAGATGAGAAAAATCATACTGGTGTATGCTTTACCTCCCCTGCCACAGCCTACAGATGCTGCCAGTAAGTTCCTTTTATGTATGGAGCTCTGAGTCTGAGCTCTGCGTCAGTGTAAGGAATAGAGGAGTCCGACTGCCTGGGCTAGCATCTTGTTTCCAGCATTTATTAGCTGTATGACTTTAGGAAAGCTATCTAACTTTTTAAATTCCATTTTCCCATCTGTAAATGTATTAGATTATTGTGAGGACAAAGTGAACTAACACGCGTACTGAGTCTGCTACAGTGTCTTAATAAAGCATTATCTATGAAGCATATATATTACATCAGACTACCCATATTACACTTCTGGCTTTACTTCTTACTTTCTGGTAAACCTGGGGCAAGATACTTCACCTCACTTCGCTTCAGCTCCCTTGTTTTCAAGAGAGGCAAAAGAGGCAAATTACTGCATGGGATTTGTTAAGAGAATCCAATCAAATGATTTAGATTAGCAACTCAGGAAAAGACGTGGCATATAGCAAGTGTGCAGTAAAAGGCCACTTCCAATACTCTTTGTTTCTCCTAACTTTTTTTTATTGTGGTAAAATATCTATCATATAAAATTCACCATGGTAACCATTTTTAAGTTTAGTGATGTATGTTTGTAATGTACAACAATTACCAACATCCATCTTGGAACTCTTTATCTTGTAAAACTGAGACTCTGTACACATGAAACAGTAACATCTCACCCAGCCCACAGCCAGTGGTGACCACCATGCCACTTTCTGTGTCTATGACTGACTCCTCTTAAGTGATTAACTTATCTCACTTAGCATAATGTCCTTAAGGTTTATCGGTGTGTCAGGATTTTCTTTCTTTTTAAGGTTGCATAAGCATTTCCTTACTTTTTAAAGGCTGAATAATGCTCCAGCCACCGTTTTTTTTTTTTTGGTCCATTCATCTGTTGGTGGATACTTGGGTTGTTTCCAAGTCCTGGCTATTTCGAACAATGCTGCTAAAACAGAGGTGTGCGAGCATGTCTTAAGAAACAACTATCAACTATTTTGATTATGTATCTAGAAATGTAATCGGCATATATGTAGTAATTTTCCTTTTAATATTTTGAGATACCACCGTACAATTTTGTGCTGTGACTGTACCTTTTTACATTCATACCCCAAATACATGAGAGTTCTCATTACTCTACGTCCTCTCCACCACGTGTTATTGTCTATTTTTTATAGCATTCACCTTAATGAATGTGAGGTGGTAACTTTTATACTCTTATCTACCACCACAATCACTGCTATTACTATTACTATAATAATTTCTGTTGCAGAAACATTTGCTAGTTTCTAACTTCAGAGCATTTTCTAAGACTTTTTCTCTTACTTTGTGCCATGATGAAGGCCAATCTATAAAGACCCAAAGTAACTCACACTCATATTTGCAATGTTCTCAGTTACCAGAACTCTTTTCGATTTGTGATTAGATGCTATTTTGTATGATTGGAATTCTGGCATGTACCAGTGTGATTGTCTACATAGCCTATATTTAGAATTTTAGCATATTTAGTCTATGGATAGACTGATGTTGAATCAAAGTATTATAGACTCTAAAATTTGGAGTAAAGATAACTGTGTTAAAATGCCAATAAGAGGTCAATATAATCACATCAGGAAATGGCATCCTCAAGACTACTAAGTCTGATTTACTCTGGACATGTATTGCTTTTATATTTAAAACAAACTTTAAAAAATTACAGACAAAGTGTATGGTTAGTTATTTACAAGTTGAGAATTATCCTATAATTTATAGGTAGTATTCCTCTCCATAAGAGTGCATCCAGAACATTCTTAGGGAGTTGGCATTTTAAAATATAATGGAAATTAATATGCTTAAGAATTAACATATTAATGAAAGTTGAAAGAAGAGTGTTAGGTTGTGATGTTAAGCTCAAAAGAAAGTAAGTGACCCTTTTATAGAAGGGGAATTAAAAGTGAGTCTTTTTCTGCAACACAAACATGGCCCAAGAATTTAACCCTATTGACTGATTGCGATTCATCCAGGAATATCTAAAATGCAGGAGGCTTTCATTGGGCAGAATGGCTTCATAATGTTTCTGTAAGAACATCCCACATCCTGTACTTTCCTTCTATAAACATTTGCTCTGAGGTTTGGGCTGTTGCATGGACTCATCAAGCTAGAGGAAATGGGTACCCTTCTGCTTTGTCTTATATTGTTATTCGGGACATGCTCGCTTGCAGATATGTCTCTTGGGAGTTTTTTTTTCGGCATAGTTCAATGCCTGCATATCCCTTCTGTCTCTAGGTCAATGAATAAGATCAAGTTTCTGAATCTCTAAAGTTGGGATTAGATTGTTGACCTTGGTGTAAGCCATTGATTGAAATTCCATCTGAAATACTATCCTTGAGTTCATATTATCACAGGTATTTATTCTAATTTTGTGTTTAAGAAGTATATTGTTAATATTTATTTTTTTTCAATTTTAAATTGGATATACAAAGGAAGGAAAAGTAATGAAAAGCACTGATAGTAGTAGATGCTGACAAAAATGCAGAGAAACTTGGATGGCTCCTATAATGCTGGTAGGAAGGTAAATTGGGACATCTACTCTGGAAGACAGTTTAACATTTTCTTTCTTTTTTTTTTTTTTAAGAGAGAGAGAGAGAGAGAGAATTTTTTTTTAATATTTATTTTTTAGTTTTCGCCGGACACAACATCTTTGTTTGTATATGGTGCTGAGGATTGAACCCGGGCCGCACGCATGCCAGGCGAGCGCGCTACCGCTTAAGCCACATCCCCAGGCCAGTTTAACATTTTCTTATAAAACATCAAACATCTACTTACCACTCTTGGGCATTTATCCTAGAGAAATGAAAACTTATGTTCACTCAAAATCCTTTACATAAATGCTCTTGGCAGTTTTATTTGTAATAACCCTAGTTGGACACAACCCCATTCTTCCAAAAGATGAATGGATAAAGAAACTGGTAAATCTATGCTATGTAATATTACTTTGAAATACAAAGGAGTGAATTATTGATGCACACACCAGATTGGATGGATGTCAAGAGCATTTCAAACTCAGTGAAAAATGACATACTGCATGATTCCATGTATGCCATATTCTTGAAATGCTCCAATCCTGGACATCAGGTCAGTGGAGACAGATCAGTGGTTGCCAGGTGTTATAGATAGAGATGGAAGGAGGCTATAACTCTAAAAGGGTATCACAGTGGAGTTCCTTTGTGGTGATGGAATCCATAAACATGATAAAATTTTATAGAACCATATGAAGCCATGAGTACATGAAAATCAGCCAAATTTGAATAAAGTCTATAGTACAGTTTATAGTCTTCCTTTTTTTTTGGGTGATGATAGGGATTGAACCCAGGGCTAAATATATGCTCTATATCTGAGTCATACTTCAGCCCCTTTTCTTGGTTTTGATAATGCGCTGCAGTTATTTAAGTTACCTTTGGAGAAAGTTGGGGGAAGCATACAAAGTAATTTGTGTGCTATTTTTATAGCTTCTTGTGAGTCTCTAATTATTTCAAAATAAGTTAAAATAATGATTACATTAACTGATCAACTATGACAGATTTAGTTATTTCTTTAGTGGAAGGTAATGCAGGAAGGAGGGAGAGAATGAATACTAAACTGCTAATCAGAACAGCCCTACTTCTAATTGTTTATTCTTCTGGGAATATTTCTTATGAAGAAAAAAATCCCTGGGATAAAGTTTGAAAACTACTTCTAAAAAGGCTGTAGAAAGTTCTTGAGACAATGAAAAACAAGTAAATAAGTAATTTAATTTTTAATCAGCAAAAGTCTTCATATTTGAAGTGATCTGTCATTTATTTTAACTAAGAGTTATAGCTTCCAAGAAAAATAATTACAAATAATTACAAATAGTCTCATATTAGACAGAATAACAGAATCGGATTCTTTGTTATGAAATTACCAATGCCAATCTAACCAGAGCTAAAATACTATTTATTCTATTTCAGGGAAATTATATTGTTGATGGGCTCTCCTTAGAACTCATTTAAAAGCAGCAGTTAGCTGGTAGAGCGGTGGTTGTTTGATCTGAGATCCTGATAGGTAAGATAAGACTGTTGCAGAACTATTTAGCTTAGCCAAACACAGGATTGGTTGTCAATATAAACTGCATCTCAAAATATTCAAGAAGTCTTTGCTTCCATGAAAATTTCCTTCCATTTTGGTTTTTGAACTTCAGAGCGTGTAGAAATGTTTGCAGCAGCATTGGGACAATGCTTTCCTGATCCGATGTGAACAAACATGGTTTGGACCCCTCACTCTCTACACCCAGCCCATTTACCCAGGGTCCCAATATGTCTCTTCTTCCGGTGACCGAGGCCTGATTACTGCTGTGGGACAGAGGAGTAATTACAGAGTCAGCCCTGTGGTCGTCTTCCAGGAAATGGCAAGTAGCACTTGCCCTGGAGTGTCCCGGCAGACTTCACTCAGGGGACAACAGGAAACGCATGCCTTATAAGGACATCCTGCAGCATCTGCTGCTGTTTCTTGTAGAACTGGAAGGTAGACATGTTCTCTTTCACCATTTGCACCACCCTTTTCTAAATCCATTGGAAGATTTTCATTTAAAAAAATTTGTGCATATATGGTGAGCCCCCAAAGAACCTAAATGTCCTTTCACATGAGAATTTTTGATACTTGCTTTTGACTTTCCTCTGACTTCCAGTGACTTCCAGAATGTTTTTGCAGTCCTTTCAACACTGTTATCTTACTGCCAAGTCTCCTGGAAAGTTCTTCAAAGAGCTTCTCTGCTTTTATCATTTATTTGGAAGAATAGTAACTTCATTAGTTTGTGGCCAGAAATGGATTACAAAAATATAGCTCAATTCTCAGAATTAAGCTTACTGGTTGCAGAAATTCAGCTATTCTCTGAGGTGTTAAATTTCGACGTGTGATATGAAATTAGAGCAGGAGGAGAGGAAGTAGGTTGTTTGTGGGGAGACAAGTCAGACAGGATCTTCTCAGGTGTCCTTACTGTCTATTGCCCTTGGCAACTTGTCCCATTTTCCTCCCACAAGGGGGATTTTATAAGATTGTAATGTGAAAGGAGGCCATGGTGGAAAAAGCCTTGGGATAATACTATGGGATATTACATGGCCATTAACAATAATAAATTCGGGCTTATCTAAATAATTTGCTGGTTTCTACAAATTAATGTCAAATGAGAAAGGAAAAAAGAAAAGAATGTGATGATGTGTGGACACTCAGCATTGATCTCTCTCCCTTGTGGCTTGCACCTTCGGCAGGGACAGCAGTGGTAATTTGGAGCCTGTGTTGGATACACACAGACCCTCTCCCTGACCCAGTGGCTATTTCATCTACCCAGCCAGGGTGACCAGTGGGTTGCTGATGGCAGAGGCTGACTGATATCAACCAATCAGGACTTTTTTTTTTTTTAACCTGGTTGCTTGGTAGCCCTTCCATGTAGGTGCATTTAGTGGTGTTAACCTGTGTTTGGAAACACTTCATGCTTCAGCCTTCCTTGTCTTCTAATGTCCAACTACATGACTGTTTCCAAAATTTATTTTATCCTATATTCCAATATTTTCTCTTTTAGGCCCCTATAATGGCTTGAACAGCGCCACCCTACCCACAAATTCTGGTCTACCTGGAGCCTCAGAACATGACCTTGTTTGGAAATAGTCTTTGCAGCTATTATTGTTTTAAAATCATGAGATGAAATCATCCTGAATTTAGGGTGAATCTGACATTCAATGACTAGTGTTCTTATAGGATGAGGAGAGGACACAGAGGTGCACACAGAAGAATGAAGTGCAACAATTGAAGAAGAGTGTGGAATGATGAGTCTGCGCAAGGCAAGGAATGCTGAAGGATTGCTGGCAATCACTGGAAGCCAAGAGAGAGGCGTTGGATGCTTTCTTCATCAGAGCTTCCAGACAAACCACCTTGCTGGCATCACCACTGCTGTCCCTGCCGAAGGTGCAAGCCACAAGGGAGAGAGATCAATGCTGAGCCTCCTGAACTGGGAGGGAACAAATTGAAGCCACCCAATGTCTGGCCATCTGCATGTCAGTTGTAGGAAACTGGTATAGTTCCTGAACAGCTGGCCAAGCATTTGCTACTGTCCATAAGTCTGTGTATTCTGTGATCCGTGCCCCTTTCAGCCAAACTGGATGATCAGGAATACAGTCTGAAACTTTACCCATGGGATGGAATTCATCATTTAAGGCCACCCCTAAACTTCCATGAAAGCAATGGATGTCATACAATAAATGTTGAAGAGAATGTAGATCAATAGATTAGCTTATGCTTTATTGGTGGGAGCACAAATTGGTTCAACCATTTTGAAAAAAGTTGTCATTGTCTGTTGAACTTGAAGTTTGATATATTCTATAGTAAGTAATGCTACTTTTACACATATACTATACTAAAAAAAGTTCATGCACATGGAAGTTAGGAGATACAGACAAGAATTTCCATAGAAGCATTCGTGTTTAAAATTGTAACAACTTAAAAATGTCCAAAGTCACAGTAACAGAAAAATTATGGCACATTCACACAATAAAATATTGCAAAGAAAATAAATTTACATAAATGAATTCTAGAAATATAATTTGAGGAGAAAGCAAGCCCTTAAAGATTACATATATATCACAATATCCTTTTAAAAATGTTATGACTCCAGCTGGGGATGTGGCTCAAGCGGTAGCGCGCTCGCCTGGCATGTGCGGGCGCTGGGTTCGATCCTTAGCACCACATAAAATAAAATAAAGATGTTGTGACCACCAAAAAATAAAAAAATCTCTCTCTCTCTCTCTCAAAAAAAAAAAAATGTTATGGCTCAAATGCCCCCGAGTTTAATCCCTGGTACTCAAAAAAAAAAAAAAAAAAAAAAAAAAAAAAAA
>NW_026000119.1:11326980-11354866 GCF_001458135.2 Marmota marmota marmota | reverse complement strand
AAAAAAAAAAAAAAAAAAAAAAAAAAAGAATAGAAGAAAAAAGTTATAAGCAACTAATACTATCCAAAATACTTTTAATGAAATATTTATATTGTGGTCAAACTGTAGTTCTAAAAAGCAAAGGGAAGAACAATACAAGTTGCAAAGTAGTGGTTACTTTCAATGGAAGGAGGCAGGGCACAAGATAGAACAATTTAGGTAAAAGTTAGAAATTCCAAACATTCTAATTTTCATGATGGTTGGTGTAAACACAGATATTTATTTTTTAAGGAACAAATCAGTATATTAATAAACAACAGATTAGAGAAGGCCATGGCTGAACCAAGAATGAGAGAGTGTTGTAGACCAAGCAACGAAATTAATCAAACATTAAGCACCTGATAGGAGAGACACAACCACTCGATTTTTTATTGTACAAAAAAGTTTCTAGTTGAATCAGCCTTGGGGGCAAGAAAAGGCCATGATCTGGGATAGGAGGAGAGACAGGATAGGGACTGAAAGACAAAGGGAAAGAAACCTTGAGAAAAATCACAAAAGTGGCCTAGGGAGAAAGGCTTGTGAGAAATTCCCTGTGGGGTGTTCCAGGGTGTTCATTATAAATTGTTTCCTGTTCTTAGCTCTGATGTCAGCAACCTCCAGTATCCAAAGCCCACAGCAGCATTTTGCTACATAGATCAAAAAAATAATAATAAGTAATAAAAGCCTTTTCATTCACCACTTAGCTATTCCACACTAATTTTTTGAGTTCCTACTGCTTGGGATATAGCACAAAGGATTGAGTTGCAGACAAAACAAAGTGTCTTTTCTCATGGAGTTTTCCAGATGATGCTAAATGCTATAGCAAAAAACCAAAGCAGAGAATAGGAGATGCGGAGAGCCAGAAGTAGCAGTGATTACATTAGTGGTACAGACTGTTTCAAACCTGGAGATTTTTCACCTTGTATACCACATTCTCACCATGGTAAACATGGTAAACATGGTGAGAATGTGGTATACTTTCAATAAAACCTATACTTCCAATTTTGAATTTCGATCCTTTTCCAGATAGTAATATATGGTCAACACTCTTAGTGATTTTGGGCCCTGTCCGCGAGTTTAGCTTCCAGTCAGCCAGTTGATTATGAGGCAAACAGCAGAGGCTCTACAGTGTACTATGTTGCTACCATTTTTTTTTGCTCCAAGTATTCAAAATAAATTGCATGAAGTATTCAACAGTTTATTATATAGTAAACTTTGTGTTGATTTTGCCTAATTGTAAGCATTCTGAGCATGTTTAAGGTAGGCTAGCTAAGCCATGATGTTCATTGGGTTAGGTGTATTAAAAGATTTAAGATGATTTCAGTTAACCATGAGTTGTTTCATCAGCATCTTTATATACAAATGGGAAAACAACTAAGGCACATATTTACAGAGCTAATAAATTTGATACTGTGATTGCCGTTCAGGAAGTCTGACTCCTGAGTCTGTGGCTTTTATCCCTTTATAATACCATCTCCAGTAAATACCAGTGAGATTAACAGAACAGTAGTATACAAGTTCCCTCAACAGCAATGGAATAAACTGCCTCAAAGAAAAGTGCAAAAGCTCTTATTGACCCACCATTTTAAAGTTTCCTGTTAAGATGCTTTGGAAGAACTTGCTACCTTGACTTTTTTAGGTCTTTCAAGTTTATGATTATCGGCTCAAGAATGCTAGAAGAAAAGATGATTCATTGGTGCCCAAATTAAGGTGCAGCATGTTCTAAGGGAAAATAGTCCAGGGTTAGTTGATGACTAAATCTAAGTGCCACATATGATATGTCCTTTTATTTTTAGGTGCTCCAGGAAACAAAGATAATCCAGGTAAAAGCACATTACAAACTCTTAGTAGACTTACCAGACAGCATAACCTAAGCATTTATTTTGAGTAAAAAGAACTTAGTATTTTTCCTCTACAAAGCTCACGTAGTTTGCTTTCATACCACATCTTTTGTCTGTAGTAATCACTTCCTTCTAAAATACACAGAAACTTTTGCTTGCATGAAGGAGACTTTTCTGAAGTCCTTTCTCCACTCCATTCCATAGTGAAATGTATTTTTTTAAGTCTTAAGTTGCCCGTTCGTTTTCTACATCTATTTTAGTATTTCCAGGATTTGAAACACATACGTGAACACACACACACACCCGATAAACACCATCTCTTAAAAACAAAACAAAACAAAAACACAGGTTTGTGAGCTCATAAGTTCTTTATTTGGAAGTTTTCTCTTCAAATCCCATAATAAATTTGTCCTTAGGAGCACAAGCAAGGTAGGCTGTTTACAATGAAACACCAGGCCATTATTTTTTGATCTAGAAAAGTATCAGGGTATCTGGTAACCCTGACATTGATGCTTAGAAACTACTCGTGACTGCAGAATTAACCCTGGAATGCACACATGCTAACCTATCCCATTCTGTTAAAATAATGCAGACGGGGCCCACTGAATTGATTTCATAATTCGTTATGAGTGATGGCCAACTCTTTGAAAAGCATGTGCCCTCAAGTGAGACAGCCCTGGCGTCACAAGTGATGGCTTTCAACTTGGTCTGAACATCAGAATTACTTGTAGAACTTTTCAATAGTATGAATGCCCAGTCTCACATAGGACCTATCGAATCAGAACATCGAGGAGTTAAAGGAAAGTTTCTAAAATTTCTCACTTGACAGATTTGGGACTGTTAGAGTCTGTAAATAAGTCAAAATAACACCTGGCATTTTGTCAGGGGAATGTTAAAGTTCGTAAACAAGTCTGGATGGTGCCTGGCAAAATGTCAGAGGGAGTGGTTTGAGAAGTAACAAAACCCAGCCATTAGGTGTAGAGATTCCTGATTGGTTGACTGATGTATCTAGTTTATGCTAATTAGATAAGCTGTGTGGAATGTATAAATACTGCTCCTGTCCTGCAATAAACGGCTCCCACTCCTGCTGTATCAACGTACACAAGTTATTCGTCACCCTCCGCTTATTTTGCCCAGCCAGCCGGGCTGCGGCATGGGACAACAGTTGGGTTGGGGGAGTGATAAGAACAGCAGGTTCATTTGTCACTGAGAAGTGAAATAAATGAAGTGCAGGGGTGGATCTAGGTTTTGTGAGGCCTAAAGCATTTAGTTTTATTCTTTTAAAGAAAAACAGTACAAAATTAGGTAAGAAAGCAAATGCTTTTGTATAGAATGAGAAAATAAACTCCAACAAATTACAAATTAAAAAACTGATAAATCTCATAGATATAAAAATAATACTTTTACTAAATTAACTTTATCACACAGGTCTTTGATACTTTCTATTTTACATTTATTAGACTGATAATTTCTGACAACAGAGGCTCTACAGTACTATGTTGCTACCAGCTCTTTAGCATGGTTGATCAGAGTTTATTGTTTACTGATGATAATCGAGAAGGTTCTTCCAGCCTCCTGGCTTATTATTGGGAATGTCATATAAATTATTTTTTGTTGTCATACTAGTTTTCTGGGATGGCCATAACAAAACACCAAAGACTGGGAGACTTAAACAACAGAAATATATATTTTCACAATTCTGGAATTCAGAAACCAAGAGCAAGGTGTTAGCAGCTTTGGCTTCTTACTAGGCCTTCCACTTGGCTCACAGATGGCCCCTCTCAGAGTCATTTCAATGGTTCCTCTTGCTGCCTTGTTTGTGTCCTGATCTGCTCCTAGAAGCACACAGGTCATACTAGGCAAGTGCTCTACCACTGAGCTACATCCCCAGTCCCAACATATGAATATTGAAGGGATACAATTCAGCCCCAAAATTGTCAGATTTGGAAAAACACCTTCCAAATTTCTTTCATCTATGAGTTAAAGATTTTAGTACATTAAAATATTACCTATGCAATGATTGGTTTTAAATACTTGGAATCATTAATATTTTATGAGTTTGGTATTGGTTTATTGCAATATCTTTGTAAATGCCAAATCAGGAAAAAGAAAAAAGTAGAAAAGAAAAAGAAAAATTGAAAACATTTTTCTAGCAATTCATTTTTCCTCATTATTTAGATTTTCAAACAATCCATGTATATATTGGTTACATTTAAAATTTTCTTAATAAATTACCGCTTTGGGTATGATCTGAAAAAGATTTTACAGTCCTTTTCTCAACATTAGATTAATTTGAATTTATTTCATTTTTTATATTTATTGCTTCTTGTTTTAGTTAGCTTTTTCAGTGCTGTGACTAAAAGACCTGGCCAGAACAATTGTAGAGGAAGAAAAATTTACTGGGGGGTGGGGTGGGGGAGGGTGCTCAGGGTTTCAGAGGTCTCAGTCCATAGACAGCCAGCTCCATTCTGCTGGGCTCGAGGTGAGGCTGAACATCATGGAGGAAGAATGTGGTAGAGAGAAGTAGCTCACATGATGATCAGAAGCAGAGAGATTCCACTCACCAAATACAAAGTATATATCCCAAAGTCTTGCTCCCAGGGACTCACCTCCTCCAGCCATATCCCACCTGCCTTCAGGTGATTCCATCAAGGAATTAATTCACTGATTGGGTTAAGACTCTTATAACCTGATCATTTCTTCTATAAACCTTCTTGCAATGTCTCACACATGAGCTTTTGGGGGACACCTCACATTCAAACCATAACACTTATGTTTTATATTCAATTAATTTTTTATTTTAACTTGTTCTTGGGCATTTAATAAATTTAAATTAAGAAGTAGCTATGCCTTATATAAGTCTAAATCATTCATTTGTAATTTCTCATTGTTTTAAAATAATTCCCAAACTCGTCAAATTACAGTTGAGTTTTATTGTCATTTTCATGACAAAAGAAATCATGATGTCTGGTGTTTTTACTATTGTGTATCATGCATCACTGAGTATATAATCACCAGGAGAGAACTTCAGTTTTGACAAGGCATAGAGAGGAACTGAGTGCTCCACTGCTACTTTGCACATCAGTTGCTGGAACCATCTTTACAGACTACCTCCTGTCTGCATCCAGTACATATACCTTGTTTCTCATTGACTACCTGCATTCCTGGTGCTGATTGCTGTACAAGGTGTTCATTTCTTGAACTGCCTCTGTCCCTGCCATTTCACAGTGCCAGGTGAGTTGGCATAGGTGGTCAGGGATTCCTGGAACTGTTTCTACACTGGGACAGTTAACATGGAAATAGCTAAACCACAAAAATATATTCTACTCAACTCAAACTGAATATGTCCCCATTTCACCTTCCATGTTGACCAGATTCCAAAAGACCCTGTGGCTGCTCCAGCATCTGTAGGGATAAGGAAAAGTGATAGAGGTCCTTACCAATTGTGGTTAAAATATCTCATTTTGTAGATTTCACAAAAACAAACAATGTCTGAATATATTGCTAGGGCCCTCCCAGACTTCTGAAAGGAAGGTTCTATATCTTAACCTTCATTATTTTTATGAAACTCTGATGCTGACAGATACCCAGAAGCTCTGTCCCTATAGTATAAGTGGTCATTTGAAGTGTCCACCTACAACAATGGTTCTCCAAAGCATGTCTATAAATTTGTGCCAGTCCATGATAAATTTATCAGTAATATGGAATGAAATGAAAAAGATAAGGGCACTTTGATGCAAATGTATCACACAGGGTTGCCGGCTGTTTTTTCTTGAGAGGAACTATATATATATATATTTAAATGAGAAATACCTTTCCTATTAGTTTAATGCTAACATATCCTGACTTATTTGAAATATTGCTAACAATGGTGAGCAAAATATCTAGTTTGCAAGCTTATGATTGTCCCACCATTTTCTGGTTCTGCTGTCATTGACTCCTCTCAGCATGCTAATCTGGTGTGCTGTGACAAAGTACCATAGACTGGGTGGCTTGTAATTGGCAGAGATTAATTTGCCTCAGTGCAGGAGGCTGAAAGTTTGAAAACAAAATGCCAAACAAGGTGGGGGTTCTTTGAGAGTCTTCCCGGGTTAAAGATAGTTAACCGGGGGCTGGGGAGAGGCTGAACTAATCACTCTCAAATTCTCCACCTCCTCATACCTTCACTTTGGGGTTGGGATTTCCATATATGATTTTTTTTTTTGGGCAGTCTACATAAGAGGACAACTTCAATACCTAAAGTGTTAACTTTCTATTAGTGTACAACAAGTGACTTAAAGCACTACCCAATAATTATTGCACAATTCTGTAAGTCAGAAGTCTGACATAGTGCCAGGATCCTTGGCCCATGGCGGGGGGGGGTACCCTCCCTCCTGTTTGGAGGTAGTGAAGCCTTGGAGAGGTGGAGCTCAGTCAGAGTAAATTAGGTCACTGGGAGCATGAAGGGGAATATTGGGACCCTAGTCCCTTTCTCTTCCACTTTCGCTTCCCAGCCATCATGAAGAGAGAAGCCTCTGCCATTTGCTTCCACTGTGATGCACTGCCTTGCTTCAGGCCCAAGAGCTCAGGGCCAAGTGACCATGAGCTGAAAGCTCTAAAATTATGAGCCAAAGTAAAACTTTCCTTCATATAACTTGATTATCTCAGGTTTTTGTTACAGTAATAGAAAGCTGACTAATTCACATAGTATGACTATGTTCTCTTCTCAGAGTCTTATAAGCCCAAATCAAGGTGTCAGCAGGTATGTATGCTTTTCTGCAAGCTCAGGGGAAGAATTAATTTCTAACCTCATTCAGCTTGTTGGTAGGCTTCAGTTCCTCAGTCTTAGAACTGAGGTTCCCAATTCTTTGATTTGTTGCTCTCTCCATCTTCAAGCCAGCAATGGTGCATCAAACCCTTCTCATGCTTCAAATCTATTTTTAAGGCTCTGCTGTTTTTAAGACTCAAATGGTTACCTTGGGTCTCCAAGTATGCCACAATAATTTCCTCATTTTAAGGTCAACGGGTTAATAATCTTAATAATATCTGCAAGTCCTTTTTTGCTATGTTAGGTAACATATTCTTGGGTGAAATTCAGGAAGACAAATGTCACTGGGGCCAAAATTCTGTCTAATATAGAAATATCCCACAGGGATAGCTTTCTGTCTTACTCTTTTTGTTGTTGTTGGTTTTTTGTTTCTCCAACAGAGTACATGAGGCAGGATAATTTTTCAAGAAATAAAGTTTATTTTGGCTGATGGTTCTGGAGTCTGGAAGTCCAAGATAAGGCAGCTACATGATATTTTCATGGGGCTTAAATATAGGGAAGAAAGTAGAAGGGCAAGTGGGCACATGTGGACGAGAAAGAATATGTGAGCTGGACTTGCTTTATAACAATCTATTTTCATGATGACTAAGTCATTCCTATAAGAATAAGAACTCACTCACTTGAGAAAGGCATTGACCCATTCATGAGGGCTCCACCTCCATGACCCAGACAGCTCTCATTAGCCCCACCTCCAAACACTACCATAAAGACAATCAAATTCCAATGTGAGTTTTGGAGGGGGCAAACATATTTTAACCATAGTATCTTCCTTCTCTTTTCACTCATATTCTAAATATGAGTGAAATATATGTACTACTCCCAAGAGGTCTGTAGTACATTGCAACTCTTGCAACTGGAAATATCAAATGTCATCAGTTTTTATCCTCTAATTATAAGAGTATGATATAGAGGAGTCTCCTCATCACTGGCTGCATGGGTGTAGAGGGAACTTGAGGATTGTGGAAGGGTCTGGTGCTGCAGATTGTGGCAAGGGGACCCTGGTGCAGTTGATTCTTCTCTATTTTAAAAATTGAGTACATCATTCTATGGAGCTGATGCAACCTCTTTGATTTCCCTTTCACTTTTATCCTAACCCATGGGACTGTGAAATTAAGCAAAAAAGAAAACATTTAAAAACAAAAGTGCAGGCTGAGGTTGTGGCTCAGCCGTAGAGCGCTCACCTAGCAAGTGCGAGGCCCTGGGTTCGATCCTCAGCACCACATAAACATAAATAAAGATATGAGTCCAGCTACAACTAAAAAATAAACATTAAAAAAAACAAACAAAAGTAAGCTTTTGCTAATACTTTACAAGAACTATTTCAGAATTTTATTTTAAAAACTTCACTTTTCATATACTTTTAGATAACTTAAAATTCTCCAAGAACTTGCAAACCTTACATTCAAGGGTATTGAAACCACAGGCTTTTCTCCTCTACTCAGGCACAGGTTTACAAGAAGGTAAGCTGCAAAAATTTATGTGGCATATTTTGTGGTAAGCTGACTGACAAATTTACAGTACTCTTGGGCAAGAATGAGGTGTTACATGCTTCTTTTTACTTCTCAAGGAGCTTTTAAAGTTGTATAAATGGGAAGCAAAACTCCACCTCCATCCTCTCAGGGTCTCAGTTGGACTTGGTAATTAAATTTATATAAAATCACCAGGAGAAAAGCATACAGATTTATTTAACACAAGTGTTATATTGCAGGAGAGCTGTTGTAGGTAAATGAAGACCCAAAGACACAGAGTTGGACACTTATATACTGTTATGGTTTGGATCTGGAACATTCCCTAAAGGATCATGTCACCAAAACAGCATGTTCAGAGGTAGGGGTTTGGAGAAGGGATTGGTCATGAGGGCTTTGACCTTATCAGTGTAATAATCCATTGATAGCTGAAGGGACTACTGAGAGGTGGTAGAAATTGTAGGTGGTGGGACATGGTTGGAGGAAGTAGGTAACTGGGAGTACACTCTGGAAAAGTATTTTTGGTCCTTAGTGCCTTCCTCTCTCTTTCTTTCTGCTTCTTAGGTGCCATGAGCTGAGAAGCTTTACCCTGCCATGCCGTTCTGCCATGATGTTCTGTTTCTTCTCAGGCTCAAAGCAATGGAGCTGGCCTACCATGGAATGAAACTTCTGAAACTGGGAGTGAAAATAAACCTTTCCTCTTTTAAGTCTTTATGTCAGGTATTTTGGTCACAGGTATGAAAACTTGATTTTCATGTAATTGAACAAAGAGCAGTAAAGTATAAAAATATGACAAGACAAAGGGGCCGAGGTGGGGGTAGTTCATTGGGTGAAGAAGTGGTGAGGAAATAAGATTAGAGTAACAGTTTGTTTGAACAGATTTTCTTTGGCCCCAACTTTCCATTCTTGATAAGAATGCTGTTTTCCTTCCAGTATAGGGGGTGGCTTCTTTCACTTGGGAATTTCATCTCTTGCTTTTAAGGAACAGGGATTTTATCATCCTGCTGTTTTTAGGGCTGGAGATATAGCTCAGTTGATAGCAGTGCTTGCCTTGCATGCACAAAGCCCTGGGTTCAATCCCCAGTAATACACACACACACACACACACACACACGCACACACACACGCACACACACACACAAACTATGAATAAAACAGCTATTCTAATTTGCTTGGATTGCCGTAACAAAATACCATAGGTGAGTGGCACATATCTGCTGTTTTTAAAATGCCTTATTTTAAAAGTCACTGTGCCAGAGCGGCATATTTTTGGGTGGTATAGTTTTAATTCCTTCAGAACATATTAGCAATTTGCTAAATTCTTGTTGAAAAAGGATGAATTGAATAAACAAAATTAATTCAACTAAAATAAGTTGTCATTCAACTATTACAACATTGTAAGTACAAAAAATAGAAAAATATCATCTAATGAAGCCAGTGTGTATAAGCAAAGCTATCACTGTTAAAAGAAGAAGCAGAATTACATGGTATATTTTGACAGTGTTTTCACTTGTTATGTGAATTATTGTAAAAAGTTATTTTTTTTGTGTTCTATGCCACTAGTTTATATGTTTTAAGATGGAATCACATAAACTTCTTCCTATAAAAATAGTGTTTTTCATAGAAGAAAAGTGTTTTCTGTGCTCGCTTCGGCAGCACATATACTAAAATTGGAACGATACAGAGAAGATTAGGATGGCCCCTGCGCAAGGATGACACGCAAATTCGTGAAGCGTTCCATATTTTTGATTCTGCAATCTGTATACGGGGTAAAAATGGGAGTTCATAACCCACTTGAATCAAAATGTGAAATATGATATATCAAGAACTATGTAATGTTTTGAACAACCAACAATAAAAATTATATAAAAAAAAGCAAAAAAAAAAAAAAAAAAGAAAGTTAAATGAAAAAAAAAAGAAAAGTGTTTTCCAAGACAGATAATTATAATTTTGCACTAGACACACCATTTGACTCAAAGTTGGAGATTTATGTCAAGAGGTAAACACAGAGAATTGACTGTAACCTTCTGCTGTTTCTGTGGAGGGAGTTCCTCTTCACCACAGATCACCATAATAGTAAAGCATATGTTCAAATAGTGTTGAGTGGTATTTTGACTATCCTAGTTTTTTTTCTTCCCTATCAAACTATTTCAAGTGTATCAATACAAGTAAATGATTATTTTTGAATTTTAAGTAATTAAGTTTGAGATAAATTCAGACTTACAAAACAGTTGCGGGATAGATAGAAGAACTGCTTTGTATCTCTCAACTAGATCCCTCATTTTAAGATTTCAAAGCATTTGCTTCTTCATCTACACTCCATTATCATTAGTCTGTTTTAGAACCTTTGGAGAGTATTATGATTTAGATTTTAAATGTTCCCTGAAGACCTGCATGCTAATGGCTGGGTTCCAAGCTGATGATACTATGGGGAAGTGGTGGAAAAATTAGGAGGTGAGGCTTAGTGGAAGAAAGTTGTTATCATTAGGGTTCATTATGCCACTGAAGGAGACTTGGGGACCCTGTCCTTTCCTCTCTCTCTCTCTTTGCTTCCTGGCCACTATGAGGTAAACAGCTTTGTTCCATGATGCGCTCCCTACTCTGATGTTCTGCCTCACCACAGACTCAGAAGTAATGGAGAGCCAGCCAGCCATAGACTGAAACCTTTGAAACCATGAACTAAAATAAAACTTACCTTTTTGTTGATTTATCTCAGGAATGTTGTCACAGCAATGGGAAACTGACAAACACAGAATAAATGTCAGAAATGATGTTTTGTTACTCTTAAATATGCCCTACATATACTAGTGTGTATTTCCTAAGACTAATTGTATTCTGACATGAAAACAGTTTATAGTCCTCTAAATATATATGTCAACATTGGAACAACTCAATCATCCAATCCAGAGACTCCATTTAAATCTCACCAAATGTCCCCATGATGTCTTATTTTCTTGTGGTCCAGGATCCTACCCAGAAAAATGTGTTTCATTTAGCTGTTTCTTCTGTTGAGAGTATCAATTTTAAACAATTCCTGACCTTTATCCGTCTTTCATGTGATTGACAGTCTTAGAGAGCGAAAACTTACATTCTGAAGGTTGATCTCCAACTCTGCTCTGTTTGATTTATTCTTATGACACATACTTTCAACAGAAATACCATCAAAATGATGCTGTGCTCATCTCAATGCATTATACAGGAAGCAAATGATGTTAACCCACCCTTCTGTTGGTACTGTCAACCTTGATCACCAGCTCATGTTGCTCTCTGCTATATGTCTCCATCTTTGAGTTACCATTTTCCTCTGTAAATTGATTAGTATTTTAGGTGTGTATGGGGGAGTTATTTTGACACTGTGCAGATAATCTGTACCTCAGCCAATCTCTGTCCACTGGCTTTGGTATCCATTGACAGCTTCTATCCTGACCAATCTCCTCTACAACAGCTTGCAGAATGGTGGTTCTTTATTTTCTATTTTTAAAATTTAGTAGCTAACATTATTCTCTATTCCATTTATTTATTTCCTCCTTTATTTATTTGTATTATTAGGACTCATGGATTCCTATTATATTATGAGTAGCAATTAGTTACTGTCATTGTTTATTTTGATGCTGATTCCTAAATCTTTTTAATATCTTCCCATAATTATGTGCTTAAATTATTTCTGATATAAAACATTACTCTAGGCTCAATTTTAGTTTTATTTGCCTTGCTCCCAGAATTAGTCATTTTCCCAAAGACTCCAGTTCCTTGTAGAGGAGAATGATATTTGGAAACCTTGACCACGTGCTTGGTGTACTCATAACTACAGGGGTGTCGTTGTTTCTAGGCTTTATTAGTAGACAGAGCTAAGATACATAAGCATGCATACAACTATACACATACACACTTATTACTGTTTCTATCTGTATATGTGTAGTATAAAATGATGAGTTCATGCTTTTACCTTCAGTTCCAATCCACTATCTCAGCATTCTTTCTCATCTTCCCTTTTTCTATGTTTTGGACCTGGCCAAATCTCATTCCATTTCATTTAAATGAATTTTGATATTTTTCAGTTACAAAGATACTATGAAAAAATATTGTTTTCTACTACTGATGATGATCTTGATGACGACAATGATGATGGCTAGTCTTTGATAGCAGTTTTGGAAAAAAATTTCCAATTAGCGTTTTATTTATTTATGAATCACTTTAAGAAGAAAGAAATGAAGAGAGCATATAAAAAACACAGTCAAGAGATTGAAATAATTCATAAAAGGGAGGGAGATATAGGAATATAAAGTGGAGCCAATAAATAGGACTAAGAAAAGTTCATTTCAGCAAGGTGTGGTGGTGCACACTCATAATCCCAGTGACTCAAGAGGCTGAGGAAGGAGGATCACAAGTTCAATGCCAGCCTCAGCAAATTAGAGAGATTCTCAGCAAACTTAGTGAGACCCTGTCTTAAAAATAAAAAGGCCTGGAGGTCCTCTGATCCCCTGCTGTGTCCCCCCCACCCCACATACAGGTAGCAGATGATCGCCCACCCTTTCACAGAAAAATAAAAAGGGCTGGAGATGTAGGTTGGTGATAAAGTACCCTCAGTTCAATTCCCAGTAACAAAACAAACAAACAAAAAAAGATTATTTTATAGATTTCTTTGGACTTAGACAGAAATGCATCTGTAAATTTTCTAATCCTTTTGACCTGGGTTTGAATCTTAATTCTGGTACCAACTAGATGAGGTCCTACCTGGACAAGGCACTTAAACTCCAAGTGCCTCAGTTTTCTAATTTATGAAACAGAAATATAAGTAACAATTATCTTGTTCTGGGAATTAAATAAGTCAATCCATGTAAAGCTGTTAGTGCCTTGCACTTGTGGAATTCTCAATAAGTTCTAGATATTATTAGCTATTATTTTTATTAGTTGAAGGAGGGTTATTTTAGTTTACACAAGAATAAAACAACCAAAAGTTCTGAAAATTTAACACCCTCCTTAGACTTACTCCATATTATTTTTTTAACCAGATATTTAGCATGTAAGGTGCCAGTCATTTCTGAGATAAGATCTCTGTCCAAGGTTAGAAGTATAGCTACTGTGTGTAAATTCATTAAATATGTATCCTTTAGTTATCAACTAAGGGGAGCAAAAGTAGAAAAAAGAAACTTGGGGACCAGGAAAGTCTTCTTGTCTGTGTCAGTAGAAGTAGCAGCAAGCTGATTTCCGTAGAAGAGAGCCTATGGATTTGCCAATGGTCCAACAAAAACCCCATGGAGACCCCAGGGTCCAGCTTCCTAATGCAACAATCCACAAGGCAGCATCTGAGCAATAGTTGCATTTGCTGTCTATCTCATTCATGAGGAAACTATGGCTGAGAGTCTGAGAAGTGTCTGAAGGAAGGCCAGCTTGGGTTTCCAGAAAAATGAAGCCCAACTACTTGAATGAAGTAAACTATTGGGTAGGGTCCCTTGTTATTATTTCCTTTTTGTTATAGATCTGGGACTTTCCAGGAAACTGAGGCAACATGAAGACTCCCCCTGCCTTCAAACCCCGATTCTTGCAATCAAGTCAGAGAGATTTCAAACACTCAGAGTAACAGGCATGAGTTAATTGAAAGGTTTGGAAAAGGGAAACGGGAAACTCTCAAGGGAGAGAGTAAGTCCCCTCAGAGAGGAGAGGGACAGTGTGCTTCTCCTGCACTCCAATTTTATTGGGGATCCCAGAGAGGTTTCCAGAAAGTCCTGCCCAGGACTGACAGGACTTTCAAACGCACAGCAGGATGACATCAGACTTTCAAGTCCCCACTGCTATGACAACTCTAGGTCATTTTGGCTCATATTGATAAGTTCTAATTGGATTTTTAACCATAAATTCTTACAGATTTTATGGTTAGGAAGAATATCCTTGTCTCCTTGCATTTCAGAATCTGGTCTATGAAATTCTCCCCCTTCAGGGTAACATGGGTTCCTCTTATGGACATTATTTCAGGCCTGCATTTCTCTGTTAGGTAACAGGTAGTTTGCTGAGGGCTGTGACGTAGCCTGTTCACTTAAGCCAGGGAGAGCTGAAGGTAAACTGCTTCTTGGGATAAAATGCATCTGGGGAACAGCACAGTGCGCCCATTTTATAGACTTATTCCCTTAACCTCATGTTCCCAACATCTGTATCTCTCTGTCTCTTATCACTTTTACATTGGTTGGTCGTTGATCAACATTCTTTTAACTTTTTCTCCTTAATCAAGAAATCTGGTCACAACTTCAAACTGCTCCCATTCCATTAGAGAACAGAGAAGCTTGTTTTCCTACTTTTTTGAGACTATCTTTTGTCACTTAAATACAGAATTCAAACACAAAGATTTAACCTTGTTTATAAAGAACATTTTCCAGTTACTTTCTGTGTGCCTGTTTAAAACTCTCCTTTATAAATTCGCCAACATCAGTGCAGAGTGGGATCATTTTAGAAATGCAATTTTATATTGTGCTGATTAAGTCAAAATTTGTACTCTGATCTGTGTCCTCTTACTATTTTTATCTGCTGACATGATTTCAGATAATGATGAAAGATAGCCCTGCTGAAAACAACAAGAACATTTCTGAATAATGAATCAATCCTTTCCTGATTTGCAACTTGGACATGTTGGTGACATTAATTATAACATATCTTCAAAACTTTGAAGATGAATGTGGTATAGCTTCCTGCCCCCTCAAGTATAGCTGTCATCAATTTAGACAAAATACAGACATAATTATGCCCCTGACAAACCAGATTGGATGGTAAATGTCCCTTAAGCCCGAGTGCTTTGGCAGTCCTCCACGTGAAGACCCAGGCCTCCCAAATTTAGCCAGCTTTCTCTCAGAGGGGCTGATCCTTGCCCCATCTGCCTCTCCCACAGAGACCACATCCTGTGACATCAGTGAGAAGGTACTCTGGAAGAGAGGTCCATGGATTAGCTTCCTTTGTGTTAAATAATACCTATTTGACTACATGCATCACTGAGCTATTTATGTGTTCTAACTTTGACAGTCTTAATTTTAGATAGAAATCATTAATTTGCAGGGAATGTTCCTTTGGTTTGGTAGTCTCTTCTGTGTGTGAGTGTTTGTGCATGGGTGTGATTTGCTATGATTTCCCTGTTCATTGGTTGGGGATCTAGATCTACTCTCTCCACCAGCCTGCTGCTGGCATCACCCACACAAGAGCAAAGGGCTGTAGTCTCGGTAGTGGTGGGCAATTCACTGAAGCTCTGGAGGTGACAGTAAAGATGGGGGTTGAAGGAGGATACATGGAGTCAGATAATTGAAAATAGCACTTTGGGCATTCACCCTGCTCTATCAATCTTGTGACCCACATCAGACCTGGACTTCAGGACATTTTTGCATTGCCTGTTCTGTAGTAAAAGGGAAAACATCATCATTGTCATTGTCATCATCATCATCAACATTATCATCCCAGTTAACGTTTACCTAAAAATTTAATATGTGCCCGAACAATGCCAAGTGCTGAGGTGTTCTTTTAAATAGTAAGTTGCAAAGAAAAAACTAGCCAAAGTTCAATGCCATGTCTATTATATCAAACTGTTCTTCAACAATAAATCTGAGACCTTCAAAAGCAACTATTTAGCCCATTTGTTGTGAGACGGTCCAATATAAAATTTCTATTCCCAAAAGTCAATAACTCCTAGAACCAGTACCTTATAGTTAAGCCTACATCAAAAAGGCTTTTGAGGCAAAATTCATTTAAATCAAATTTTCTGCCCAAATCCTTCGATTAAATTGAGGAATCTTATGATTTCATATAAGGTGGATATAAAAATGACACCGTCAGTCAGTCCCATTTAAGGCTACCTTAGTCTTTTAGCATGAACCAATAATTCAGGCGCCCGACATGAAAATAATACAATTACTTAAAGATGTTGAAAATAATACTGTGGTTATATGAAGGTTTGTCCCCTCTGCAGGGAGTAGATTATCTACCTATGTATGCATTTGAGCTTGTTAGTTTTCCAACACAGAGATAGACAACTTTGTGCCCTTTCTTTGGATCTTTGTATGTTAAAACACTTATCATATACGATCATCCCTCAGTCTCCATGGAGGGATTGGTTCTAGGACGTTCCATGGATATAAAGATCTATGGATGTTTAAGCTCTTTATATAAATGGCATGGCATTCACATACAGCCTATGCACATCTTCCTGCATACTTTAAACATCTCTAGATTACTTGTGGTACCTGATACGATATAAATGCTAGGCAAATATTTGTTTTACCATATTGCTGAGGAAATAATGAGAAGAAATGAAGTCTGTACATATTTATTATAAATGAAAAATTTCAAATATTGTTTGAATTATTGGTTGAATTCATGAATATGGAACCCACAGATATGGAGAGCCAACTGTATTAAATAGAAAAAGAGAAATGACACGTTGTTACGGATTAGCTCTAAATTTTAATTTAAATCTGATAGTATTTTGTTCACTGACTTCAGAGTCAGCACATTGGTAGCAAATGTGTCTCTATGCTCCCAATCATGGGCCAGTGGAAAATATTGCTAATTGCTTGAAACATTTGTTTTCTCTAAAGCAAAACTCAAAGCAGCCTGGGAACTTGCAGTCTGGTCAGCCCTTACTAATGAATCACAGTTGGCAACTACAAAGAAACCTAAATCTGAATAAGATTGGTGAATTGTAGCAAAGTCAATATCCTGTTTGAGATACTATATCATAGTTTTGCAGGATGTCACCCTGTGGGGAAACTGAGTAAAAAGTACACAGGATCTCTCTGTATTCTTTCTCTCCTTCTTCCTTCTTTATTTCTTTCTTACAGGAGATTGAACCTAGGGGTGTTTAACTGGCTCTTTTTAAAATATTTTATAGAGACAGGGTCTCACCAAGTTTCTTAGGGCCTTGCTACGTTGTTGAGGCTGGCTTTGAGCTTGCAATCCTCCTGCTTCAGCGTTCCTAGCCACTGGGATTAAAGGTGTGTGCCACCACACTCGGCCTCTATATTATTTCTTAAAACTGCATATGATTCTATAATTATCTCAAAACAAAAAGTTTAATTAAAAAAAGGAAACTATCACTGAGGTTTGTAGTGAATTTTAATGAGAATTTCTCTGTTATGTTTGTGGAATGATCATTTTATTGAATCAGACGGTTTACAAGTGGGCAAAGTTATTTCTTTATTTCAAAATGAAACAAGGTCAGGAAACTTCTATTTATATACATAACATTCTAAAAGGAATGGAGAAGAAAATGCATTTATTAGGTGACTATTTTGTGGCAGAGAGTATATTTATAGGGGTTTGCAAATATGAATTCAGCTTATTTCATAAGAATTCTTGTAGGTATTATTCCCAGTTTAAATTTGAAGAAATTGAAGCTTCCATAAGTCTCAAAATAACCAGTGATACAGCCTACGTTCAAATTCTCTGTGCTTCTATATTAGTGAACTCTGCTACTACACCAGTTTTCAAACTTTTTTCACTACACTCCACTATTTAAAAAGTTACATTGTGACCCCAATACATATTCAAACTTAGACAAGCCTTTAAAAAATATCCGTACTATGTCTGAGGCTCTGTTCTATTCTTTAATTCCATCACATTCTGAAAAATGAGCTAAAATTGATCATCATGATCCATTAATGGATTATGACCCATAGTTTAAAAAACAGAATGATATTTTCATTTACCATGTTTCTTCCTCTAATACTTGGGAGGAAACTTTCTTTTCAATGCCATCCAATCAGTGCCATCCAATAGTTCTCTTTTTTGCTGTGCTCAGATTTTGCATACCGAAGTTAAAGGGGTGTTGTTCTTGTTTGCCTTGCCTTGCTTATTTAAATTCATCACAGCACATGCAAAACATTGTAGCCTGATTCTTTCTGTGGCCTTAAGGCATTTGAGGTCTTTTCTCCCTTATTTTTTTTTTCTTCTCTCTCTTCCTGACCACATCCCTGTGAGGGGGCAGATAGACCCTTTAAAATTGAACACTGTCATTTTCTGAACTGATGGGTAGTTTGTTTCAGAAAACTCTAAGGCCATGTCTATAAGAGGTAAATACAGGCAAATTATCTGCTGATTTACATTAGGCTTAAAACCTCTGAGTGGGCGTCTTGGATGGTAGTAATGGTGGAGTTGGGCAATGTCTCATTTACCTTGGCAATCCTCTGTGGGACAGGGTAAACTTGGGTGGCCTGGCATTCCTAACTCATTTCCTGTTGGATGTCATGATGTATCCATCAGGACTACCTGTGTCATCCATGCATGATCTTCTTTGGGTAATGGTCTATCAGGGCGTCAATTTCTGGACCTTCTGTGGGATTATTTTAGAGCCCACACTATGGGTCTGTCAGTGGGGATGTCAGTTTCTGATAATTGTTGGCATTGATTTAGTCATATTGGTGTCAGGAACTGGGTTAATTACTTCACCTGTATTATCTTACTGAATTCTCACAGGAAAGGATGTTATGATATCATTAGCATAAAGACCAATTGGGAGGTGGGTTTTGTTTAATAGATTCTTAGAAGATATCATGGGAGGGTTAAATTAGACATTGTGATGAGAAAGGAAGTGGTAGATGCCGCAGTCTGGCTGGGCACAATTCAGGAACCACTTGTCAAAAGAAACGAACTTTATTTTTAGAACCACACACCACACCACACAGCTCCTCAGGAAAAACCCTCAGAGCCCAACTGCCACCACCAGCTTCTCCCAAGCCTCTCAACCTCCCCCACTCCTCCTGCTCTTGAGGCCGATTGGCTGGGTCGCGTGGGTGGAGCCAAAAAAAGTCCCCCAATGAGCAGCTCCGTAGTCTGAAAGGGCGGGGAAACAGCCCAATGAGCATCACTGCAGAGGAGCCAATCAGCTAGAAGTTGCTGGGGCCGCTGTGAGCCAATCATCAGCTGGCAGCTGGAAGTTTGCTGGGGCCCCTTACAGAGGTGAGGCAAAGAACCTTACCCCCCCGCTGATACAAAGACCTATCCACAGGTGTGGCTGTATACTGGACTGGTAGCCAGTGACGGGTAAGATCCAATTGCAATGGTACCAACCTAAGACAGGAGGCTGACGCCTTGAGGTCAGCTCATCTGATAACTGGTAAGGACCATATGTACTAGTGGACAACCTAAGGCAGGCACGGTCCCTAAGCCACATGCTTGTTGTTTAGACAGAGAGGGGGAGATGTTGAGAGCCACAGCCGAAGAGGCCCCAGCAAACTTCCAGCTGCCAGCTGATGATTGGCTCACAGCGGCCCCAGCAACTTCTAGCTGATTGGCTCCTCTGCAGTGATGCTCATTGGGCTGTTTCCCCGCCCTTTCAGACTACGGAGCTGCTCATTGGGGGACTTTTTTTGGCTCCACCCACGCGACCCAGCCAATCGGCCTCAAGAGCAGGAGGAGTGGGGGAGGTTGAGAGGCTTGGGAGAAGCTGGTGGTGGCAGTTGGGCTCTGAGGGTTTTTCCTGAGGAGCTGTGTGGTGTGGTGTGTGGTTCTAAAAATAAAGTTCGTTTCTTTTGACAAGTGGTTCCTGAATTGTGCCCAGCCAGACTGCGGCAGTAGAGATGAGTATGCATGCACACATGAGCACACACACACACACACACCCCTAAATAATAAAGTTTTGCATAGTTTCAGTGTCTAAGTGAAGTCTATCCTGACTTCTTCTTTTTCTGGCCTTGATCATATTGGCTCTGTCTTCATTGGTTTCAGTCAGCGTCATGACAATTTACAAGCCTAGAATTTTCTATGCTTGACTGTCCTTATTTGAAAAAGATGGTTGAAATTGGCTCTTAGATCTGAGATTCTTTTGTAATCACAAACAGACTCAGCTTCCAAGTGAAAGGTATTTCAGTTCTTCTTGGTGGGCAGTGGTTCAAAAATTAGTACGCACAAGAATAACCTATGAAATGTTTTAAAATGCAGATTCCTGGGCTCCACCATGATAAATTCTGATTTAATAGTCAGCAGTAGTTTCCTTGAGTCTGCATTTTAATGCATTTAGATTTAGCAGTTTGAATCAAGGTGATTAAGATACAAATTATCACTGGGCATGGTGGCTCACACCTGTAATCCCTGAAGCTTGGGAGGCCGAGACAGGAGGATTACAAGTTCAAAGCCAGCCTCAGCAACATCAAGGTGCTAATTAACTCAGTGAGACCCTGTCTCTAATAAAATACAAAATTGGGCAGGGGCTGTGGGTCAGTGGTTGAGTGCCCCTGAGTTCAATCCCTGGTAAACACCCTCCCTCCATAAAAAGATGCAAATTATTTAAAAGTAACAATATTAAAAATGCAAATTCAGGTTAATATAAACTATACAGAATAGTGATTTTGGGCCTGTTCCCTATCTTCAACCTAATCTCCATATTTAAGGTAGTTTTAAAAAGGATATCCAATATTTTTATAAAGACAAGAACAATAACATTTATAATAAACCTGGATGAAGAATTCAGTAATGCTACAGAAATACGTAGAAGTGGTCCTGGGTCTCATCTACTCAGTCAAGATGCAGGGCTTCTTCTGCATAAACTGATGATCACTATATAAGTTGGGGAGACTTTTCTGCCTGTGGCTCCTGGAGCTTTCCCATATCTGAGTGCTCTTCATGTTTCCCAACTTCCCTTGGTGTTGGGTTGACTCCATGACTGGGTTCAGACCAGTGGAATGTGATGAAAGTAATGAATTATTTCCAGATCAGATTCCTAAGAGATCCAGCATTTTATTAATTGTATCTTTCCCTCCTTTCCACTTTCTAGTCAAGTGATGCCAGAGTGACTATGGACCTGTAAGATGGTTAAAGAACAAGATGGAAATGGCCTGGGTCCCTGGGTCCCTGTTCAGAGGAGAGATCCCTGGTGTGCATGGAATTGTGACATGGGCAGTAAGAAGCCTTTACTGTACTTAGCCACTAAAACTTGTGATTATTTGTTTTGGTGGTATAGGATGGCTATCCTAGCTTATACCCTGCTGTCTTATTAACAAAAAAAATTATAACCATGATGGAAATTCTTCTTTACTGTAGCAGAACTGATGAATTGTAACTGAATGCCCCCAATAGCTCAATACTTAAGAGGATGAGGCCTGGGAAATACTGTAATTATTGCTTCAAATCAATAGCCTACACAGAGCCATCTCAACCAAATATTTGCTGAAATGTAAACTAGTTAATCTGGTTTAGCTTGCAATGAACAAATACCCATTTTTTTCTTTTATGAAAGTTTTCTGGCCCTATTGACTCAAAGCTGGTTGCAAATCAAATGTCTCTTCTTCTTTTATAGATTATGAACTCTCTCAAATGTCAGAAAGAGAAATACTGTTCATGAATTAAATGGCTCCATAGTTATAGTTGCTACATATTCCACAGGAAAATAGAAAGTAATAAGACATCTAAGAGGATGAAAAATAATAAGAACCTAAGAATCTATGCAGAAAATCACTCTTCATATTTTTAACAAAGGCAATCATTAAACTTGGTTCATTATTTTTCCATTAAGCTTCTAATTCTGACTTTATTTGCTCATACTGTTTTTTTTCTTCTATGTGTGCTGGAGTATCTCAATGTTTTCTAATTGCCCATCATGCTCTTTTAGTGGGTCATAAAGCTAATTTAAGGAACATGATAATTGGCATTAAAAACGAGACATAACAGAGATTATTAAAGTTTGTCATGTATAGTATAGTTTCATAAATACTGTTTCTGATATAAATACATACAGAGTCTATTCTTTTTTTTTATGTTTGGTACTGGGGATTGAACTCAGGGGCACTCAGCCACTGAGCTACATTCCCAGCCCTATCCTGTATTTTATTTAGAGACAGGTGATGAACCCAGCCTAATTTCATTTTAAGATTGGGAGCCATCTCATCACAAAGTCATGAAAAGTTAATTTCTGTTTTACTATAAATTACTGTGATTTCTAAACTTACTTGGAATGCCTGCCTGTGCCTTGAACTCACCCATGCCTGGCTTTCCCTGACCAGATAACATCCCCCTCTAAAACTTTAGTGGCGCTTCATAAACTCTGGTTTTCCTTGACCAGATAACAACCCTCTCTGAAACCTTAGCAGCGCCTCATAAATTCTGATTTTGGGATCTAAACTTACTCCCTAACTTGAAATGTTGAACCATTTAGATCATTAACCTACTATCTGCATTTGTACTATGCTTGTCAAAATCCTGTTATTTGTAAGTTCTCAAGACACCCCCTTTTTGCAACTTTTTGTGCTATAAAACCATGCTCCTAGAGAGCTGGGTACTGTCCTTTTAACCCACGGATTTCAGGAGAGACAGTCCCGGCCAGTCGGAATTACAAACTTGCTTTAATTTGATTTAAAATTGGAGTTGCTGGTATTTTCTTTGCATCATGGTTTAACAAAGGGTCTCACTGAGTTTCTAAGCACATTGCTTTTGCGGAGGCTGGCTTTGAACTCGCAATCCTTCTGCCTCAGTTTCCCAAGCCACTGGAATTACAGGCATGTGCCACCATGCCCGGCTGAGTCTGTTCTTCTTGTTGAGGTAACTGTATTTTATAAAGGTGCTTTGAATACTGATTTAGTGAATACTGAATAATTGCTCCTAGAGGAAATACAAGGTTAGGTTACTGCCAGCCTCTGGTCCTGAAATTTTCATCACCAGATCAATACATATCTGTGCTCCATGTGTGTTTTTGTTTAAAGGACTTCTATTTAATATATATAGTTAGTTCATTAACATTGAACTCATACCAACTCAATGATTATGACAAAGTGGAGCTAACCCAACACACCCATTTCTCTATAAGGCTCATCACAGTCTTCCTATGCTTTGGAACACTGGAGAGAAGTCCTTCAGCACTAGCTTTGGGGGCCCTTTTTAGTTCATAAAATCTCCAAGAAAAGCACAGAATACATAAAATGTGACATTATATAGACTTCATGTTATGGTTTAGATATGAGGTGTCCAAAACACTCATATGTGAGACAATTAAAGAATATTCAAAAGTAAAATGATTACATGATGAGAGTTATAATCTAATCAATGGATTAACCAACTGATAGGATTAACTGAAGATGGGTAGGATGTGGCTGGAAGAGATAGATTGTTGGGGGTGTGCCTTAAGGGGTTATGTTTTGTCCCTGGTGAGAAGAGGTTTCTCTGCTCTGCTTTCTGGTGCTATGTCTTGAGTTGCTTTTCTCCGCTACACCCTTCCGCCATGATGTTCTGCCTCTCCTCAGGCCCAGAGCAATGGAGTTGGCCATCTGTGCACTGAGACCTCTGAAACTGTGAACCCTAAATAAACTTCTCCTCCTGTATGTTATTCTTGATTCTGTGAATAATGAGGATTGCCTGAATGAATATATGTGTGTGTGTAATATAATATCAGATTGTTATATAAAATACTTTGTTATTGTGGCTTATGATTAAAGAAAGGAAGTTGGAAAACAATTATAATGCTTCTGTTTTTATCCTATTTTTCTAAGTCATTTTCTTTGTCTAAAATTTTTTTTCTTTGTCTAAAATCCATTCTGCATTATGCTTTTCTCTCTCTCTCTCTCTCTCTGTGTGTGTGTGTGTAATAATAAACTCTTCTAGATTTGGGAAAAGTATGAGAAATGATTGTTCTAATTGCTTCAGAAACCCTCATTTTATATTTTAGACTGACGTATTAATGCCAGTAGAAAGTCAGTGAGAAAATATTTGATATTAATTTATTTTCTATTAATGTCTTTCTTGTCAAAGCTGTTGATAGCTATTAGTCACCATAGTTAAGAGCAGAATGACTTATGCTTTTAGCATGTACATACATCAATGTTTATAAACAGATATGCAAATAGAATAAAAAGATATCTTAAGCTATGAAAAATTTATCACATATTAGGTAATCAACAGAAATGTCACTAATGATTCACAGAATGGTTTCCTTAACAGCAAGGGCAAGGAACAAAAATAATAATTTTTGTGTTTGACCTGCATCCTGCATGGAACCTAGTACTAATTTTTCCTTATATACTCGCTGTCTAAATGAAGGTTTGCAAAGTGTAATGGAGTGGGCTTAGAAGAGTTCTATTACAACATGGAATTGTTGCTCAGATTTAATGAAAGTTTGTTGTGACAATCCTATCTACAGTTATGGTCTAATCCCACTTTGTTTTTCTCCTCAGACTTGGCCTAGGAGGTGGTGGGATATAAGATCTGGGATTCCCTACAGCCCAGTGAAGCCAACTGATACTTGTACTAGTGTGAAAGCATTGGCTTTCTTCAGATATTTAATTGTCTTTCCTGCAAAGAAAAATCATATGATGACACCCTGGAAAGCAGCCTTATATCTGCTGATAGAACCCAGGTCAGGTCACCAAATTTAGACCAAACAAACAACTCATACAGAATGCCCAATAAAATTTTAGAGGTGTTTAATTATCTGTACTTATGTATATTGAGATAAAATAAAACCACATGACACATATGTATAATAAAATAAATGCTGTTTGTCTGAAATAAATTATAAATAATGTTATATAACTCTGTTTCCTTACTCATATTTCCCTGATGATTTGACTCTCCTTACAGTTTGTTGTTTTGCAAAATTCACTTATAAAATGTCTTGCAGTTACAGTCTATGTTTCATTTACATTGAAACATAACTTCCATATTGGTCACATCTAACTCTTTTAATATCCTCTTTTGTTCATTAGGCATGCTTTAATGAAACACACACACACACACACACACACACACACTCAACACCAGTGTTATAAACCAGCACTCTGAACTTGTATTGGCAAAAAGTTAACAACTAAGAATTGCTCTTCAAATTTGATTTGTTGTAGCACATAATCCTATGTTTCATGACATAAGTTAGTTTACTACCCTTTAGGTTAACATTGCATCTCTTAATAAATAACTTTTTAAAAATGTTTTCCCTGGCAAGAGGATTGTTGTCAATGTTATTCCCTTTTTCATAACACATGACAGTTCCCTTTGTTCTCATGCTGAAAGTGTTCAGTAACATCCACATGAAAGAATCAAATCCTTCAAAGGGAAAAGATTCAAATTCTTCATTTCATGGGATAGTCATGACAAGAACTGCAATAATTATTCATTTCAAATTGAGATTTCTTTTCCTTTCTTGAGTAATGTTTTCCTAAGCTTGACACTTAAAGGGAATTTTTTTCCTGCCATTCTTTTTGTAATGTATTCAGTAATTTTCTTAAGAATTGGATTACTTTCTGACAATCTTTGATCTCTTTTCAATTTGTACAATACTATTGTTAAGGAAACACTGAAATCCATGATCAAGAAATAAAAAGATTTCGTTCAATGGATTATTTAAAAAGTCAATAAAAATTTCCAGAGACTTTTCTTCAGAATTAAATATAACTTAAGTACTTAAAATAAATGGAGGATCCTCTCAAAAGCTTTTGTTGAAGAGAAACAATTGGTTTCTGAATGCAAGAAAATTGAAGAATGATGAATGCTACAAAATTACAAAAATATTTAGTGGCTCATTTTGAACAGTATAAATGCTGAAGTAGAAGAACAATTTAATAGCAATGACTTCCATGTCAATAGAAAGAACATTAGATGGTTTTGGGCAGCATTGTCAGATATGGCTGAATAGTCAACATTTCCCATTTGTGTTTTGCCTCAATTTTGAATCAACATTGTCTGCATTTTCATGCAAACATCAAACAATATTTCTATTTATATTATTTCCACCAAAAGGGCAATTTTTTCTGTTTCTAACTTGAAAATAGGAGTCTCTGCAAAAACATTTTGCTTTTATTTCTCAACTTTCATCTGATAGAGATTCTACTTGCATAGTCTAGTAAGTGTTTCTTATTCATAAGAAAAATATTACAAAGGCAATAAAATTACTTAAATCTTTAGTTATGTCATGAAAAACTAAGGTATTAGATTTAAAAAAAAATTAGTTGTTAATTTAATAATTTATTTCCAGAAGGCTTTCTTTTATTTAATTATTTATTTTATTTATTTATATGCAATGCTGAGAATCAAATCTAGTGCCTCACACATGTCAGGCAAGTGTGTGCTACTGCTGAGGCACAGCCCCAGCCTGGCATTAGATCTTTGATAGGTTCTGGGATAGCAAATTGAACTATAATTTTTTTTTTTTTTGGTGGTGTTAGGGATTGAACCCAGGGCTTTGTGCATTCAAGGCAAGCACTTTACCAACTGAGCTATATCCTCAGTCCTATTTTTAAAATTATTATATTTCTTTTCTTTTCTTTCTTTTTTTTGTACTTGGGATTGAACCCAGGGGTGCTGAGTCATATCTGCAGCACTTTTTATTTTATTTTTTAAATTTTGTGGGACAAATTTTCATTGAGTTGTTTAGGACCTTGCTAAATTGCTGAGGATGACCTTGAATTTGTGATCCTCCTGCTTCAGCCTCCAGAGACCCTGATTACAGGAGCACACAATGTCTGGCTTAAATTATTATGATTACTACTATAGTAAGTTTCATCCTGGCACTTGAAAATTTCTTGCAATTTTGAAACCAGAAATACTTCTGTTATTGCATATTTGAATAGTCATTTGAACTAAAAGACTGATGAAATACTTTGTGGAAGGTTGCTGTGGTCTGAATGTTTGCCTCATCATCTGCAGTTCATATGCAGGAAAATAACGATCAGCAATAACATTAAGAAATGGAAGTCCTTAGGTCATATGCACTCTGTCCTGAATGAATTTAGTGATTTTTTAAAAAAGAGGTCCATCTTGCTTGATCTTTTTAAAAGAACTTTCTACCATGGGAAAAGATACCACTAAGATACAGCAAGAATTCATTAATTTCAGCTCTTATTTTAATTATTTCTTAGGAAAACTACTTCACTCACAATAGCCTCAAAAAAAAAAAAAACTAGGAATCAATCTTACAAAAGAGATGAAAGACCTCTACAATAAAAACTATAGAACACTAAAGAAAGAAATTGAAGAAAACCTCAGAAGGTGGAAAGATCTCCCATGCTCCTGGTTTTGTGGGACTGAAATATTTAACTTAGCATGATATTCCCCAGCTCCAACCATTTACTGGAAAATTCCATAATTTTACTCTTCTTTAAAGCTGAGTAAATATTCCATTGAATATACATAGCACATTTTCTTTATCCATTCATCTGTTGAGGGATACCTAGGTTGGTTCCATAGTCTAGCTATTGTGAATTGAGCTGCTATCAACATTGATGTGGCTGCATCACTATAGTATGCTGGATAGGCAGAATTAATATTGTCAAAATGGCCATACTACCAAAAGCATTATACAGATTTAATACAATTCCTATTAAAATCTCAATGACATTCTTCATAGGAATAGAAAAAGCAATCATGAAATTTATTTGGAAAAATAAGAGACCCATAATAGCTAAAACAATCCTTAGAAAGAAAAGTGAAGCAGGAGGCATCACAATACCAGACCTTAAACTATACTACATAGCTATAGTAACAAAAATGGCATGGTATTGACACCAAAATAGACTTGTAGATCAATGGTACAGAATAGAGGACAACCGATCGGGATCCAACATGGCGGCGAGAGGGGAGGCAGCGCTTTCAGTACCTCCTCAACAACGGGGTCAGAGAGACGCATGGATACGCTTAGATTCAACCTGCTGAGAAACTCCTAGCAAAATTCCACTAAAGAGAGACCAGCCGGGAATCGGTAGGATTTTTGGAGGTGACAGTTTGCGCTAGACGAGTGAATCTCCGCCACGCAGCGCAGAGGTCCAGACCCGCCAGCCGCTGCCCGCGCGACTCGGCGACTGTCGGCT
>NW_026000119.1:11179273-11322591 GCF_001458135.2 Marmota marmota marmota | reverse complement strand
TGGATCTGTAATTGATGTGATTCTGCAATCTGTATATGGGCTAAAAATGGGAGTTCATAACCCACTTGAAGCAAAGTGTGAAAGATGATATATCAAGAACTATGTAATGTTTTGAACAACCAACAATAAAAAAAAAGAAAAAAATAAAATAAAATAAAAGTTAAAAAAAAAAAGAATAGAGGACAACCCATATAAATATGGTTATCTCATACTAGACAAGTGTGTCAAAAACATTCACTGGAGAAAAGATAGTCTATTTAATAAAAGGTGCTGGCAAAAATGGAAACCCATATGTAGCAAAATGAAATTAAACCTTTCTCACTCTGCACAAAAACCAACTCAAAGTGGATCAAAGGCTTAGCACTAGAACGAGACCCTGCACCTAATAGAAGAAATAATAGGGGCTGGGGATGTGGCTCAAGCGGTAGTGCGCTCGCCTGGTATGCTCAGGGCGCTGGGTTCGATCCTCAGCACTACATAAAAATAAAATAAAGATGTTGTGTCCACTGAAACTAATAAATAAATAAATAAATAAATATTAAAAAATTCTTTCTCTCTCTCTCTAAAAAAAAAAAAATAATAATCATAGGCCCAAATCTTCACCATGTCAGCCTAGGATCTGGCTTCCTTAACAAGATTCCTAAAGCACAAGAAGTAAAATCATGAATCAAAAATTGGGATGGATTCAAGTTAAACAGCTTTTTCTCAGCAAAGGAAACAATAACGTGAGGAGAGAGCCTACATATTGGGAGAAAATCTTTACCACATTCACCTTCGATAAAGCATGAATCTCTAGGATATATAAAGAACTAAAAAAAAACTTAACACCAAAAACCTACAACTAACCCAATCAATAAATGGGCTAAGGAGCTGAATAGACACTTCACAGAAGAAGAAATACAATTGATCAACAAATACATGAAAAAATATTCAACATCTCTAGCAATTAGAGAAATGCAAATCAAAATTACTCTTAAGGTTTTATCTCACTCCTGTTAGAATGGCAATCATCAAGAATACAGGCAACAATAAATGTTGGAGAGGATGTGGGGGAAAAGGTACACTTATACATTGCTGGTGTGACTGCAAATTGGTGCAACCACTATGGAAAGAGGTATGGAAATTCCTCAGAAAATTGGGAATGGAACCACAATTTGACCCAACTATCCCATTCCTTGGTTTATACCCAAAGGACTTAAAATCAGCATATTATAGTGATGCAGCCACATTAATGTTTATAGCAGCTCAATTCACAATATTTAGACTATGAAATCAACCTAGGTGTCCCTCAATAGATGAATGGATAAAGAAAATGTGCTATATATACTCAATGAAATATTACTCAGCTTTAACGAAGAGTGAAATTATGAAATTTGCCAGTAAATGGTTGGAGTTGGAGAATATCTTGCTAAATTAAATAAGCCAATCCCACAAAATCAAAGGCCAAATGTTTCCTGTAATATGTGGATGCTAATTCACAATAAGGCAGGGGGCACTAGGAAAGAATAGCATTACCTTAGATTAGGTAGAGGGAAGTGATGGGAGGAGAGGGGAGGGGATGTGGGGATAGGAAAGATAGTGGAATGAAACAGACATTATTACTGTATCTATACATGTGACTACATGACCAATATGATTCTGCAATACATAAACTCAGAAAAATGAGAAATTATATCACATCTATGTATATCAAAGTGCATAAATGCATTTGTCATGTAAACTAATTAAAATAAAATTAAAAAAAAGATACAGCAAGAAGATACCATCCATGAGGGAGCGGGCCCTCATCAGATGTTGATCTGCCTGTGCCTTAATCTTGGAACTTTACAACTTCTAGATATGTGAGAAATAAATTCCCATTGTTTATAAGCCACCTAATTAATGGTATTTTGTTATAGCAGCCTGAATGGACTAAATAAAGGCCATCACAATTTCTGGCTGTGATTATTTTATCTTCATCATCTGCATTGTTCTTAAAAGTGTATAATTTAATTGTATTTTTGATACCATGTATCTCTTATGTTTAGTGAACATATGCTATTTTTTATCTGACGTTCCACCATTTTTTATAGTAAATAAACAATAGGATCTGTGCAAAAACTTTCCAGAGGACTTTCCTTTATTTAATAAATGTCTACTGCTCAGAAACTTTACCAAAAAATTTATTTTTATGATTTAGCACTTTGGGGGTGCAAATATACAAAAATTAAAAGCAATGAAGAGCCACAAATATTAGAAAAGACAAGACTGAATTTGATAATCTCACTGTTTCATTGATTTCTGACACAGGTCAGAAATCACAGTGAATCATAGACAAGGCTGAACTGTTGAAAGAGTTGCAAACCTGTGAACTATTAGTAAGTTAAACTCAAGATCTGATGTAAAAAAAAGTAAACTTTCCCCTTGCCCACAAGGCTGACCTGTACTTGTAAGGCATAAGCTTGCCAAATTAATGTTTTGCAAGGCCTGGTGTTCAGGAGTTGTTAGATTTTCAGAAGAAGAGTGTTTAGGGATGCATGAACTCTCAGGTGTTAGTGTGGTCCCTGGAGTGGGGCACTTTCTGATTGGTTGTGGTCTAGAAGCTTGAAATTGTCATGATTGGCTGACTTTCAGAAGCTTGAGCCATTGATTTGTTAACCTCAGAAACATAAATTACTGGAGGTTGTGGATAATTTGCTGATTTTCAAAACATGTCTGTCACTCCACAAAACTAATTATTCGTGATTACTTTTCAAGAGCCAAGAAACAGTCTTTCTTTCTTGAATATAAAAAAATAGGTACTTTAATTATCAGTCCCTCCTTTTAAAAGGTCTTCCCTTCGTGGAACCTGCAAGAGGTGTAGAATAGCGAAAAAAGATCCGTAAACTCAATAAGCCGAAACAACCATTTACCTGTCCGAGATTTTTATTAGTGGGATAGTGGAATCGAAAAGAAGGCATCTTCAAGATCAATAACTGAAAAACAGGTGGAGTTTGCAGGAATAGAGGGAAGGATAGTATAAGGGTTTGGAACCAGGGGATGTATGGGCCTGGTTGAAGAATTTATTGACCTTAAGTCCTGCACCAAACGGTATGTTTCATTAGGCTTTTTTACTGCTAAAATTGGGGTATTGAATGGAGGGTGTGTGGAACGGAGGAGCCTCTTTCTTAATAAGCTCTGAATGATTGGCTTTAGGCCCTTAAGACTGGCTGTCAGCAGCAGGTATTGGGCCTAGTTTGGGAAGTGGTTGGGGTCTTTAAGATGCACTTCCACGGGAGAGCAATTTGCAGAGGATGAGGGGTTTCAGTGTCCCATACAATTGGATCTACTATTTTACAGGGAAGGGGAAAATGTGTGTTCTGGTGGTCGTTGGGGTCTCCACATCAGACTCAAAGAGGTAAAGTCTCTTCTTCGTAGGGAAGTAAAGCCATGATGAAGATATGAGTAGGGGGGGACAATAAGGGTAAGGTTATGGAGGCCTTCAATATGGATAATATATCCCTTCCTAGCAAGGGGACCGGACACTGAGGCATAACCAAAAAATGGTGTGAAAAGGAGAACTCAGATAAGGAGCACGTGAGGGGAGGAGTTCTGCGCAGGATGATGGTTTGACCTCCTACCCCTATAATAGGAGATTCAGAGGGATAGGAAGTTCCCCAGAACTCCCTCAGAACCAAGAATGTGGCCCCGGTGTCTACCAAAAAGTTTATGAGTCGCCCATCCACTCGGATAACCACCTGGGTTCCTGCTTGATGATTGAATAGGTTGGGACAGAAGACCCAGGGTCCTGTCAATCCTCAGCTGCTAGGCCCAGCAAGTCACTGGCAGGGTGACTGACCTCAGCTCCCCTCTGGGAATTGGGGCAGTTCGATCCCCAGTGGCCAGGATGTCAGCATCTGGAGCACGGTCTGGGTGGTGCCCTGGGGTTAAGGTAAGCCCTAGGCCAATGTCCTTCATTACCACACTTAAAAAAGGGCCCAGGTGGTCCTCATTGTGGGGGTTGTTGTCTCCCCCTTTCCATAGGTTGGAAGGAGCCCTGTAACACCTGGGCCAACATCTGGCATTTTTGGCATTTTGCTCTTTCATCTCTGTTGTGATAGACCTTTAAGGCGGTTGCCAACACCTTGGTTTGGGGAGTCAAGGGTCCCCTCTCTAATTTTTTAGCTTTGCCTGAATGTCAGGGTAGCTTTGTGAGAAAAAATAGGTCATAAGAAGTTGCCTCCCGGATCTAGGGATTAAACCAGAGACTCTGTGTCTAATAGAAGAAAGAGTAGGCCCTAATCTCCATCATGTGGGGCTAGGCCCCGAATTCCTTAATAAGATGCCTATAGCACAAGAATTAAAATCAAGAATTAACAAATGGGATGGATTCAAACTAAAAAGTTTTTTCTCAGCAAGATAAATAATATGTGAGGTGAATAGGGAGCCTACATCCTGGGAACAAATTTTTATCCCTCACACATCAGATAGAGCTCTAATATCTAGGGTATACAAAGAACTCAAAAAACTAAACACCAAAAAAAAAAAAAATTCCCAATCAACAAATGGGCCAAGGACCTGAACAGACACTTCTCAGAAGAGGATATACAAACACTCAACAAATATACAAAAAAAATGCTCATCATCTCTAGCAATCAGAGAAATGCAAATTAAAACTACTCTAAGATACCATCTCACTCCAGTAAGAATGGCAGCCATGATGAAGACAAACAACAACAAGTGCTGGCGAAGATGAGGGAAAAGGTATACTCATACACTACTGGTGGGACTGAAAATTGGTGCAGCCAATTTGGAAAGAAGTATGGAGATGCCCATCCACTTGGAAAGCTGGGAATTGAACCACCATTTGACCCAGCTATTCCCCTTCTCGGACTATACCCAAAGGACCTAAAAACAGCATACCACAGGGACACAGCCACATCAATGTTTATAGCAGCACAATTCACAATAGCTAGACTGTGGAACCAACCTAGATGCCCTTCAATGGATGAATGGATAAAAAAAATGTGGCATATATACACAATTACTCAGCACTAAAAAATAATAAGATCATGGCATTTTCAGGGAAATGGATGGCATTAGAGCAGATCATGCTAAGTTAAGTTAGCCAATCCCCAAAGAACAAATGCCGAATGTCTTCTCTGATATAAGGGGGGTGACTCAAAAAGGGATAGGGAGGAAGAGCATGGGAAGTAGATTACCTTTACATAGGGAAGAGGGATGGGAAAGAAAGGGAGGGAGAAGGGGAATTTCATGGATGGTGGAAGGAGACCCTCATTGTTATACAAAACACATGTATGAAGATGTGAGAAAAAAAGAATCACGTTACCTTAGATTAGGTAGAGAGAAGTGATGGAAGGGGAGGGGAGGGGTTGGGGGGATAGGAAGGATAGTAGAATGAAACAGACATTGTTATTACTGTGTGTGTCTATATGTGACTGCATGACCAATATGATTCTGCAACCTGTACACTCAGAAAAATGAGAAATTATATTCCATCTGATTCAAATGTATGATATGTCAAGGTCATTGTACTGTCATGTGTAACCAATTAAAACAAAATTAAAAAAAGAAGTTGCCTCCCATCTGGGGATTCAGGGTCCAAATTAGTGTACTGAAGGAGGTGCCTTTGTTAGTTGGTATAGGAAGGCTGAGGGTTTTCATTCTTCTCCTGGATGACTTCCTGGAGTTTATCAAAGTTAATAGACTTTTGTGCTGCCACCTTCAGGCCAGCTATCAAACAGGTAATAAGGTGATCCCTGCATTCCAGGTCTTGGGGGTTATTATAATCCCAATGGGGGTTTTGGTCTGGAAACGCCTGGACCCCTAGGGGATGGTGGGTATCAGTCTGATGAACCTGGTCTGCATAGGCCCTAGCCTGGCCCCAGACCCTTCTCCTTTCCTCAGGGAGGAGAGTATTGGACAGAATCATATAGAGATCATGAAAGGTGAGGCTATAGGCTTGAGTTAAGTATTGAAACTCTTTAATATAAGAGACAGAGTTTGCAGTGTAAGATCCCAATTTTTTTTCTACTTGAGAAAGTTGAAGCATAGAAAAAGGAACATAAACCCTTAAAATCCCGTCCGGCCCAGTGACCTCTGGAAGGGAGGCCACAACATGTGAAGTTTGAGTCACGTGATGAGATGTGGTGACTTGTGGGTTAGGTGCTGTATTAGCATGTGAACGGGTGGCTGAACAGGTGGCGAGTGAACTAAACTGAGGTGAAGGGATGGGGTGGAAGGAACGGAAGCAGGAGGAGGTTGTGGGGAAGTGTTGGGAGGAAGAGGAGGAGGAGTGTCCACAGAAGAAGCCGCAGATGTAGAAGATGGGGAAGTGGGAGGGGGTGAAAGTGGGGAAAGCGGGACTGAGCGTGGGGGAGGCGCTTCATCAGCCGGGTGGAAAGCGGAGGTGGAGAGCAGAGAAGAGGAAGAAGGAGGAGAAGGTGTGGAGACAGAGGGTGGAGAAGAAGAGGAGGAAGGAGGCTTGAGAGCAAGGAGTAGCTGTTGAGGCTTTCATTGGGTGCAGAGATTTGGGTGAGATCATAGCAAAGAAAAAGCCTCCACATAAGGAATCTCATTCCACTTCTTTGATCGCTCACAGTAATTAAAAAGATCCTGGAGTAAATTGGGATCCAGAGACCCACACTTGGGCCAAACATTTTGGTTGTCTAGGGGGTATGTAGGCCAGTCCTGGGTACAGAATTTTATGAACCTTTTTGGTTTAATATCAGGGGCCAGGCTCAGGGTTTTCAAATTATCTAAGAGGCACTGCAAGGGAGCATCAGCCGGAGGGACAAGGAAGTTCCTATGGTGGAAGGGCAAGATGGGAGTCAGAGAAAGAGTAAGAGAGAGAGGGAGAGAGAGAGAAAACCAGGGCCAGAAAGAGCTTCCTGGAAGCTCTGGAGTAGACGTAGGGTCAAGTGGGTGTCCCTAAAATGGCCGACTGCTGCTGGGAAATAGACAGAGGGCACTGCCCGGTGGTCATCAGAGTAGTGCGATCTGTGAGACCCAAATAGGGCCAGGGCCATGGGCAACCTGATGTCAGGAGAGGTTTTTTGAGTGGAATGAAAATGTCAGAAGGAGAGTTCCAGGAGGAACAGAGTCAGAACTCGGGTGAGATGGACTATAGCAACTGTGCTAACCCATTCATGGGAGCCAAGAGTGAGGGGAGATGAAGGAGTTAGAAAGGGAGAATTGCCACAGTCCAGCTGCAGCAAAATAACCGGGGGGTGACGAGCAACTTGTGTACATTGATACAGCAGGAGTGGAAGCTCTTTATTGTAGGACAGGAGGGGTATATATACATTACACACAGCTTATCTTAATTAACATAAACTAGATACAGCAGTCAACCAATAAGGAATCTCCACACTTAATGGCTCGCTGGCGTTACTTCACAAACCACTCCCGCTGGCAAAATGCCAGGCGCCATCTTGACTTGTTTACAGACCCTAACACAGAATGAATCCTATGTTCCAGGTGGTTGATTCCCAGGGGTGTCCTAGCAGAGCGCCTGGGGTCCATCGTGACCCTGATGGGTCTGGGTGGGGTGCATTCCCCCCCTAAAACACCCAGAGGGATTGCCGGACACTCAATGGCCAATTCCCCTGTTCTGGTGAGTTAGGGTTCAGGCACTCATGGGATGGGGGAACTCACCAATCCTCAGGCCGGTGGTGGATGTCAGGCAGGTGATCAGAGGAGTGGACTGCGACAGGAACGGTTGGGCTCGGAGATTGGGAATGGGGTTCCACCTTGAGCAACGAGGATCCCCGTCCTGGGTTTTGGCACCAATGTAGGAATGGCCGAAAAAGCTCCGTAAACTCAACAAGCCGAAACAACTGTTTACCTGTCTGAGATTTTATTATGGGGACCATAGCAGCAAGTCGCAGAAGAGAAGAGGGTGGAGAGAGGGAGAGGAAGAGAGGTGGGGGGAGACAGGGAGAGGAGGAGAGATAAAGAGAGGAGAGAGAGAGGAGGGAGGAGAGAGAGAGAGAGAGAGAGAGAGAGAGAGAGAGAGAGAAGAGACGGGGAGAGTGGGAGAGAGGATGAGGGGGAGAGAGAGAAAGTGAGAGAGAGAGGAGAGGGGGAGAGTGAGAGAGAGAGCATGAACAGGGTGTTGATATTTATGAGCTCAATGTGGGATGAGGAGCAGCAGGGCCAGTGGGCTGTTACTTCTTCATTAGCTGAGTTCGTGCCACTTCAGGGATTGGAGGTGTGCCATTCAAATTTCGCGCCATTCACATGGATTGGAGGTGATGGTTCACTCGCCATTCAGTGTGTCATGGACCTGAGCTCCCAGAAGAGAAGCGCTCCGGGCACCATCTTTACCAACAAGAGGGACCATAAGGGATTGTCCGTGTTCTTATTTGTGGAGGTATAATTTTCATATTAGTGCTGCCATCTAAGAGACTTAAGCAGTAATTACTGTGGTGGAACATTGCCAACTTCTTGTAATGATAGAAAAAGGCTGAATACAGGACATTTAGGGCATCCTGACAAAGTCAATATAAGATGCATAGCAAACTGTTTAGTACAGGATGGTCTTGTGCATGTACGATGCCTGGCAACCAGTTCCCAGCCACATCTCAATCCAGTGGTTCTGTGATCTCAGCCCATGTGGTGCTTCAGGGCCCCAAGTGTTTTCCTGAACTGGCTACTGAAAACTTTGAATCAGAGGAGTGACATGACGAGGTTTATGTTTTAGAAAGATCTTTGTAGCATTTGTGTGGGGTGAGAGAAACAGAGACTGGAGGAAAGTGAGTCTATTAGGAGGCTTCACACCCAAGGAGGTGCCATACCCACTAGGAAGTAAGTGTTGATGCAAGAAAAAGACCACCGACTCCAATTTTAAATCAAATTAAAGCAAGCTTATTCTGTGTACACAAGAGAGTTGGTCAGTGACTGTCTCACCCAAAAGCTGGGCCAGAGAATAGCCCAATCTAAGGGCAGAGGGCTTTTTATAACAAAAATTTACAAAGGCGAGTGTCTTAGGAAACTTATAGCTATCAGGATTCTGGCAAGCGTAAAAGAAGGGCAGATAGCAGGTTAATGATCGACATGGCTTAACATTTCAAGGTAGGGAGTAAATTGAGATTCCAACATCAGAATTTATAAGGAGCTGCTGAGGTCAAGGAGAGCCAGAATTTATGAGGGGCCACTAAGGTTTAGGGGAGGGTTGTTATCTGATCAAGGAGAGCCAGGCATGGGTGAGTTCAGAGCACGAGCAGGAATTCCAAACAAGTTTAATCATCAGAGTATGGTCAGGCCAAATAGGAATAAATCAGAAATGAATTTTTCATGACTTTGTGACAAGATGGCTCCCAATCTTAAGACAGAATTGGCTTGGGTTCATCAGTAGGAATAAGAGCTATTAAACTTCTGTTTTTTACTGAAGAATAGTAGTTTACTTATCATATTAATATCACTTTGCTGGTACTCATAAGAAAATTTATGACAAATGAAAGACTTGGACTTGTTGAATATATTCGTCTGGGTTCTCAAGAGAAACAGAACCAATAGGGTGTGTGTGTGTTTGCATGTGCATATGTACAGAGAGGTTTTTTTAAGGGATTGCCTCACAAGTCCAAAACCCGTGGGTGAATGGGTAGGCTGGTAAGCAGGAAAGAGCTGATGCTCTGGTTCAAGTTCAAGGCTTTCTGTTGGAGAAATTCCCATGACCTGGAGAGCTCAGTCTTTTGTTTTATTCAGGCCTTTTGGCAGGTTGGGTTAGGCCAACACATGTTATGGAGAGCAGTCTGCTTTATTCAAAATCCACCCATTTAAATGGTAATCTTATTCCCCAAATTAATGTCATATCTATTTTATAAATTGCACTGGCATTAATACAAAATGGGGCAATTGAATTGAAGTTTTTTTTCCTTAAATTTCTACCAATAAAAAATGACTGGCAAGGATGTTGTAAATCTGCCTATGCAGAGAAAGGCTACTCAAATTTCTTCTGCTGGTTGGTAAACAAGTATTATGCTAACTTCAAATAATTTGAGTTGGACCTTCTCTCTGTGGCTATGCTGTTATTGCTATTCTTGCCTTAGTTTTGACATTTGGCTCAGCTACTGTTTACCCAAATTTAAGAAAAGAAGAAGGCAGAGAGTTTAAAGTTATGGCAATAGAATATTCGTTGTGTTCAAGTGAACAAATTTTCTTTAAAAATAGAGTAACACTCCTAATTAAGGGTTTTTATACAACTAATGAGTTACTAAATTGATGTAGATTTCTGAATCCCTATCTAAATCTTCAGTAATTGTTTGGTTTCCACAATAAATTGGGGTTTATGTTTCTCTTCAGAAATCCTTTATTAAAGCCTTAGGTTTTACTTACCAACTTATTAGGATTAGAAATGAGCCTGGCAAAAACAGGCTAATTCCTTTTTTTAATAACAGTTTTATTGAGATATAATCTAACACAACAAATTGCATACATTTAAAGTGTGTAGTTTGGTACGTTTGACATACGTGTATAGCCATAAAACCATCAACACAATCAGGACTCTGAAAAATAGCCATCCAACTTTTCTTATGGCTCCTTATAATTCCTTTCTACTACCCATCCCCTTTGACCCCAGGCAACCACTGATCTATTTTATGTTAATATAGATTAATTAGTGTAATAGGTAGAATTTTAAGAAGACCTCCAGTAACTCTCACCTTTACACAGTCCCTTCTGTTTTCAACATGAGTGGCACCTGTAAACAGGAAGAAATATTTCATTGAGTTTTGTTCCATTATATAACAAAGGGGATTTGATAGATGTAAGTAAGTTACTGATTACTTACTTTAAAGGATTAACTGGGTGAGCTTAATTTAACCAAATGAACTGTTTTTTTTCTTTTAAAAAATTGCCTTCACTATTCTAATTCCTTAGCTATTCTGTATGAATTTTGGAACCAATTTCTAAATTTCTTCATGGATTTTTAACTGGCACTGTATAAACCTATAGATAAATTATGGTAGACTTGACATCTTAACAATATTGAGTTTTCAACCCATTATCATGGTATATATATATCTCCATTTATTTGGGAAGTATTTAATTTCCTCAGCAACATTCGTAGTTTTTTTTTTTTCAATGTTTAGTTCTTGAAATTTGTCACTACATATTTAACTTGTTGCAATTACACATATATTTCTTTTGCATATTTATATATTTTTAAATCAGAAATGGTTGTTGGATTTTTTTCAAATGCTTTATCTGTGCTTGTAGAGGTCATTTGGTTTTCTGTTTTAGTTTGTTAATATGATGAATTATGTTGATTGATTTTTAAATGTTAAACTCATCTTTCACACAGAATAAATCACTAGTTCATCATGAATTACCTTTTTTATGTGTTATTTTATGTGACTCACTAAAATTTTACTTTAAATTTTTGCATTGCTATTTATGATAGCTATTGATATAGCAGTATTCTCTTGTAATTGGATTTGGTTGGAAGTCTTTTGATTGCTTCTTCTATTTCATCTATTGATATTGGTCTGTTTAAGTTGTGAGTATCCTCCTGACTCAGTCTGGGCAAATCATATGACTTAAGGAATTTATCGATGTCTTCACTATCTTCTATTTTATTGGAATATAGGTTTTCAAAATAATTTCTAATTGTCTTCTGTATTTCTGTAGCGTCTGTTGTGATATTGCCTTTTTCATCCCGTATGTTAGTAATTTGAGTTCTCTCTCTTCTTCTCTTCGTTAGCATGGCTAAGGGTCTGTCGATCTTATTTATTTTTTCAAAGAACCAACTTTTAGTTTTGTTAATTTTTTCAATAGTTTCTTTTGTTTCAATTTCGTTGATTTCCGCTCTGATTTTAATTATTTCTTGCCTTCTGCTACATTTGCTGTTGTTTTGCTCTTCCTTTTCTAGGGCTTTGAGATGAAGTGTGAGCTCATTTATTTGTTGGTTTTTCCTTTTTTTGAGGAATGACCTCCAAGCGATGAATTTCCCTCTTAAAACTGCTTTCATTGTGTCCCATAGATTCCGATATGTTGTGTCTGTATTTTCATTTATCTCTAAGAATTTTTTGATTTCCTCCTTTATGTCTTCTGTAACCCATTGATCATTCAGTAACATATTGTTCATTTTCCATGTGATGTAGGATTTTTCCTTCCTTCTTTTATCATTGATTTCCAGTTTCATTCCATTATGATCAGATAAAATGCATGGTATTATCTCCACCCCTGTATATTTACTGAGGGTTGCCCTATGGCATAATATATGGTCTATTTTTGAGAAGGATCCATGTGCTGCTGAGAAAAAAGTATATCCACTTGATGATGGTTGATATATTCTATATATGTCAGTTAAGTCTAGGTTGTTGATTGTGATATTGAGTTCTATAGTTTCTTTATTCAACTTTTGTTTGGAGGATCTGTCAAATGGTGAGAGAGGTGTGTTGAAATCACCCATAATTATTGTGTTGTGGTCTATTTGATTCTTGAACTTGAGGAGAATTTGTTTTATGAACGTCGCAGCACCATTATTTGGTGCATAAATATTGATAATTGTTATGTCTTGTTGGTGAATGGTTCCTTTTAACAGTATATAATGTCCTTCCTTATCCCTTTTGATTAACTTATCAGAGTAATGTTGTCATCATAGAAAGATGGTGAAGTATTTTCTCCCTTTCCATTTTATGAAAGAGTTTGTGTAGGACATAATATCGTCCTGAAATGTGTCATGGATTTGCCAGAGAAACCATTTGAACTGAAAGTTTTCTTGGTGGGAAGGTTTCTAATTATGCATTTAATTTCTTTAATAGGTATGGACAATGCAGACTATCTATTTTTCTTGAGGGAGTTTTGGTGTTTTGAGGTATCTATCCATCTCATTTTAGTTGTTAATTTATTAGCGTAAAGTTGCTCACAGTATTCCCTTATGGTAGTTTATAGACTCTTGATAGAATGTCCACAGAATCTGATGTGTTGTCATCACTCTCATTCCTGATATTGCTAATTTGTGTCTTCCTTTTATTTCCCTGATTAATCTGGATAGTCTTCTCAATTTTATTGAACTTTTAAAGAATCAGCTTTTGGCTTCATGGATTTCTCTTCTGTTGCTATATTTTCTACTTAATTAATTTCAGTTCTAAGCTTTTTAACTTCCTTTCTTCTACTTTCTTTTAAGTTTTTCTTTTTTTTTTATAGTTTCCTAGGGTGGAAGCTGAAGCCCCTTTCTTTTCACATATAGTTATTTACTGCTCTAAGTATTGCTTTAGTGACATCACACAAATTTTGAGATGCTATTTTAAATCCATGCAGTGTATTTTGAATTTCCCTTTAGGATTCTCTACTTACTGCTATTTAGAAGTATGCTATTTATCTTCCAAATACTTGGGGCTTTCTAGAATTCTTTTTGTTACTGATTTCTAACTGAATTAGATTCTGGTTGGTCAATATACTTTGTATTACTTAATTCCTTTTATATTTATTGAGATTTATTTTAAAGCCTAGAATATGGCATATTTTGATAAATATCCCATCAATATTCTTGCAAAGAATGTTAATTTTGCCATTGTTGGTATTCTGTACATGTTAATTATATCAAGTTGGTTAATACTTCTGTTTAAATCTTGTATGTTACACTGATTTTCTGTTTATCAGTTTTTAAGACAGAGCTATTGAAATCTCTGATTATAACTTGTGTTAATTTAAATCAAGGAAAAGAAAGGCTGGTTCAGTTCACCAATCTCTACCAGTGTTTGCATGTGGGTGACAGTGTTGCTTTCATGAGTAATTCGAGTCTTCTTAAAATTTGGTTCCCTTTCAACCTTTCTTCACCCATATATATATATAATTTTTAATGTAATACTATTTATTTAACTTTAAAAACATTTCAGCATTCTAAACATACAAAAAATAACTTTGCAAACTGTATTTAAGTACAGAAGGTTCTTGAACTTTCACTGATGCAGTGGCTCTTTGCTTTGCTGACAATGAAGAGTTCTACAGTTTGTTTGAAAACAAAATTTAAAATTGTACTAAAAAAAATTCAAATACTTCTCATGCCAGCTGACTCCCTTTTCCCCACAACTAAGAAAGGCAGCAGAATGCTGTGTCACTATATACCAAAATAATACAACCTAAAGCTAAATGGATGCCTACCACAGTGTCAACAGGTCCAGCCTCACAGTGCACGCCCTAAGCTATAGCCCCTTCAAAAGGCATCTTCCCCCACAGTCTCAATACCAAGCAAGGAGCATCAAGAGTTTGTCTTGGTTGGTTTGTTCTTTTTTACAGACTATAGATATGTACAGTTGAAAACTGAGGATTTCTAGCCAATAACCATATAGTTAATAGCACCTTACAAATTAAAAAAGAAATGCCAGAACATCTTCAAATGCCTTGTCACACCAACAGCAAAGAGCACAGAGTGAGGAGAACGTGAGAGTGCTTTTTGATCTTAAAAATGTTTGCAAATATGTACAACTTTGATATAGTGTCAGGGTGCTCTGGACACCCAGGCCAATTCATGTAAACCACTGACAATTTCTAGAGCACTTAGAGAGATTACAATAGGATCATGACCAAATTCTATAACTGAAACTAACACAGACACATCTCAAATAAGATGTGTCAATCGTGGTGTTGTCCTACTCTAAAGTATTCACCAGAAGATGGGGATAAACAGTTTTTAATTCATCCTCCTTCTCCTCCTCTTCTTCCACTTCCTCTTCTTCTTCCTCTTCTACCATTTTCTGGGCAACTTTTGCTGGACACTTTGTGCCATCAAACTTTCTTTTGGACTTACAGTTAGCAACATCCTTTTCATATTTTTCTCCTTCAGCTTTGAGCCTTAGGGAAGTATGGCTGCTTTTTGCTGTCACTTAAGTTATTCCACAACTTATCCAGCTTTTTTTTTTTTTGCCACATCTCCAACAGAGGAGATACCAGGATTTGTGGACTTGATCACTGGGCAGAATTCTAAACAGAACAGGAAGAATCCAGACAGTGGTCTTTTGGGAGCTTTAGGGTCCTCTTTTTTCTTGCCTCCTTTAGCTGGTCCATAATCCTTCATTTCTCAATCATAGCATACTTTATCTACCTTTGCCATTTCATCAAATTTAGATTTCTCTTTCCCAGACATTGTCTTCCATTTCTCAGAGCACTTCTTGGAAAATCTTGCAAAATTGAAAGGACTTCTGGATTTTTCTTCTTATGTTCTTCTCTGCCAGTCTGCACAAAGAAGCAGACATCTTGGCCTTTTGTTTCTTGGGGTCACCTTCAGCCATCCTGACTGTATTATTCAGGAGTCTGGGCAGTGTAGGGCATGATACGTGGCTCAGGTCTCCCCAGCCTTGTGCTAGCTGCCTCCACCTATATTTATTTATAATATTACATATGTATGTGTGGATTTATTCCCATGTAAAATTCCATGTCAAGCTTCAATTCCATAACAATGCATTCCTGAAAATACTGAACAAATACACAGAGAGACATAGATGGTTAAATTTTGAAATCATAAACTGGAGACATGATTTAGGAATCACCTGCATTATAATGTACACCCAGGATCCAAGAGAATGGTAAGTTCAGGTACCAACATTTTTTGATAAAATACATTCTTGTTTTCTGCTTTGTACTGCACAGCTGACAGATAACTAAGAAATGACTGAAAGGTGAATCTGTTGTTTGTATGCACATTTGTACTTCAAGATCTAAATAAAATACAAAATATGGCTGAGGATGTGGCTTAGTGGTTGAGTGCCCCTGAGTTCAATCTTCAGTACACCCCCCAAAAATACATCTAAGTTTTAATCTTTAGAATATCTATTTTAAAAATTTAGTTTGAATACTAAATTGATAGACTTTAAACTTCATGCGTCTGTTTAAATCAGATCAGAGAGGTTTCATGAGTGTTACTGTTTATAGATTGTTAAAGATCCCTTGGGCAAAGTCAAGGCTGTTGCATGTGGACAGTTTTTTGAATTATAGCGCAGAAGTTTTAATGCATACCTCAGGAATGATAGGGGTCTTAAATAGGCAGTCATATTTACTAAAGAAACCTGGAGTTTTCTTAGATTGCCAACCTTAGCAAGACAAGAAATGTCAGGGTGACAGAGTTTAAGTGGCTCTTTTCAGATATATCACGCTGATTCTCTATATTTAAGAAGCGAAACAGCCTTCCAGGAGCTATTTAATTAAGTGAAAGTAAGTCTAGTCCCCATTGGAAGTGAATGGTTCAGTGAACAAATACATATCAGCCATGAGGAAGTAGGGAGTTATTATGTGCTTCATAGACACAGTGACACTTTATAACCCCATATCAGGGATCCTAAACAGTGATTGGTTGAGAAAATTATCAAACTGAGTTTAAATTTCGGCAGGTACAAAATTGTCATGCAAAACTCCAGGACAGCGTGCCACTCTCAGTCTTCAAAGAGAACGATAAGAAAACCTGGATTTTCAAAGTCCCTTTGAAGGCTCATAAGGTAAGACAGAACGCCCTCTTTACTCAGAACCAACTACATAAGTAAAAAGTTCTTTTTTTTTCTAGAAAGAACTATGAATTTCAGTGAAGACAACTAGATTGTAAGAAGTGAAAATCCTTTTTTGATTAGATTTTCCTTCCATTTTTTACATGTCATATTGAGTATATATTAAAAGACAATAGAAAATTTTGTGGTAAGGGATGTTAATTCCATCCAATAAGATATCACATCACTGAAAAATAGGACTTTTTTCTGTACAGTCAGTATGTTGTTAAAATATAAGTTGCTTATCAGAAAAAGTGAACATCAGGTGCAATACATGTTTAAAGCCCAAAATACTAAAACAAAGTGATTAGAATGTTTTGTGCATATTTCACTAAGTTTCCATTACTGTTATTTTTATCCAAAAAAAGAATCAATTTCAAGAATCTAAGTCTAGTCAGTCATTTTTCATTCTCCGTAATGCAATGTAAGATGTAATGGGATTTCATGAAAAAAGGAACATCGCAATCTCTGCTTCTTTTAAAACACTAACAATAGTAACATTAATACACTGACTTTTACAAAGAAATAAACATGTACTGGGGAATTTGATTTAATACATTATGCTACATGTATTTCAGTCTGGCTGAGCCACACATGAAGGGCTCATCCAGAGCTCAGTATCTGTCCTGTATTGGGTCTTCAGAAGTTTGTTGTCCGACTACATAAGTAAACCCCAGTTTACCTTTAATATCTTGCCCCTGTAAAATTGAATTTTGGCCTGGGAAATTATTATTATTATTTTTAAAAATTTGATGTTTGAAAAGCAAGATTGAAGCACTTTGACTTAGGATATCTAGAGATTTGACTTCTGTCACACACATTTTCTATTTCAAGAATTTCTACAGGTTGAGAAAAAAAAGATGTTACTGAAAAATTGGCAAAAACTGAGGTGGAAATTTGATAATTATTGGGTCATTTGATTGGTTTTAATAAAATATCAGATAACTCAAGTTTTAGAAATCTTCACTAGGCTTTAATACATTATTTTATTATTTACTTGACCAAATTAATTGGCTAATTGCTAAATCTCATTTCACATGTAACAATAAACTCAATAATTTGAAGGGAGGCTTCATAGTGCTGAAACCTCAGCTTCAGGCAGATGATACTTAGGATATTTCTATAGCAGACTTTGAAGTCATTTACCTGCTTTGGCAAATAGTGACAAGCATCACTGTGTTATCCTCTGGAGAAGAGCTCAAAGAGAGTTTACGTGGTAGAATTGCTGGATTGCAGTTTAGAAAGGAGGTACGTACAACACCCGCCTTTGTCACAAGTACCTTTCCGGGACACAGTGGCTCCTCCAAGTCATGGTGTAGACTGGTCTTCTGCAGAGTCTGTGTAATAATTAGGTTTGGGATGCAAAGGACAGCATAACCCTTGCCAACTAAACAGCTAGCTTCCAATATTTCCACCCTACAACCCTGTATTTCACTTGTCCTGGGGTCACATCAGCCTCAGTCCATAGCATTTCTGAAGGAGGTTTAGCTATTCTTGACTCTTTGATGAACAGCTGTAAGATTGAAGCATGTGTTCTGTCAGTAGGTCTAAAACTTTGTCTTTTCTCCTGTGAGGAAATTACAATAATTCTTCTTAACATATTTGTTGAAGTTTAATTATATTTCCACTACTACCACTAAATTACATTATTTGTTTTTATAACATATAACATTACAATCTTTAAAGCCAGTGAGAGTTCATGAAACAGAAGGAAAAATAAATCCTTTCCTTTTAATAAACATAGTATCATGATATCAAGAAATCCAACTTTTCATAAATAGAAACTTACATTTTTGATTCACATGGATTATACAATGTCTGTTTCAATGTATAAAAATTTGTGTTAGTCCATTTCTGAATTTGAATTCTGACTTCTTTTAGAAGTCCCATGTAATAATTCCTATCTTTTATTAGGAGGTTGCAAAATGCCTGGAACAGTGCTAAGTATTGTTAACACTAAGTATTTATTCATTAGCAACACTGATAAGATGCCTTCCAGTGTACTTTGCATCGGAAGACAACCATCACCAAGACACTCCTTGACCTTAGGAGCTTATAGTAGCATAGAGGAAAATAGAAATAACCTGGCAATTTTAGAATTGTGCAGTGTGTTGTGGGTGAGGTATACAGAAACCACTGGGTATAAAAAGTAACACAAACTCTCTTTGAAATGGAGTCAGAGAAGTCTTCTCAGAGACAATCCTTTGCTAACCCGGTTATACTCCTGAGGTGTAGTATTATCACTATCCCAGACAGAGGAACTGAAGACTTAATAAAGCTTCTTAACTGCCTCAAGCTCACACAGCCACTAGTAGAGGTAAAATTTGAACTAGGTCTCAGAATTCAAACTCCATGTTCTTTTCATTAACTGAGCTCCCTCAAGTCAATCATTTCTTTCTCCTGTCTGGTATAACACAATTCTAGAGATTTAGGGTGGGGATTACAAATGCTTCCTTTTTAAAGCACAATCTTAGCAGAGTTAGTTAACACTTGATTAAATCTATTCAGAACAGAGAGTAAGAGAGAGACAGAGAGAGAGAGAGAGAGAGAGAGAGAGAATGAGAGAGAGAGAGAGAGAGAATGAGAGAGAGTGCATGCTCGCTACCATTAAGAACAGTGGAAGGGCAAAATTATGGCTATGCCCTCTCTCTATCCACGGATGTTGTCCTTTATTGGCACAGGCAGAAAAAGCCTCAGAAGCTACATCAGTGCTGAGCTTGATGACACCTGACATAGCTCCATAAACATACCAAGTATATCTGCAATATCATAAATCTCATGTTGGATATGTACTCCTTTCCCAGGGAAAAGGGCAAATGTTGCAGATCAAAATAATATATTACTGTAGCTATTATCTTTTGCCTTATAAGTGATTTTGTGCTGTTCTTTTTTTTTAATAGCCATTGATTATTATTCCTAAGGACAATGAAGATAATTATATTTATTTGCATTTGGGCAGCAGCATGGGCCATTCCAGTAAGTTTTTCTTCCTTGGAAAACTTCCTTGCTTTGCTAAATCTTTTAGTCCAACAAAACACACCTAAAGTTTTGTAGATAAATGGAGTTCAAACATTGAGATTTGCATTACACATGGAGTTTTACTCAGCTATAAAGAACAACAAAATCATGCATTTGCTGGTAAATGGATGGAAATGGAGATCATGAAAGTGAACTAAGTTAGACTCAGAAAGTCAGGGCTGTATGTTTTCTCTCACATACAAAAGCTACAGCAAAATAAGGGTGGGCATATGGGGGAAGGAAGGATCCCATGAAAATAGAAGGGAGATCAGTGGAGTGGAGGAAGATGATTGAGGGGAAGGGATGGGAGATGGAAAAGAGAACTGAGGAATGAAATTGACCAAAATATGCTATGTAGATACAAGAATATATACCACAGTGAATTCCATCTTTATGTATATTCACAAAGCACCAATTAAAACAAATAAAAGGAAGGAAAACCAATAGAATAGGGAAATGGGAATAGGGTAAAAGAGAAAGAGAGGGAAAATGGAAGTACTGGGAATTGAAATGAAACAAATTCTATCCCATAAATGTATGAATATGTAAAAACGAACCCTACTACTATGTACAACTAAAATACCCTAATAAAAATTAAGAACTGTTTTTCTTAGGGTACATTTTATGTTATATATAAAATAAAGCATTTATTAATTTTTTTTAAAAAAAGACTTTATATGATAACCCATTTGTAATTGTATTAACCAGATTTCAGGCTTAACATTTTCATATGCTTTCATGAGACCAAGCATTTTTTGGTATTTCTGTAGTTGAGAATTCCCCCAAGTGTTTTAAGTATATTCTTGAAGAGCCCAGAAGTATCAGTTACTTGATTTTGGTTCAGCACTGACTCTGACCACACCCATTATTCTCTTAGGAGATTTGCCCAGGATTATACTTGGGGTGGGTTCTGTGCTACTGCAAGAGGCTTGTTCAGAAACAAAAGGGTCTACCTCCTTGTTTTTCTACAGTCAAGATAAGTAGTCTGGCTAATAATTCAACAAAATTGGTAATACCATAATGAAAAATATCTACATGCCAAATTAAAAATTGTGCGTAAGCCCAGCAACAAGCTACTTCTTTTTCTTAGATCATTTATTTACCTTTGTATTATATTTTCACTGAGGGAAAAATGTTTGTGTGTGAGGTGCTATACATAAAATAAGATTCTTTAAATATCCCGTGTTTTCACTTTGGCAGCTTCCTCAAACCAAACCATTGGAGAGACACACTGTTGAAAAATCTGTGAATTTACATCTTCTAGCAAAACAAAAAGTGCCAGTACAGGTATGGGATATGAAATGTGTTTCCCATTATTTCTATTTCTAAGATATTTTTGAATTTCATTAACTTCCTACAATTTTTCACCCTTCTTTTCAGCTGCTTTGCTTCAAGATGAGACCTATAATTTATTTTGAATTTTTTCTCCTTTTCAGCATGCGTTAAGTGCCAATGACACCACTAAAGAAAGTGGTGAATCCCTTCATGCAAATGAGTTAGGAAGGCAACAGTACACCAAGGATGGTTATGAAGGAAAAGGGAATGGTTCTGACTGGAAAGAAGTAGGAGGGAAGAGTTCTATACAGTCTGTTTTAGCCAGCCAAGAGGGGAATATTGAGGAAGAAAATGGAGTCACAGGAAAACCAGAAACATATGGTCATGATGCGATTCATGGAGAAGAAGATAACAGTACAGCAAATGGCATCACGGGACAAGTAGGCATCACCGACAATGCTGAAGCAGGAAATGAGAGTGATATTAATGGCAGTGCTGATCAGAATACAACAAATGAGGATGATGGAGACACAAGCCAAAATGAGGGTGTTACTGTTTTCCAAGAAAATGGACCTCAAGTAGTTGGAAGCAATAATAATACAGACCATGACAATAAAATAAATGGGAATGAGGGTGATACAAGTGCAGTAACACCCCAAGGAGAAGGTGAGGGAAATGGGGATAAGGAGGTTGAGGTAACACCAGGCAATGAAGAAGATGCTGGCTTGGATAATTCTGATGGGAGTCCTAGTGGAGATGGTACAGATGAGGATGATGACATGGGTTCTGGTGACAATGATGGTGGAGAACCAGGGAATGGAAACAAGGGCAGTGATAACAGCAAGGACCATACGGGTCAGTCTCATGGCAAAGGAGATGACAGTAGCATAGGTCAGAATTCAACTAGTGGTGAAGATGATGACTCTGAAGACAAAGAGGATTCCCATAATGGAACTGGTGGAGACAACACCTCCAATAGTGAAGAAGACTCTGATGGTATTCCAGAAGGCAATGGTAGCCAAGGAATAGAGGACACCCAGAAACCCAGCCACAGAGAAAGCAAAGGTGTGGAAAATGGAATTACCAGACAACCAGAACAAAGTGCTATAGGGAAGAGCCAACTTAAGGTTAGTTTTTAATCCAATTTCTTTTGATGTAAGTTTCATTTTTCCCTGGCACCTTCTGAGGGTAGCACAAAAATCATAAGTATCCAGGTAATTTTCACCTACATTATTTGACTAAGAAGAAAGCTGGAGTTCCTATTGGACTATGATATAGAAAATTTTAGGAGTCAGACTTTCTAGAAAGTTCCTTTTAGGTAAGAATAAAAGAGTATAAATGTGGATGGGTTGCTAAGCAATCTGAACACAAGAGTACTTTCAAGTACAAAATAAAGTATGTTTTCACAAATAACTGTTTGGGAAGAACTGAAAGTTGGAATCTTATTCCTGTGGTCACTTTTCTCATACAGTCCTCCTCCAACCAATGCAACTTTGCAGCAAATATTCACTAATCAATCATTCTTTTCTTCATTGTTCCACAGGGAATAGAAACCAACAGAACTAATATTACCAAAGAAGCTGGGAAAATCAATGAAAGTAAAGATAGTAAAGGACAACATGGAATGAATGTGAGCTCAGGAAATGCCAAAACACAAGGAGAGGTTGACAACATACAAGGACCTGGCCAGAAATCAGAACCTGGAAATAAAGCCAGGCACAGTAAAACAGGTAGTGGTAGCAATAGTGATGGATATGACAGTTATGATTTTGATGATAAATCCATGCAAGGAGACGACCCCAACAGCAGTGATGAGTCTAATGGAAGCGAGGATGCTAATTCAGATGGCAACAATGACAGCAGTAATGGAGGAGATGCTTCTTATAACTCTGATGAATCAAATGATAATGCCAATGGCAGTGACTCAAATGGAGAAGACGATGATGAGGGCAGTGATGGTGCATCAGATACTGATGATAGTGACAGTCACAGTGATGATAGTAACAATGAGAGTGAAGACAATGATGAATCAGAAAGCAGTGAAGATAAATCAGAAAGCAGTGAAGATAAATCAGAAAGCAAGGACAGTGGTGACAGCAAATCAGAGAGCAGTGACAACAGTGATAGCAGTGACAGCAGTGATAGCAGTGACAGCAGTGACAGTAGTGACAGCAGTGATAGCAGTGACAGTAGTGATAGCAGTGATAGTAGTGACAGTAGTGACAGCAGTGATAGTAGTGACAGCAGTGACAGCAGTGACAGTAGTGACAGTAGTGACAGCAGTGACAGCAGCGACAGCAGTGATAGTAGTGACAGCAGTGACAGTAGCGACAGCAGTGATAGCAGTGATAGTAGTGATAGCAGTGATAGTAGTGACAGTAGTGACAGCAGTGATAGTAGTGACAGCAGTGACAGCAGTGACAGTAGTGACAGTAGTGACAGCAGTGATAGTAGCGACAGCAGTGATAGTAGTGACAGCAGTGACAGTAGCGACAGCAGTGATAGCAGTGATAGTAGTGATAGCAGTGATAGTAGTGACAGTAGTGACAGCAGTGATAGTAGTGACAGCAGTGACAGCAGTGACAGTAGTGACAGTAGTGACAGCAGTGATAGTAGCGACAGCAGTGATAGTAGTGACAGCAGTGACAGTAGCGACAGCAGTGATAGCAGTGATAGTAGTGATAGCAGTGATAGTAGTGACAGTAGTGACAGCAGTGATAGTAGTGACAGCAGTGACAGCAGTGACAGTAGTGACAGTAGTGACAGCAGTGATAGTAGTGATAGCAGTGACAGCAGTGATAGCAGTGATAGTAGTGACAGCAGCGATAGCAGTGATAGTAGTGACAGCAGCAATAGCAGTGACAGTAGTGACAGCAGTGATAGTGACAGCAGCAATAGCAGTGACAGCAGTGACAGCAGCGATAGCAGCGACAGCAGTGATAGTAGTGACAGTGACAGCAAATCAGACAGCAGTGACAGCAGTGATAGTGACAGCAAATCAGATAGTAGTGACAGCAGTGATAGCAAATCAAACAGTCATAGTAGTGACAGTAGTGACAGTAGTAACAGCAGTGATAGCAGTGAAAGCAGTGACAGCAGTGACAGTAGTGATAGCAGTGACAGCAGTGATAGTAGTGACAGTAGTGACAGCAGTGATAGTAGCGACAGCAGCGACAGCAGTGACAGTAGTGACAGCAGCGACAGCAGCGACAGCAGTGACAGCAGTAATAGCAGCGATAGCAGTGACAGCAGTGAGAGCAGTGATAGCAGTGACAGCAATGACAGTAGTGATAGCAGTGATAGCAGTGACAGCAGTGACAGTAGTGATAGCAGTGACAGCAGTGACAGTAGTGACAGCAGTGATAGTGACAGCAGTGACAGTGGGGATAGCAAATCTGACAGCAGTGATGAGAGTGACAGCCAGAGCAAGTCTGGTAATGGCAATAATGGAAGTGACAGTGACAGTGACAGTGACAGTGAAGGCAGTGATAGTAACCACTCAACCAGTGATGATTAGAACAAAGAAAATCCAATGAGTTTTTCTTTGTGTGTGAAAATTTGATAAGTAATCAATAGGAAATAGATTCCCAATAAAATAAAATAGATAAATAAACAATGCATGTAAACATCCATAGAAACAACTAGGGGAATCAAGTCAAATTGTTGGATTTGGAATTCAGTCCCAATTCCCTTAGAGAGAGAATCTGAATGTATGACCTTGGGTACATGCATGTTAAAAGATATTCATGTTCTGAAAATATTTTGTTAAAAGTGTAAATGTAAACATACAGGAATAATTAAAATGTTCTTTAATATTTTGCACAGACACCTCAAGCAATCACTTAGACATGATATCTTCAATTATAATGCCAGCTGCTTTAGAGGATGTAGTAAGTAAACTCTTCTTACACATAATCTGTGGCACTACCTTAATCCTGTAGCAGTCATGGAGAGTCTGCTTACTGTGGAGTAAAAAAAAAATGCTGTTCTGTGACATCCTATGCAAATACTGATTGATTTGCTTGTTCTATGGAAGATATACATTTGCAACCTGAAGAAAATATCATAGCAACTCTTTAATCTTTCCAGGATTTGGGAACAAACTTTCAATTGTCTTCACATCAGTCTCACCAAGTGAAACCTGGCTCACATTTCCCTTTTAAATGTCAACATTCCAAAACTTCCAGACTAGACCCTGAGACTGCCTTTCCACTGTGAATCTCTTTAATAAAGTTGCTGGTGGGCAATATTTTGGAAAACTTCTCTTTCTTATTTGAGAGAGTCTCATATGCAGTTAAGACCTGAGCTTAGGTCATTCAGCTTTTCCAAGTATAAGGATAATTAGTTTTGAGATGAAGCCCAAACCCTAGAAAACAAGGATCATAAAGATGAATGAAATTAGAGAGTAATCTTTAACAGGGTGGAGATGTAATTATCATCCATACTTAGAGTACTTTTGAAAATGAAAAGGGTGCTTTGAATAATTACATGGGGACAGGAAGTGTAAATGCGGATTGTCCTAGGGAAACTAAAGAACACTATGACTTGAGGGTATTTTTCGAGAATTGGTAATGATGCTTTGTAATTTATCTTTTTTCTCCACTTAGGCCATTATTTTAGATTTGTTCTAATTTAAAGGTAAAACTATATTGTGAAGTTATGGTTGCAATTTCTCTAACAGTAATTTTTAAACCAGTCTTTAGTTGACAATTTATGTTCTAATGTTAGGCACATTTTACACAAACAGTTTCAGAGTGTTTCTTTTTCCTGCCTCATTCCTCCTTTATGCAAGAGTTTTTAAGAGTTAAAAATTGTAAGGAATATTGCTAAAAGCTTAAAAAATGCTGCTATTTGTAAACTACTTTGTGACTCTTAATATTGTAAAATGTCAGATTTCTGTTATATCACAGCCATGTAATGACTCCAAACCTTTTACCTTAAAATATGCTCTAGGTTTTTCATTCTGTTAAACTATAGAATTTTTTGTTTGCTTGTTTTGTTTTTATTTGTAAAGTTCTGCTTCTAGTACCTGTCACACTTATTTCAAATGGTTGTCATGAGCCCTAAATCAACAATGGATGTGGAACTCTTTGTAAACTGTACAAGATATGTAAATGAAAGAGATAATTTCAGTGTTATAATAAACATCTATTTATTCAATTGCTCATAAGGAAAACTCTTTTCACCCTAATGAATTTGCAAATATTTGGCGTCCACATCACAAAATCTGTTTTATAATAGCACACTTTTAAAATAGTTATCTACTTTTGGTTGGAAAAGTAACACATGTATATATACAAAATAACAATTTTTAATACTATGTAAAATATAAAAATTTGATCTTGATCATTTTAGACTTCTAGTCCTCTATTTCTCTTCCCTAGTGTCAATTTCTGATACTAATATATTGTAGAACTTTCCACAAATATTGCATTCACATAAAAGCACATATATTTCCCTTTTAAAAACATATGGAAGTCTACTACATACAAAGTCCTCATCTCACTCTTTTTAGCTGAGCAACCTACCCTGAATATTGGTTCAAAGTACACAGGTCAACCTCATTTTTCTTCACAGCTATGTTTTATTTCATTTTATGAAATGTCCTAAGATATTTAATTTGTGTTTACTGTTCCATCATTTCCTAAGCCACTTCTGGCCCCAAGAGAGTCTGTGGATATCACCTGAGATAAGAGTCTGAGAACAAATTTCTAACCAGTTCCTGTAAAGAATTCACCTTTAGAAGTATTTCCAAGGAGTAGATGTTCAGGATTTAGGGCTGATGTCAGAAATCATGAAGGAGCACTATGATCCTGATTCTCTCATATAATTACATCTGCAATTGACTTCTGGACCTTTGAGACCGGGGAGGAGCAAACACTTTCCATAGGAATGTCTCAAAAGTAGATTCTCTAAGCCTAAGAGGTCTGCTATTAGGAAAAATTATTCTTGAGTTATTTTCTGGAATAAAGATTAATAGGCCTTCTCCTAATATCACTCATGACAGCAGAATTTTTTAAACTGCTGGTTGCCAATCCGTTAGTAGCTCATTATACCAACTTAGTGAGTTATGACATTTTAAAAAAGGAAAAAACAAAAGAAAATCAGTGCATCATAGGTAGTATGCTATGAAATTTGATGATTTCTATCTCTTTATACATATACAAATATGTCAGAGTATGCAGATACTGGGACATGATGTAAAATGTCTTCCTTGCTTTTGGTTGTAGTTAAATGAGTTTGAAAGCCATTGGTTTAGGAAAGCATTATTGCTAGCAGTCATTTCATGTTTACTTTCCCCATTCATGTTTGTCCTTAAAAATCTATAAGTTTCTTTTTACCTTTGAAGAGATTTAGGAAGGAAGGAAGGAAGGAAATAAGTAAGGAAAGAAAAAAGGGAGAGAAGGATAAAGGAAGGGAGGAAGTGTTTTATATGTGTAAAGGGCAGGGAAGAATGGTGGTGGGATGGGATCCTGGATTTAATTTGGGCCGTAGTAAAACAGCCAAAGTCACATTGCACTCTTGAGCAAAAGGCCCTTGTGATTGTCCTGGTGGACTGTTGGGAATTCAAGCTTGCTTTCTGACTCCATGTATGACTAAAGGTGCCAGATCTTACAACTGGCTCTCAGAGGTTGTCCCTGGGAAGTTCTTTTGCACCTGATCAGACCACAAATCAAGAAACATAATAAGAGGGTTTTGTTCTTGTTGTTGCTGTTGTTATTTTAAAATTTATTTCTGATATAGAAAGATAACCTTTAGGAAGACATACCTCACCATATTAATACATTTTGAATTATTAACTAGAGTGGCATTTCCCAGAAGTCAAACTTGCTTTATGATTTGTAATGGAAGTTTTGAAAAGCTGTAGACCAAAATAACCAAGAACAATTTTCCTGTCCCTAAAAGGAGCAGGAACAGAATAGTATTTTATTCAGTCATGGATGAAAATATCATTGTGTTCTCACAGTGATACATTCACGGCTGCTTGGAAGCAAATCCTCTAGAGAATGAAGCAAGTCAACCACACAATGTTCTCAACCTCTATTCTAAACAGGGATCTTGGATTCAAATGCTAAAAAGAGGGTGGGGGATGCGATGAGGGAAATCAATTCCTATGGGACAATCATGTAATTCAGAAAAAATGGTATAAGTCTAAAGATCACTGATACCTTAGACTCGATGTTTTCCTTTAGTTTGCACAGACTCAGCTCCAGCAAGAAACAGGATTGACATCTTTGGCATGGGACACCTCTCTTGTTTCCAAGGGAATTTGGGGCTTTGCTATTGGATCTTCCCCTCTTTCCTTCATTTTCTCCCTAGTCTTTTTCCTTTTAAAGAGTTGAATAAATCTCTCTAGCAGACCAGAATTCCCAGCATCTCTCTATGTAAGAACCCAGACACACTCTCCTCTGGGAAAAATATGCTTGGGCTTATATTCCTAGTCCTTCTGCATGCTCTTCGATTTTAGTCTCCACCAACTAGTTCTCAGCTCCTACCTTAATGGTACTTTCCTCACTGAATCTTTTTTTTTTTGACCTCCCAGCTCTATCTCCACATCTTAAGAACACTCTCAATTAAAAGCAAGAGATACTTAGGCTGTGCCAGACTCACATTCAAGGTGCACCAAAGCAAAAAATCTCCTGGGTTTATCCTAATATCCTGATTATGACAAGTGAGTTCTTATCTTGTCCCCAGGTGAAAATTCCCTTTGAGTGAATTTCTGAGCTTCTGCCCTACTTCATCATTCTGTTCTAGCAAGTATCTTAGAATTTTCCTAACCCAGCACACCTGGGAATGCCAGGAGCAAATCTAGTGTCTGACACAAGTGGGCTTATTACCTAATGCAATGAAGGAGATTATTCAACAGAGTGGGTCATCTCAGCAAAAGAAAAGACAAAGTATTGGAGGAGAGGGTAGAAATTAGATGATAATTAAACAAAACAGTATTCGAGAGGGTCAAAGCAAAGCAGGGATGCAGGTAAAGACAGCAACATTGGATATGGACTGTAAGTTGACCCAGGCTCCCATTTCTTTGGAAAGTGCAAAGTTAGGATGAATGTGGACTGTTGAGTCCAGTTACCACTTACCTGAACTTCTTCACCTGGATTTTGAATTGAGGCTTTTTTTCTGTGTCAAAGTGACTTAGAGCCTCCAGGCAAGAGTGGAGGGCTTTATTCTTGCTGACATAATCTTCAACAGCAAAGTCCCCAATAATATTTGATTTTAGAGAATGAAGTGTCTCAGTGATTAATAAAACAAGAATTACTCAAAGATGGGACTTATTATGACAATTCCAGCTTCAGCATCCTTGAGAGATATGTTGTTTCCTATGAAAATGGCATCTGGCTCAATCTATGACTATTTTTCCAGTCTGATGAACGGTGGGCAGATTCTTACTCACTTGGTCTCAGCTGGTTCTCCGGAGGTATGTATCTGCTAAAACCAAGACTGCTTATCTTGCTAGTCTTTTTCCCAGATTCAAGCAGAACTCCCAGATGCCTGCCTGTTCTTTTAATATCACCCCTTCTAGATCACTACCTGTAGGACTTTGCATCACTCCCATTATTTCTGTTTCTCTTTTGCTGAATACTGTCTGTGCCCTAATCACATATTGCCACTTTGTCTACATCCTGTGTTTTGCGCACAGATTGCCCTGGTTAAAATTTGCAGCATGGAATAAGTTCTCTACTTTCCTCCCTCACCTGCTTCCTGTAGACAGGGAGATCATATTTTATGCCCCTTCTCTCTATCCTGTACATTCACCATAATTGGTCAAGTTCTGAGATTTAATAATTCTCATCCTTATACCAAACTCCAGTCCTTTACTACAACTCAGGTACTTGTGTACCAACTTGGTAGGTATTTTCTCAGGAGTGTCTATGATTCTGGTTTTTGGAGTTCAATTCTTAATTTTGACCTACTTCTCTTTACCTTTTTGATTTATCGAAAAAGGATAGTTGAAAGAGTCTGAGGTTTGACATGTAGACCAACAAAAGACACAGAGACAAACCCCACATAAATACAGCTATCTCATACTAGATAAAGGTGCCAAAAACATTTACTGGAGAAAAGATAGCCTCTTCAACAAATGGTGCTGGGAAAAATGAAAATTCATATGTAGCAAAATGAAATTAAACCTCTATCTCTCACCCTACACAAAAATCAACTCAAAGTGGATCAAAGAATTAGGCACTAGAACAGAGACCCTGTGCCTAATAATAACCCAATCAAAAAATGGGCTAAGGAATTGAACAGATACTTCACAGAAGAAGAAATATAAAATTGGTCTCAAGCATTTTGGATAAGGAATATTCAACCTGTACCTACATTGGTGCTAATTAACAAGTCCAGAAGAAGAGAAATAGTGTTTCTAACTTTTAAGCGACTTGACATTGCTATGGAATCCAAGTGTGATCATTTTTCTAGTAACTCTTTTTCATTGTATTTTAGAAAAGTATCAATCCATGATAGATTTTAAATAAGAAAGATACATCTGTTTTTTTCACCATAGGTTATTTGACAGTCTTCTAGCTATCAGATAAGTGTCAACAGTCATTTAAATTATCTTCAAATATGTTGGTAGAAGGAATAAAATCTCAAGTATGTATCAGAGCCATCTATATGAGGAGCTAAAATAGATTCATATCCCATGTGCCAGAAATCTTAGACATTGTTCCCCGTTGAGACTCATGTGACCAACTCACCTGACATCTGCTAAAATGAGATCACTGTGCTGCTGGTGGGAAATGAGATGAATGAAAACCTTAAAAATTAGGGATAGCTTTTTTGAAATCCAGACTCATAACGAATAATTGCAGTCTCCTTTCAAGAAAGAATTAACTAGCAGAGTGTTTTCTACCAAGCCCATGCAGCCAATTCTTGGGCAGGAGAAGGGAGGAGACACAGTCATTAGTCTTTTTTTTTTTCTCTCTCTCTTTTTGATTTATTGGTATATTGACCTACAGCTAATTTGTCCTGCTCTCAAGTGTGACTAGGCTGACTTCTACCAGTAGAAATAAAGGAAAATAAAAATTACCCTGTGTATTTTTAGAACTTGACTTCTACCAGTAGAAATAAAGGAAAATAAAAATTACCCTGTGTATTTTTAGAACTGCTGACATTGTGAAGGTAGAGAGTTTAGTGGGAAGTTTTCACTAAGGAGACTAGTTAAATCCTACTGATAATCTATACTGAGCACTACTGATGATAGTCTCAGTGGGGCACTCTTAAAAGTCCCCTTCACAAGTGCCAAAGCAATTAAGCATGATAACCTAAAAAGCTAAGTGGGAATTTGCACTCACCTCGGGAATTCCAGTTAGATATACTGTGCTGTGCTCTTACCTGCCTGTCATTCATCACCTCCTGGAATTTCTCCTCTTTTTGAACTTTTGCATCCTTTTATGTTGGAGGACTCTGTTTTGGATCGTTGACCCTGGATTTCATCTTGGACACACTTTGAGACACAGTTTCTAGCATTTGATTTCTCTGGTAAGAGTTTTTTTGTGTCTAGTCAATGTAGCTCTGCCCCTCTCTCCCCACCATCCTCAGTGACTCATAGGACCTTCCTCACTGGTCCCCATTTCACTGGGAGGGGAACTGAACAACTATTACTAGAGATAATTTGATCAGAATGGGTAAGTTTAACCATAAATTTGTGTATGCAGAGAAATCATTTTAGAAATTGTGATGATTCATTTTATGTGTCAATGTGGCTCAACTATGTTGTCCCATAAGATATTTGATCAAACATATTCTACATGATTTTGTGAAGATTTTTTTTAAAGATTGATATTAAAATCAGTAAACTTTGAATAAAACAGAATGCCATTTACAATGTAGGTGGGTCTTATCCAATCTGTTGATGGCTTTAGTAGAGAAAAGACTGTTCTCCCTGGAGGAAGGAGAGATTGAAGCTCAAAATGCAGCTCTGCCTTAGGTCTCTAGACTGTTGGTCTACCTTGGACTTGTTGGTCTCTACAACTGAGTGAACCAATTTCTTAAAATAAATCTCTCTCTCCTTTTATATATACATCATAACACACCCTCTTGGTTGTGTTTCTCTGGAGATGTTGAACTAATACTCTAATTGTTATTGTTTGTATATAAAATGTTCCCTGAAAAACTCATGTAATGGAAACATGCTAGCCAAAGTAGCAATATTTAGAGGTGAAATGATTAGATAATGAGAGCTATAACCTCATCAGCAAATTAATAATATAATTGATAGATTAATAATTAGAATGAACTACTGGATGGTAGCTGTAGGCAAGTGGAACATGGCTGGAGGGAGCAGATCACTAGGAACATGACTTTGGGGATTATATTTTTCCCATGGCTCCTCTCTGTTTCTCTCTCTTCTGCTTCCTGGCTGACATAAGGTGAGATTTTCCTCCACCATGCCCTTCCACTATGATCTTCTACCTTACCTTAGACCTAGAGCAGAAGAGTCAGATGACAATAGACAGAAACTCAGAAATATGATCCCCAAATAAATACCTACTTTAAGTTGTTCTTGTCATGCATATGGGTCACAGCAATAAAAAAAAATGACGACCATTCCCATCAAGATACATGTAGCTTCAACCCATGGAAGTATAAGAGATAATAAAAATCAACATTTTAAACTACTAAGATGTGATAGTCAAGCCAAAGTGACTTCATTTTGTTTTGTGACTCCATTTTGTAAAACAACCACACCAAGTAGAAGGGTCATGACTGGGGCAAGTTGTTCTTTTCCTTTTGCTATAGAAACCCTTAATTACGCGGAGCTACCTAATGGGGCACTGTTTCTGTAACTAGGGTAACAGGGCTCTGTTTCTGTAACTGGGGTGACTGGGCTAATTGTGATTGGCTAAGCACCTGACTGCGCTCTTCCATTTCTGTAACCTGGCTTGTTTTCATTGGCTAGACCCTCAAACATCACTTTTGCAGTTTTCAGGCTTATAAGGAGCGCCCTTGCAATTGTTGGGGGCTGATCAGGGGAACAGCTTTATGTTCTGGTCAGTCTCCACCAGCTTGATTTGATATACATGAGTGGTCTGGAAGTCAATTTATGAAACACAGGGATGATGCTTTAACTATAACAGGATATTCAGTTTTATTGGGTTCAATAAAACTAACCAAACTATCCAATGGAAATGTGTGTATATAACAGACTGAATTTCACTTTTATATATATCTATAGTGCACTGTTTAAAAAATTTTAAATAAATAGAAAAAAGACTGGTAGAATACAGGAAAAGAAACAGAGGGGAAGGAAAGGGGAAGTAGTAAGGACTGAATTGGAACAAATTATATTCCATGTTTGTGTATTTATGTTAAAATGAACACCAATATTAATCATAATTATAGTTCACTAATAAAAAACTATATGTAGGTTATTAATAGATGGCAAAGAGCATTTTGAGTAAGTTGAACTTTTGCTTAGAGGCAGAATATATTGAGGGGTAGAATTACTAGATTAATATGCCTGGCATATAAAATTCATAGAGAAATTATGAAAAAGAAGATGAGATAGGGAGATAAAAAGGAAATAAAGTAGTTACAATACTTTCCAACTGTTTTATTTTTAGCCTAAAAAATCTGCAGTTGCAAATGTTTGATCTAAAGTAATAATAAATATGATCTTGGACATATTTATTCATTCCTTTAAAAATTTCAAGGAAAGTATTTTTTTTACAAAGTGCCAACAAGAAGTCTGTCTGCTCCTGAAGATATTAATAGGAACCTAGAAAGAGGAGAGAAAGAGGCCGGAGGGTAAAAGAATAAAATGAAAAATTCTGAATAGTTAAAAGCATTCAGTGAGAAGTAGCATTAGATTAGAGTATTGGAAACAGGATTAGGAAGTACATTAAAATGAGTACATAGATTACAATTAAAATTTATACATGTAATTTTATGTTTACAGAAAAGGAAACTAGTAGACAGTAAGAAGGAAGAAATTAGTAAAAAGGAAGGAATTCTGTTTTGGTCTACAATAAATGGGAATATTTAAAGTTTTGAAAAAGATTAGCAGTTTACTTCTAATTTGGTTCTTGTGGATCCTTATACAAAAAGATCAAACTAAGGACTAAGCACATGATAGTCTCTGTGAAACCTAATGTGTATCAAAGTGAAATGTGTACCTGTCTGTGTAATACTACTGTCCATTATGTCAGAGATTATTATGCTTTTGTTCATCAAATTCAAATACTATAGAAAGGCAAAATACACAGTTGATTTAACTGCTGGACAAGTCAAAAATCCATTTTATCAGCACTTTTCTTTTTTTTTTATTGGTTGTTCAAAACATTACAAAGCTCTTGACATATCATATTTCATGCATTAGATTCAAGTTGGTTATGAACTCCCAATTTTACCCCAAATACAGATTGCAGAATCACATCGGTTACACATCCACATTTTTACATAATGCCCTATTAGTAACTGTTGTATTCTGCTACCTTTCCTATCCTCAACTATCCCCCCCTCCCCTCCCCTCCCATCTTCTCTCTCTACCCCATCTACTGTAATTCATTTCTCTCCTTGTTTATTTTCCCATTCCCCTCACAACCTCTTATATGTAATTTTGTATAACAATGAGGGTCTCCCTCCATTACCATGCAATTTCCCTTTTCTCTCCCTTTCCCTCCCACCTCATGTCTCTGTTTAATGTTAATCTTTTCTTCCTGCTCTTCCTCCCTGCTCTGTTCTTAGTTGCTCTCGTTATATCAAAGAAGACATTTGGTATTTGTTTTTTAGGGATTGGCTAGCTTCACTAAGCATAATCTGCTCTAGTGCCATCCATTTCCCTGCAAATTCCATGATTTTGTCATTTTTTAGTGCTTATCAGCACTTTTCTTAAAATCCTCTGACATGTCGATGGTACATTCGATGACTATTTTGTACATATGTATATTAGATTTAAGGAAATATAGTACATGCTGAATCTGTTTTGCCAAAATTACATACTTTATCAGCAAAGTGAGTATCCTAATTGGTTAAAAAAAAGCCACAAGTAAAAGTAAGAATAAAGCATTTGGGAGAAAATATATCCCACCAGGTTTGTGGTGGGTCAACGATTATTTGCCTGGTATTTCATGGAATCTGAGATGCTCCCATGCCATCTCTTTCTATTTTTTTGCACAGTATTGATGGAAGGTTTCACCCATCTCTGTTGTGATTGGACTGTTTTGTCACTGGCAGAAGACTGTTAGGTTTCAATGGAGTTACTCTTTTCTAGGCCAATGCTTTTCCTTTTGTAGAGTAGAGTTGGCTTCTGGAATTCTTTCATTGACTCATGGAGGGTTGAAGGGAGGAAGTTTCACATAAGAAGTTGGAGAACTGATACTGTAATCTAGTATAAGCATTATTTAAGGTTGGCAAAGGAAAAAGCAGGACATAGTGTACTTAGTCTTATCCATTTTTATTCCACTAGCAATTTTCTCCAAGATCAGAACATTCTGAGGTCTCCAGATTGGAAAAGAATCAATTTTTTTTGTAGCAGATTGAAATCAACCTTTTTCAAATAACCAAGTTGTGGCATTGTAAATTCAAATATAGTCTCCAAATAGCTGCAATTTCCAAATGTTTTACAAATAATAAAATTGAAAATGCATTATTTTCACTTACTCTCAAGCCTCAAAACAAGGAATTAATTCAACTCTACCATTACGGAGAAGAGAGAAACAAAAATCTGGAAAATGTTAAAATAAACGTAACAACTGGAAGCCATCCATGAGCCATCCATGAACTGTGCATGAACTAAAAAAATGTGGAAGCCATTAGGCAGGAAAATCTGGTATCTGGAGCTCCCAGCAGCAATCCTGCTGGTTTGAAAATGCCCAATTCATGTGACTTCCTACCTAGTACTGTCACAAGTTCAGCACAGCATCAGAGATTGGGAGACCCACAAGAGCCATATAGCCTTTCTGAGATGGTGTGGCTTGCCAAAACTGCAATCAATCCCTTTACTGCAAGACCCCTGCCACACGAAGAAGCAAGACTTCTCAGGCAGAAACCTTATCTCTGCTTTAAATAAAGAATTGGAACAATTTTTCACTTGTTGGGTTCCAGTTCCTATCAGGACTTGAACACCTATCAGGCGCTCTGCTTTTTTAAAAATCTAGTTTCTAGCTCTGTCTCTATTTCTTATTAATTATTTCAGACTTTCTATTTCATAGGAGGCTTACACCTCCAGAGCAGGAACCTATCCTGGCACTATAGTTATAAATATTGTTTACTCAAAATTAGAAAGATGAACTGAAAGTGGTGCCATAAATATGGTGAAATTACATCAGGAGGTCATACAAGAACTGTTCTTAATGATCATATGCAATATTGATTTTTAGAAATTATATACAACAGAAATTTATTTTTCACAGTTATGGAGTTGGAGAGTCCAAAATTAAGGTTTGCTGTCTGGTGAGGGCCTGAGTTCTGGTTCATAGATTGTCCTTTCTAGTTGTGTGGTAGAAAGGGAAACTGGGTTTCTCTGACTTCTTATAAAAGAACTGATCCCACCTAATGACCTAATCGCCTCCAAAAGGTCTACCTCCTAATATCATCACCTCGAGGGTTAGAATTTGAAATGTAGGAGAAGAGGGCACAATTATTCAGACAATAGTAGTGTGTCAGCTGAGACATCTTTGAAGATTCACAGCATCTTTATAAAAGAAAAATAGATTTTTGATAATTAGTGAGAAATATGCATCTTCTCACTTTGTTACCAATGAGGATACAAATAACATGTTGAAATTCCTATATGTCAATCTGCACTGAACTTTCATCATATTAAAATAATTGCAGAAATAGTTTTGATTTTGCATAAAGTCAATTTTATGCATCATCATTTTCATAACAAAACATAACTGAGTGGTGAGAAGCAGAGATCTGAGGGGGTTTTTGTCATTTGAAATATTAAAAAATTTTAATTGACATATAACTATACAATTATAGATATGGTGATATTTTCATATATCTGCACAATGTTTAATGATCATATCAGGATAACTGGCATATCCATCACCTAAGTTATCATTTCTTTGTGTTAGGAACATTTGAAATCTTCTCCACTAGCTATTTCAAAATATATAATTAATAGTGTCAACCATAGTTTCCTAATATTAATTTTCAAAAAAGGAGAATATTTATGTTTAATAATATGAAATAAGTTTTATAAATAAATAAAACTTTAATGCACTTTAAAGGCAAATGCAGTGTAGCCACCTTCTAAGTTAAGAAAAAGAATCCTATAACTCTACAGAAGTCACTCCATGACCCTCTCCCAAAGACAACATTCAGCCTGACTGTAGGAACCACTTCTGTGCTTACTTACTTTTACCACTACATGTGTATTCTAACTTATTGTTTTAGTTTTTCTAGTTTTTGAATCTTATATAAATGATATTATTCACTATAGATTCTTTTGATTTTTGATTTTAGTTTTGAGAAACATTTAGTTTTGAGAAACATGCTTATCACTATGACTGATGTACACTTTCTGTTTCACAAAATGTTATGATAATCTGCTTGTCCATCCCACTATTGATGGACATTTTGGTTGTTTTTGCTTTGGGCTTTCATGAACAATATGGCCATGAATATTTTGTACGTGTCATCTGAAGCCTCGAAGTGAAATTTCTCAAGGGTGTTCATTTAGGAAGGAAATAGCTGGGATTCAAATATCTTTTGATGTTGTTGTTGGGAGGGCTCTTTTGGATCTTTGTCTTTCTATACCTGAGCTTAGCTAAATGACTCACCTCTGTACTCCCAAGCCACCCTGTGCATACCTATATTACTTCTTTTATTACAGACAATTGAAGAATTGCCAGATCACTCTAAATTTATGCTGTGCAATTTGGTAGCCACTAGGCATGTGGACACTTAAATTCAAATTCAATTAAGTATTCAGTTCTACAGTTTAAGTGACCACATTTTAAGATTCAATAGCTACCAATGGCTACTAACTCCCACATGGAACCAACTAGATATAGAATCTTTCTCTCAGAAAGTTCTATTGGACATGTGATTCTAGGATGCTGGTTTCTCCAGGGCCCAGGCTATAACTTTTTCGTCTCATATCTCCATGTCTTCCACAATGCCTGACACTGTAGGATCTTGATAAATATCTATTGGGTTAGTCTTCCTGCAAGGAGGTTTATAGCACAATGATGAAAATAAAACAAAAATAACAAAAACCAATATGTTATACAAGGTTCTAAAGGCTGAGAATACTACAAGGGGGGTGGAGTGCAACACAATAGATCACAAATATCCTGAGGATGTGAGAGGGGCAGCCCATTTATGCAAGGCAGACCTATAGACTGAAATGGGATTAGTGATCATTCATCTCCCGCTTATAAAGGGTGGTAGTAGGGATATGGAGGAGAGGAAAAGTGAATTCTTTGGAGAGAGGTGCAATGTGTTTGCATTACCTCAATTTCCACCCACAATGTAATGGGAAGGGGAGAGAGTTGCTCTCACTATCATAAACACAGTAAGAATGATATTAAGATGCACACTTGAAGAGCTTTTATATATCCTTCAGAGCTTGGGGATTTCAAAAATACAGTTTTGGAAGTCCTTGCAGGCATTTCTGGCTATGTAACTTTGGGCAAGCTGTATTAACCATTGGCATTTCAGTTTCCTCCTTTTTAATTTGGATAATGATAATACCTATTTAATAGGGCTAATGCAAGAGTTAAACAAGAAAATCCATTCAAGGCACAAATAATAACAAATTACTGAACTTCATTTGAGCTGGATCTGCTGGTTAGCAAATTCCTTTTGCTATAAATCTTTGAACATGTTCTTAAGCTCAGCAGCCTTTAGCAGCCAAGCAGAAAATCTGGCTTTCTACCAAACATATGTGCCCTTTAGTCTATAGCATGCAGTTGTCTCTGGGAGGCCCCCTGCCCAGCTTGGGGCTACATCCCTCCCCCTGCATTCAGATATGCCCATGTTGCAATTACCATCAATGGAATGTGAATAGAAGTGATTTCTAACACGTCTAGGCAGGGTGTTTCCCCCCCCACCCCTTCCTCCACCATCCAACCTTAGCTGCTACCATTCTGCCTTAAGTAGAAGATGGAGTTTTTAAGTATCTTCAGTTTTTTTTTTTTTGCCAGTGGTGGTGGGAGTTAAATTTAATTTTATTTATTATGATTTTTATATATGACAGAAGAATGTGATTCAATTCATATTACACATATATAGCACACTTTTCATGTCTCTGTCTACACAAAGTAGAGTCACACCATTCGTGTTGTCATACATATAATTAAGGTAATGATGTCTAACTCATTCCACCATCATTCCTACCCTCATGCCCCCTCCCTGCCCTTTACCCTATATAAAGTTTGTCTATACCTCCTATGCTCCCCCTCTATTCCCATTATGAATCATCATCCTCATATCAGAGAAAACATTCAGCATTTTGTTTTTTGGGACTGACTTACTTCACTTAGCATTATATTCTCTAACTCCATCCATTTACCTGCAAATGCCATGATTTTATTCTCTTTTAATGCTGAGTAATATTCCATTGTGTATGTATACCACATTTCCTTTATTCATTCATCTACTGAAGAGCATCTAGTTGGTTCCACAGTTTAGCTATTGTGAATTGTGCTGCTATAAACATTGATGTGGCTGTTTCCCTGTAGTATGCTGTTTACCATGCACAAAACTCAACTCAAAGTGGATCAACGACCTAGGAATTAAAACAGTGACCCTGTGCCTAATAGAAGGAAAATGGGCCCAAATTTCTATCATGTTGGGTTAGGCCCTGACTTCCTTAATAAGACTCATATAGCACAAAAATTAAAATCAAGAATCAATGAATGGGATGGATTCAAACTAAAAAAGCTTCTTCTCAGTAAAAGAAACAATCAGTGAGGTGAATAGAGAGCCTACAGAATGGGAGAAAATTTTTACCACATGCACATGAGATACAGCACCAATCTCTAGGATATTTAAAGAACTCAAAAATCTTAACACCAAAAAAAAAAAAAAACCCCAAAACAAATAATCTAATCAATAAATGGGCCAAGGAACTGAACAGACACTTCTCAGAATATGATATACAATTAATCAACAAATATATGAGAAAATGTTCAACATCTCTAGCAAGTAGACAAATGCCAATCAAAACTACTCTAAGATATCATCTCACTCCAGTTAGAATGGCAGCTATTATGTCCAAACAGTAATAAGTGTTGGTGAGGATGTGGGGGAAAAGGCACACTCATACCCTGCTGGTGGGACTGCAAATTGGTGCAGCCAATATGGAAAGCAGTATGGAGATTACTTGGAAAAGTGGGAATGGAACCACCATTTGACCCAGCTATCCCACTCCTCAGTTTATACCCAAAGGACTTAAAAACAGCATATCTTCAGTTTTTAATATGCTATTATTTTTTTCTTTTTAGCTTCAAGCCCCACATTCTTTCTATTATTCTCTATATCCTATAGGCAGCTGAACTCTGATATTTTGTTAAGTCTTTAGATTCATGTTGTGTATGTTAGAAAACTCTATTATGCTGTTTGGGGTGTGTGTTTTAAATTTACACAAATGATATGGTGCCATAGATCTTATCAAACTGCATATATATAGATGAAGTCATACATTGTCTATCATCTCCAATTCTTTTTTAAAGATATGAGGTTACATATACTAATACTCTTCATATGTTTATGTATTGGTAGAATGTGAATCTACCAATGTGTTTGAAAATGAGATTGTGACATTAATTTAGAAGAATATTGCCTAGTGAAGACACTACAGTTCGAGGTGTCCTATTTTGCCCACTTATATTATCAGTGCCATTAATCCTTAACTCCTTTTTGTATGTTCTTAGCAAATGCTTATGTTGTGTATTGAGGTTGCATTTAATGAATATAGTTTATATATAATCACAATGATTATTCCATCTGCATTTCATGTGCTCTAAATTGTTTATACTGTAGCTTCTTAAATATTGTTTCTAATGTTCATAATCTTAGGATGTTTTATTTTGATTTTATGAAATAAATAAATACATTCCCTAAACAATGTAACATTTGATAATATCATGGTACTAAAGGCCTGATTAAGTATCCGACCAAATACTTTTTCTAACATTTTATTATGAAGAATTAAAAGTAGATAAAATTAGGGAAACTAGCTTAACAGTATAATAAATCATTATCATCCAAACCCAGCTTAAGCAATGATTAATTAATGACAAACTGGTCTTATTTTTTTTCCGATCTACTTACAGTTTCTAATATTTTGAAACAAATTCCAGATAACATAGCATTTCAGTTTCTTAGATTTAAGGACTCAATTACATTCCATAGGATCATTATTATGCTAAAATAGTAATAACACTTTCTTAAAATATTAAAATTTCAAGTTAGTGTTCACATTTCCAATTTTTTATGACTTAAAGTTTTCAGTCTGTTTTTTCTTTTTCTTTGGAATCAGGTTACAAAAGTAATTAACTTCTAATAATTGGTTGGTATATCTCTGAGGTCTATTTTAATCTATAGGTTTTAATTTCTTGCTTGATCTCTCTCTCCAATTTAATTGTTGAAGAAACTAAGTTTGCCTTACAGATTTTTCTAGCCTAGATTTATGAATAGAATTTGCAGTATGATTTGAGTTTGCAAAATTTCAAATTGTATAATTTTTCTTCATTTATGTCTATAAAAAGGAAATTCTCATCTATTATCTAATAGTTTAGTTCACAAAGAAAAGGCAAGATAAATGCATAATTATTTTCCTTTATGTAAAGTTTTGGAATGATGAATTTGCTTCTTCACACCTTAGCAACTACCATTGCTGAGAAATTATTTGTGTGGTGTGGCTTTGGTTTTGGTATCATTATGAATGCATAAATAAATGAATTTAAACACATTTAATGTATGACAATTTTTAAAAACATATATTTAAAACTTTCCTTATAAACTAACTGCAGATAGAGAAATCCTCACAAAATGAATCTATAGCTTAATAAATTATTATAAGATGAACACACTTGTAGCCCTGTCCAGGGTAAGAAATAGAATTCCAGTTCCTCAAGAGTACTGCATGGGCTCCATCTCAACTAAACACATTCACATCCCCAAAAGTAACAATTTTCTTGAATTTTACAGAAATCACTTCCTTGATTTTCTGTATAGTTTTTTATACAAGTGTTTTATGCAAATATCTTTTTTCTTGACACCATAATTTTGTCTTGTCAATTTAAAGAAAGATAGTCATAACTACCAAGAACCTAAAGAGAGAGACTATACAGTGGGAAAAAATCTTTGCCACCTGCACCTCAGATAGAGCATTAATCTCTAGGACATACAAAGAACTAAAAACAAACAAACAAACAAACACAAAAAACTCAACAACAAAAAAACCCCACAAATAACCCAATGAATAAATGGACTAAGGAACTGAGCAGACACTTCACAGAACAAATATGAATGGTCAACAAGTACATGAAAAAATGTTCAACAACACTATCAATTAGAGAAATGCAAATTAAAACTACACTGATATTTCATCTCACTCCAGTCAGAATGGCAATTATCAAGAACACAAGTAATTAGGTGAGGATGTTGGGGGAAAGGCACACTCATACCTTGCTGGTGGGACTGCAAATTGGTGCAACCACACTGGAAAGCAGTCTGGAGGTTGCTCAGAAAACTTGGAATGGAACCACCATTTGACTCAGTTATCCCACTCCTTGGCATATACCCAAAGGACTTAAAATCAGCATACTATGGTGACACAGCCACATCAATGTTTATAGCAGCTCACTTCACAATAGCTAAGCTATGACATCAACCTAGGTGCCCTTCAATAGATGAATGAATAAAGAAAATGTGGTATATATACAAAATGAAATATTACTCAGACTTAAAGAAGAATAAAATTATGACTTTTGCTGGTATATGGATAGAACTAGAGACTATAATGCTAAGTGAACTAAGCCTATCACCCCAAACCAAAGGCTGAATGTTCTGTCATTAATTCATAATGGGCGGGGAGGAGGGTGGAGGTGAAGTTCACTGGATTTGAACTTGATTAGGGCAGAGTGGGAGGAAAGAAGGGGGGATGGGAATGGTAAAGACAAAACAAATTGGACATAACTTTTCTATGTTCATATATGAATACATGACCACTGTAACTCCACATCATGTACAACCACAAGAACGGAGAGGTATACTCCATGTATGTGTAATATGTCAAAATACATTCTATTGTCATGTATAAAGAACAAATGAAAAATTAAAAATTAAAAGATTATCATATTTATTTCCACTCTCAAAATATTTATTATGCTTCCTTTTTCTTTTCTTTAGTTTATCTATTAATAAGCAGATGAACCTGGGATGCTTGGATTATGTAGTTTCCTATAGTCTAAATTTTGCTATGTATATTGTACAGTTCTAAATATTCCCATTATTTGTGTTTTCTACAACCGGCAGGTGGATCCAGAATTTTGATCATGTTGGGTGTGACTTTTAATAAGCTAAGGTGATGCTCTGTTCTTTCATCAAGAGGCACATCTCTGATTATATCTTTTTATATACTAAATAGCCATTGATACGCAGTGACTGGATTAGGCCTTGGAAGTGGTGAATGGTGAATCATGTCATTTCATTTCAATTATTAATTGGAATGTTTTCATAAAATAGCTTCCTTTCACCTCTAATTTGGTTTCATTTGAATAGAGCTGGAAGAATGCCCCATTCTTTCTATTTATTTTTGTTTTCAAGACAATGAACTGGCTCTCTGTCATCATCTCAAGATGACCTCTAAGTGTTCTATTTCATTTTTTTTGGACATTATTTACCAATCTCTTTATTTGGTAGACAGTTTTATTTTACTGTACCACATATTGAGATAGAACCAGGGTGTACTGATCATCTCCTCAAAAATTTGTAAGTACTATGACAATCCTGTGGTCATAACACAAAAGGGGTTAGGTTGTGTGGTCTTCTTGCTACTCTTGGAAATATGTTAAAATTATGCTTTAGGGGAAAAGTTTTTTTTTCTTTTAAAAAAAATCATTACTTATTTGTAGGGTTCTTTATATATTCTGGACATAAGTCCTTTTTCAGATATATGTATGGTGAATACTTTTTCCCAGTCTGTCATTTGCCTTATGGTCTGAACATTCTTTTTTTTTTTAAATATTTATCTATTTGTAGATGAACATACAGTATCTTTATTAATTTTTATGTAGTGCTGAGGATCAAACCCAGTGCCTCACACATTCAAGGCAAGTACTTTACCACTGACCTACAGCCCCAGTCCCTTGAACATTCTTTTTGATGACCAGACATTTTAAATTTTGATGAAAACCAGTATTTCTTTTTTTGTGTGTTGTTTATAGTTATTCTTTTTTTTGCCTACCCCAAGATTACAAAGAATCTTTCATATGTTTTTCTTTTGGCTTCATGGAGATATATATATATTTAAATTTTTATATGACAGTAGAATGCATTACAATTCTGAATACACATAGAGAGCACAATTTTTCATATCTCTGGTTGTATGAAAAGTATATTCTCATCAATTCATGTTTTCATACATGTACTTACCATCTTTTTTGCCCCCATGCTCCCTCCCTTCCCCTCCCACCCCTTTGCCCTATCAGAGTTCATCTAATCCTCCCATGATCCTCGCCCCCCCCAGCCCTACTATGAATAAGCCTCCTTATATCAGAGAAAACACTTGTCATTTGTTTTTTGGGGATTGGCTAACTTCACTTAGCATTATCTTTTCCAATGCCATCCACTTACCTGCAAATGCCATGATTTTATTCTCTTTTATTGCTGAATAATATTCCATTGTGTATATATGCCACTTTTTTTATCCACTCATCTATTGAAAGGTTGGTTCCACAGTTTAGCTATTGTGAATTGTGCTGCTATAAACATTGATGTGGCTGTGTCCCTGTAGTATGCTGTTTTTAAGTCCTTTGGGTATAGACCGAGGAGAGGGATAGCTGGGTCAAATGGTGGTTCCATTCCAAGATGTCCAAAGAATCTCCATACTGTTTTCCATATTGGCTGCACCAGTTTGCAGTCCCACCAGCAGTGTATGAGTATACCTTTTCCCCATATCCTCGCCAACAGTTATTTTGTTTGTCTTCATAATAGCTGCCATTCTGACTGGAGTGAGATGAAATCTTAGAGTGGCTTTGATTTGCATTTCTCTAATTGCTATCGATGATGAACATTTTTTTAATGTATTTGTTGATTGATTGTTTATCATCTTCTGAGAAGTATCTCTTCAGGTCCTTGGCCCATTTATTGATTGGGTTATTTGTTTATTTATGGTGGTTTCCTTTTTGAATTTTTATATACCTTAGAGATTAGTGCTCTATCTGATGTGTGAGGGAGAAATATTTGCTCCCAAGAAGTAGGCTCTCTATTCACCTCACAGATTGTTTCTTTTGCTGAAAAGAAACTTTTTAGTTTGAGTCCATCCAATTTATTAATTTTTAATTTTAATTCTTGAGCCCAAGGAGTCTTATTAAGAACGTTGGGACCTAATCACACATGATGGAGATTAGGGCCTACTTTTTCTTCTATTAGATGCAGGGTCTCTCGTTTTATTTCTAAGTCCTTGATCCATTTTGAGTTGAGTTTTGTGCATGGTGAGAAACAGGGGTGTAATTTCATTTTGTTGCATGTGGATTTCCAGTTTTCCCAGCACCATTTGTTGAAGAGGCTATCTTTTCTCCAATGCATTTTTTGGTTCCTTTGTCTAATATAAGATAATTGTAATTTTGTGGGTTAGTCTCTTTGCCTCTATTCTGTACCATTGGTTTACCAGTGTGTTTTGGTGCCAATACCATGCTGTTTTGTTACTATTGCTCTGTAGTATAGTTTAAGGTCTGTTATAGTGATGCCACCTGCTTCACTCTTCCTGCTAAGGATTGCTTCAGCTATTTTGGTTTTCTTATGTTTCCAGATGAATTTCATGATTGCTTTTTTCTATTTCTATGAGGAATGTCATTGGGATTTTGATTGGAATTGCATTAAATCTGTATAGTAGTCATTTTGATAATATTAATTCTGCCTATCCAAGAGCAAGGTAGATCTTTCCATCTTCTAAGGTTTTCTTTGACTTCTTTCTTTAGGGTTCTGTAATTTTCACTTTATAGTTCTTTTACCTCTTTCATTAAGTTGATTCCCAAGTATTTTTTTTGAGGCTATTGTAAATGGGGTAGTTTTCCTTATTTCCCTTTCTGAGGATTTGTCACTGATGTACAGAAATGTATTTGATTTATTGGTGTTGATTTTATATCCTGCTACTTTACTGAATTTACTTACTAGTTCTAGAAGTTCTCTGGTGGAACTTTTAGGGTCTTCTAGGTATAGAATCATATCATCAGTAAATAGTGCCAATTTGAGTTCTTCTTTTCCTATGTGAATCCCTTTAGCTTCTTTCATCTGTCTAATTGCTCTGGCCAGTGTTTTAAGAACTATGTTAAATAGAAGTAGTGAAACAGGGATTTTAGAGGGAATGCCTTCAATTTTCCTCCATTTAGAATGATGTTGGCCTTGGGCTTAGCATAGATAGCCTTTATGATGTTGAGATAAGTTCCTGTTATCCCAAATTTTTCTAGTGTTTTGAACATAAAGGGGTGCTGTATTTTGTCAAATACTTTTTCTGCATCTATTGAGATGGTCATATAATTCTTATCTTTAAGTCTATTGATGTGATGAATTACATTTATTGATTTCTGTATGTTGAACCAACCTTGCATCCCTGGGATATATCCCACTTGATTGTGGTGCACGATCTTTTGATATGTTTTTGTATTCGATTTTCCAGAATTTTATTGAGAATTTTTGCATCTATGTTCATTAGAGATATTGGTCTGAAGTTTTCTTTTTTTTGATGTGTCTTTGTCTGGTTTTGGAATCAGGGTGATATTGGCCTCATAGAATGAGTTTGAAAGTGCTCTCTCCTTTTCTATTTCCTGAAATAAATTGAAGAGTATTCATACTAGTTCTTTTTTAAAGGTCTTGTAGAACATGGCTGTGTATCCATCTGGTTCTGGGCTTTTCTTGGTTGGTAGACTTCTGATCGTGTCTTCTGTTTCGTCACTTGTAATTGATCTGTTTAAATTGTGTATATCATCCTGATTCAATTTGGGAAAATTATATGACCCTAGAAATTTGTTGATGCCTTTGATAAATTCTATTTTGTTGGAGTACAAGTTTTCAAAATAATTTCTAATTATCTTCTGTATTTCTGTAGTGTCTATTGTGATATTTCCTTTTTCATCATGTATGTTAGTAATTTGAGTTTTCTCTCTCCTTTTCTTCATTTGCATGGCTAAGGGTCTGTCAATTTTATTTATTTTTTCCAAGAACCAGCTTTTTATTCTGTCAATTTTTTCAATTGTTTCTTTTGTTTCAATTTCATTGATTTCAGTTCTGATTTTAATTATTTCCTGTCTTCTACCGTTTTTGTGTCCCAGAGATTTTGATATGTTGTATCTGTGTTCTCATTCACCTGTAAAATTTTTAAAATCTCCTCCTTGTTGTCTTCTGCAACCCATTGTTCATTCAGTAGCATATTATTTAGTCTCCAGGTGTTGGAGTGGATTTTATTTCTTATTTTATCATTGATTTCTAATTTCCTTCCATTATGATCTGATAGAATGCAGGATAGTATCTCTACCTTTTTATATTTGCTAAGAGTTGCTGTGTGGCATAGTATATGGTCTATTTTAGAGAAGGGTCCATGTGCTGCTGAGAAGAAAGTGTATTCTCTCATTGAAGGATGAAATATTCTATGAATGTCAGTTAAGTCTACGTTATTGGTTGTATTATTGAGTTCTATAGTTTATTTGTTCAGCTTTTGTTTGGAAGACATATCAAGTGGTAAAAGAGGTGTTGTTAAAGTCACCCAAAATTATTGTGTTATGGTCTATTTGACTCTTGAACTTGAGAAAAGTTTATTTGATGAACATAGCTGCTCCATTGTTTGGGGCATATATATTTATAATTGTTAAGTCTTGTTGGTGTATGGTTCCCTTGAGCAGTGTGTAGTGTCCTTCTTTATCCTTTTTGAATGACTTTAGTTTGAAGACTACTTTATTTGATATGAGAATGGAAACCCCTGCTTGCTTCCACAGTCCATGATATGATTTTTCCCAACCCTTCACCTTCAGTCTGTGGATGTCTTTTTCTATGAGATAAGTCTCTTGAAGGCAGCATATTTTTTTTTATCCAATATGATAGTCTATGTCTTTTGATTGGTGAGTTTAGGCTATTAACATTTAGAGTTATTATTGAGACATGATTTGTATTCCCAGATATTTTTGTTTATTTTTGGTATTCAACATGACTTGGTTTCTCCTCTAATTAGATTTTCCTTTAGTGTAATACCTCCCTATGCTGATTTTCATCATTGTTTTTCATTTTCTCTTCTTGGAATATTTTGCTGAGGATGTTCTGTAGTGCAGGCTTTATAGTTGTAAATTCTCTTAACTTTTGTTTATCATGAAAGGTTTTAATTTCATCATCAAAATTATAAAGCTTAATTTTGCTGGATATAGGATTCTTTGTTGGCATCCATTTTCTTTCAGAACTTGGTATATGTTGTTCCACAGTCTCCTGGCTTTGATGGTCTGGGTTGAAAAATCTGCTGAGATACAAATTGGTCTCCCCCTGTACGCGTGATCTGATTCTTCTGTCTTGTGGCTTTTAAGATTCTATCCTCATTCTGTATGCTAGGCATTTTCATTATAATGTGCCTTGGTGTAGATCTGTTGTAATTTTGTACATTTGGCATCCTGTAAGCCTCTTTTATTTGGCTTTCCAATTCATTCTTCATGCTTGAGAAATTTTCTGATATTATCTCATTGAAGAAATTGTGCATTCCTTTGGTTTGAAACTCTGTGCCTTTTTCTATCCTAATAACTCTTAGATGTGGTCTTTTTATGCTGTCCCATAATTCTTGGATGTTCTGTTCATGGTTTCTTACTATCTTCACTGTTATCCAATTTATTTTCCAGATTGTATATTTTGTCTTCATTATCTGATGTTCTTCTCTTTCAAGTGATCTAGTCTGTTGATAATGCTTTCTCTTGAGTTTTTTATTTGATTTATTTTATTCTTTATTTCAAGGATTTCTGGCTGTTTTTTTTTTCAGAGTCTCTATCTCTCTCTTGAAGTAATCTTTTGCTACTTGTATTTGCTCTCTTATCTCTTTGTTGGAGTGGTCAATTTTTGCTCATTTAGGTCATTCTTTAATTCATAGATCATTTTAATTATGAACTTTCTGAACTCGTTTTCTGACATTTAATTAACTTTGCTGTCCATGGGTTCTGTTATTATAGTGTCCTGGTTTGTTTGGGGCACTTTCCTCCCTTGTTTTTTCATGTAGTTTATGTGTCTTCCTTTCTTTCAGTGTGGATCTGAGATATTACAGTTTCTTCCCTATATTCTGGTAGTACCAGTTCAGATTGTCTGTACCTCACCTTGATGTTGGGCTTCCAGATTCTGCTCATACATCAATGTATGCTACTGCATCTAAAGTTGGTGGTGGCAATAGCAGAGGTAACTCAAGATAATTGTTCAGGTGCCCCAAGATGGAAGCAATGTCTTACAGAGATGGAGCTGAAAGAGTGGATCTCACACTCTCTTTGGGATGCTTGCTCTGAGATGCAGCTGCTTCTAGGCTCTGCCTATTGTCAAAAAGTTAGGGGCTACTGTGTGGGGAAGGCTATGGTGATGATCGCAGTGTTCCAAGATGGAAGTGGGTTAGGCTTAGGTTCTCAGGTGTGCAGGGCCAGGGGGTGAACTTGGACCTACCCTGGACCTGGGTCCTGTGCAAGTCAGTGTGAACAGATCTGGGCTGGGCCTGGCTCCCGCAGTAGTCTGCTGGTCGGAAGAGTTGGTCCTGTGCTGGAGACTGGGCTCTGGCAGGTGTCTGCCAGTGGAGGGGTGGACCCGGGCCTACTGTGAGCCTGGGTCCTGTGCAGGCTGGTGTGGATAAATAAATATATGAGTTTATAATAACATATTATAATAACTCATAAATATATGAGTTTATAATAACATTTTTGTAATGTTATTATAAACTCATATATTTAAATTATTTACAGATGCCACTATGCTACAATTATCTTTTATGTTAAACATTATATCATTTTGTTTTTGGTCAGTGAAGTCCTATCTGGAGTTCCTTTGACAGAATTCTAGTAGTCTTACATAACTTTCCTGCAATTTGAGATGACAAGGTATTCCAGACTTGGCTTGTACATTTCCTGCAAGAGACCTGGAATGAGCCAATTCCCCATGAAGCTGTGATTACCAGGCTACAATCTGGGTGCTAGGAATGCCAGCTACTACTACATTTACCATTATTTTTAGGTCTGTACAGGGATAGAGCTAAGGGTTGTGTGTGTGTGTGTTAATTTCTGAGAAAATTCCAAAATTCCAACTTTTTAATTTAAATTCAAGATCACAAAAATTTGTTTTTTTTTAAAAAAAAACTTCTGTATCAAACCTGTGTCTTCTTCTTCCATATTGAGAATCCTGATTTTCAAGGACACACTGTCAAAAGAAATAGAATAATTCAAATTTATTATTTACTTTATTGTATGTATTACATACATCATTCTCAGAAAAAGTAAAACCATCACTCGTATAAATTATTTAAAAAGTTAAAATTATTTTTGTGTACGTGTTTTTTATTTCCCCCGTGTTTTAAAGATTTCCTATATCTATACCAAGTACTATATAGTACATGTTATATTCTTTTTCTTTCAGTTTCATTTAATTTTGTTTCTACAAGTAACTATATACTTAATACTTACCACCTATTCTCATGACAATGCCTTTCTGGTTATTTTGGTTGTCCTAAGCTCATTCTCTAATAGTATCCCTAATAAAATTTGTCAGAAATGATATTTTTTGAGTGTCAGCATGTTGATAATGGTTTCTTTCAGCTCAGGATACTTGAAAGTTGGTTTTATTGACTATGAAATTCTTGGACACATTTTCTTATCTCGAATGTCTTAAATATATTATCCCATTTTCTCTGGGAAAAAGCATACCTGTCAAAAAGCAAAATGATAACCTAATTTCCTTTTCCTTATGAATTACATGCTGTCTTTGCATAGGAGCAGAGAACATCTTTCTTTCTCTTAAAAATCCAGTAATTTTGTTTGATTATATATTTGCAGGGGCATGGCATGATCATGAAATGTGAGTTTTAGATCTCTTTAATTCAGGGAAGCTTCCCTGAATTAGATTTGTATTTTGTTTTTAGTATTCCTGCTATTCCTTTACTTTGAGAAAAACCTTCTTAGAATTTCTATTATCTGAATGTGCTCCTCCTTTGCCCATGCTCAATTTATGTCATTTTCTCCTGAATATTTTATTTCTTCATTTCTTTTAAATTTAAAATGTTTTCCTTAGTTTTTTTGACATCTATTTCTCTTTAGAATTTATTTGTTGTGTTCATTCCCTTTTGCATTCTTTCTGGAATAGTTTTTATTTCTAGAATATTTTTCTTTTATTTTGTTCCTGATTTGTTCCTGATTTTATTTTGTTCCTGATTTTATAGTTGTTTCCTGATTTCTTACACTTCATTTCTGAGTTATTCTTCCATTTATGGTGATTTTTTCATGCATTGTGTCATTTTCTTTTGCTGTTTTAAAAATAAAAGGTATGGCTTTAATTTATACTTTCATTGTGTCTTTTTATCATACTATACTTTGGTTGTTTATCAGACTGTTTATCTTCTATAGGATTTAAACATCAGATTTTATTTTCTTTTGTTTTATATGAAGGTTCCTATAATTTCAGAAGGAAATGTGGTTTAGGGTAGCTTTTTGGCTTTACACAGCTTCTTCTGTTGTTTTCATGTTGTGTTTAAATAAATAGCAGTTTTATTTTGAAAGCATCCTGGGTCCATTCCTCTTGGCCACACTTGCCTGTGCTTTCTCTGCTGTCTATATTCTGAGCACTTCTTATTCTACTTCCAGAAATTTCTCCTCTACCTGGGTCTGTCCTGGAGGGTAGGCCTGTGCTGGATTAATTTTGTAAATTCTAGGAGGCTAGTCTGCACCGGATCAGATGCTGTCATGAGTCCCTGACATACTAGCGATATTTATTGGCTATTTTGGGGTTCCCTTTCTTCACAACCATTAGATATCCTGTTGCTTCACTCTGCTTGTTCCTGTGTTGGCATTGCATTGGTGGGTTGTTTCCAGCCACCTTGCTGGGAGTTTGTGGGTATGGCTTGACATATAGGAGGGTTCCTAACTACAAGAATGGCCTCAACGATTCCTCAGCTTCCTATAATGCATTCCGATCCTCATATAAAGAGGTAGAGACTTTTTTTTCTTTCTGAGTCTCTGATGGCCTTGTGACTGATTTGACCAATAGAATGTGCAGAAAGTGACATTCTGGACAACTCTTGGGTCTCAGCCACAATTTTGTAGGAGGGTTCAGCTGTAAGGACAGGGCATGTAAAGAATGGAAGCGCTTGGAATAGCAGCTCCCAGACAACAACTCCATGAGGGAATAATGTTGAATGTGCTAACCCGGTTGAGCCCCTAGCTGATTGTCAACACATTTGTGAGAGATAAGATGCTGGTTGTTATGATATAAAGTAGTGGAATGGCTCTTAATATAGCAATAGGTAACAGAATGTACCTAATTTTGTTATAAAAGTTGCCCAACAGTTTTAGTTTTGTTATCTAATTGCTCCTCTGTTTTTATATGGGGATTTGGACAGAGTCTGAAACAATGTCCTGTTACACCCTCCGCCCAAATCTTTCCAGAATCCATTCTGACATAAGATTATAAGGTTCTTCTAGGATAGACCTCAGTCAAGACCCATAAAACCACCAGGGAGTATAATTCAGAACCAGAACAGAACACAGGGAATTTATGGCTTCCCCATATGAACTTTGGCCTTCTAATCAACCCTATATGAAAATAGATTCCTCTCATTTTCGGACTCCTCACTCTATGAGGGGTGCAGTACATACTGAATAAGTTCACAATCCAGATATTTGGTGTTAGTTCCATGGATAAAGTTGGGCACCCCAGTTTTCTTGGTTCATATTGCTAGGAGCATCAATTAAAAATTTTAATAATCATAAAAACAACAAAAAAATGAGTGAATCATGTGCACTGCAGGCAAGCTAATAACATAACTAATTTTGAAACCAATCCATTCGGTCACTCAAAAAGTACTGATTGAGTGCATGTTATGATCTAGAGACTATCCTAGGTATTAGGATACCAGGTCTATATAGACCCTAAACAGAGCAGACATCCCTACCCTGAGGAATGAAAGTCCATTGGTTTATATTCTTTAAACATCTGATCAGTGATCATCCTATTGTTACTTAAGCATGCTCTTGGAGGCTGGTGCCAAACCCACTTTCAGATCCCTGTGACAATCTTCAGTATTCTCCCTGGTAAATATCACTGCTTTCATTTCATTACATTTCTGGTGATGGCATAGAGTCCCTTGAAAATTAGTTTACTTGGATGCTATCCACCTAGTATTTCCCTTAATCCAATTCTGATTTCAAAGTGTTACCAAAACATGGCAAGTAATTTAGAAGAAAATTTAAAGTAATAAAAAGATTTAAATTCTTTTTTTGTTGTTGTAGTTTTTGGTTGTTGTTAAAAACAAAAGCTAATTAGGCAAGGTACTTTAACACTTCCAATTACTGTAAAATTATGTGCTTCCTTACATTACTGGGGTCTTTGTGCCCCGGTGGAGGAAAAGGAGAGAACAGTGGTTGTTAAAAGAGGAAAAAAAGAAGAAACAAAAACACATATTCTCAACACCCACAATTTAAGAAAATCTAGTATTTTAGTAACTTCCCTCATGTACTACCTGGAAATTTACATTAACAGGAAACTTTGCATCCGCCTCTGACTCTCCTTTTCCCATCCTTGGGTCAACTGGGATCTGTTAGTGGGCGGAAGACATTGTCATTGTTTATAATGTTCATAATCCTGCATGGATGTGAATGACATATATTTAGAAATCAAAATAAAGCTTTAGGAAGATCTTCAATTTAATGGAAACTAGTCTAGTCATTTGGGAACCACAAGAGCTTTTTAGGGAAAACCTGCCTCTTCCAGCTAGAGGAAGTGTGGGTGTATGGGGTCCCCATGACACCTGTGATGTCAGTTACCCCTGCCTGAGGCTGATTGGCTCTGAAGAGCTGCAGCAGAGTTTAAATTCCTGCACCATCAGAGAAGGGTTCAGAATAGCAACACAAGAGTGGCTTCATTGAGATTTCCTCTGTGAGAACTTCAACCGGTTTTTTGAGACTTTTTGGAAAAGACTGTGAACTCAAGAGGGTAAGGCTCTTTCATCATTTGATTTTAAAAGAAACTTTTGCTGTGTGTTAAATGACTTTTGTGTGTTAAATGTGTAAGTATTTTGAGGGGCATTATGCTTTACAGAGAAAGGTAGGGGAAAGCTAAAGTTTGGGTAAAAACATTTCCCACTTTTATACCTTGTTAATGCCACAGTAAGAAATATTTAAATGATGGATTGGGTTAATAAAGTCAGATGCTTTTTATTTTTTGGAAATGCTCTAATTAGATCTGTTCATAGTATTTATGCAAGGGAAAGTTTACTGAACAGGAGGCTGATGGAAGGTCATTTCAAAGTTTAGCTTTAATTAGCAAAACAAACTTTTACATGTAGGCTTCCTAGAGATGAAGATGTGAAAGAATCTAAATCAGGCTGACAGGACTTCCAAAATATAGGCTTTTAAATAAAAACCATTTAGTATTGTTCATCTAGAGAGCATCCAGCAATGTTTATTATAAACTAGATAAGTAATTGAAAGTATGTGCTAAGATTGCTGAAATGATGCAAGGGTGTGAAATTACAACGTGTTTCTGTTGGTTGGCTGGGTCTTCATGTTAGCATAATGCCTTGCATATAGTCAGAATTCTATAAATGTTGGATATGATTGTCTCTAATAACATTTTCTGGTTTAGAAGATGTAAGTATTAACTATGCACGTTATTTTTACTTGCTGCATTTACTTCACTTCTGCACTGATAGCACGAGTATCTGTCCTCCACATCAGAGAGGGGAGAGGTGATGAGGCCATGCATTCTGCATGACACCTAGAAGATCCCATGCGTAGTTTCAATGTTTCAAGCAAGCTGTCCTCTTCAGGAGCAATAATTTCTGGTTAGCTAAAGTCTTAGTTCAACTAAGGTCACATAGATTATCTTCCTGTTGATTAAAAACATGTGGACAAGCATTTTCTAAAGAGCATTATTATCATCCTCCAAATGGTTATGTGAGGCCAGTGTGCCTCAGATGCTTAGTATCCTTCACACTACATTTGGGACACCCCTGAGTTATTTCACTGCAATTGAAGGCACGTAACATTAAATTCTCAACTGCAAAAGAATTACAATATGAAAGAATGTAATTTTTTATTGATTTATTTGTTTGTTTTTCTGAATTCCTGATAGAGTTCATGTCTTGACCAAATTTCATTTTATTTCAAAAGTAAAAATATAAAAAAAATCTAGCAGGTTCTGGTTAGTTGGATTATGAGAAAATTTACTTCTGTGAGACCAGTTTATTATTATTATTATTATTATTATTATTATTATTATTATTATTATACATTGCTGTACACTCAGCACCTAGAACAGCACCCGGCAGATTAAGCTGTTCTCAACAAATAAATACAATGTTCACTAATATTCTTTTTCCTCCCATTATTCTTGAGGATAACACTGCTTATTAAGAAAAAACAAATGATTTAATGTAATTGTTTTTCAAGGGGGGAAATCAAATTTTTATTTTCTTTATTTGCTCTATTTCTTTCATTCCAATTTATAGAAAAGATCTGTACTTTACATGTGAGTCTTAACTCTGAGGAAATTTCAGAACAGAATGGGTTTCCTTACTTAAGAACCTCAGCTTGCACTTGAATCAAAGTGTGGAATATGATATGTCAAGAAATTTGTAATGTTTTGAACAACCCACAATAAAAAATTAAAAAAAAAAAAAAAGAACCTCAGCTTGGAACCCAAGCCACAATTGCCTCCTCCAGATCCCAGCTGTTTGGGTCTTTTCAACTCTGGGAAAACTTAACTTCAGAGAGGCTAAGAGTTCCACAAAGGGGAACTCAGGTCAAGGACATTGGTTTCCTTTTGTTACATGCTCTTGCTGTAGATTGACAGCATGCAGAATGTGAAAGAGACACCAACCAATCAAAAAGAGCTTGGGATTCTGGATGCATAATTTTCAGGCTTGCAGCTATTTGTTAATTTATTTTTCAGAAGGTGGCTATGGCATATATGCTTCTACTAGCTTCTATACTAGCTGCAAAGTATAGAAGTTTGGTGCTCTCATTTGGAACTATACCTCACAAAAAGACCATTATTCTTATAAAAATACTATTTGTAAACCTAACATAGGATTTAAAATATGACTTTCTTTAATGCTTAAGAGTGGGCCTTATTCTTTGGCAGGCAACATCAGCTTTTTCAGGACTGTAGAGTGTCTTTTATTTTACTTAACCAAGCTTCTACTGGGGAAATTATTGCTTTAGTTCATGGTGCTACATGGTATTTCTGGAAGCCTGAGCAAGTTAGTGCATTTTCCTTATGTTTCACAATACTCTGTTCCTGAGAAACTTGAACATTGGAAGCATGCACTTCCTTGGTAAAAAACCCTCAACATTCACTGGTTTAGAAGAGATGCAAAGTGACATCTCCTTATTTTTCAATTACTTGATACTAGGGAAGCTAAAGAGAACTTGTAGGGAAGCTACAAAAGAACTTAGTGGTTGTTCACCTTACCAAGGCTGGAATATGTGCTAGTGCTCAGAGCATATGAGGGTGTCATTCTGTTTAAATTTCACTTGGAAAATTAAAATGATGAGTTGACTAACTTTCATTTGACATGTGACGCTGAAACCATTTGCCTGTAGTTATTCTGAGAAAATCATATTTGGAAAATTTTAATTTCTTGAAGAATGAATCTTAAAAAAACCTCTTAAAAATGTTGTTATCGTGGGAACTAAAGGGAAATGATAGCTCTTAAGCTATGTGAGGACAAGTGCATGGAGTATTGCATACGTGGCATACATGTAGGGCCTCTGAGTGGCAAACAACACCCCCACCCAGGCATGTGAGCAGCAAACCGCTTACCCCATAGGCATAGCCCGAGGTGTGAGGCCGCGTGTTGCAGTCCCTCTGCTTGCTCCATGGCCTGCTCCTCAATTGGTTGCTGCAAGGACAGTTGGCCAGAAATTGTATTGGTGACTGCCTGTAATCTGCTGAACTGCTGCTTGAGTACATATACATTGGTAACTGCGCAATAAAATCAGACCTGCTTCCTGCTTGGTCTTCGAGGTCTTGATTCACAACTCCACAGCCACACTCTCCTCTACCCTGTTCTGTGGACCTCCTCACTGGACCAGAGAGAGCCCATGCAGAGCTACACTTGTTTTTGGTGCAGTTGGTCATTTTTATGTATTCTTTTTAGTTGACCATAGGCAAAGGATTTAAGAAGATATAAAAATAATACCCAAACATAGAAACTAACATGTAACTTTTACTGAATTAGAAAAAAGAAAATAATACAAATTAAGAATAATTTTCTGAATGGGGATAATGCTCATAATATAAAATAAGAGGCTCTGTTCAACCATTTGAATATGAAAGTATCCCTTCTCCTTAAGATTTCTATTATTTTCTTAAATGAAAATAAGTAGATTAGATGATTTCTTGAGCTTAATGTGTCAGGCATGGTTCAGCATATTCAGATATTGAGCAGAAAATTCTTATTTTTGAGATCAAGCGTTAAAATCAAACATATTCCTCTGCTCACTGGACTGATTTTTTTATTCTGGAATTTGTGCATTCATATTTTTAAAAAGATTTACTAGGTGATACTAATATACAGCTAGGATGAGAATATTTGATGACTCTTTTGTTACTAGTTTAGTATACATTAAATGTTTCAAGAAAAATAATCAGCCAATATGAAATCTGAAATCAACTTGCAGGATTTAAAAAGTATACCTATGGAAGTGCATTGGACAAGTATTTTAGATCAGCTTTTAGGGCTTTCTAGTACAGGGCAAATGATTTTCCTTTAAATCTTTTCAATAACTTTTCACATTAGCATCCAGTAGGTCTACTTTTAGATACAGAACAAATTGTTTTTGGAATCACCAGTTCTTGAAGTGTGAAATGAAGCCACCTCTCAGAAAAATTCAGTTTGATTTGGCATGTCTCTTTCAGCATGATTCACAAGTGGATCCCAACCCTCTAATCTTCCCTAGATCTTTCAGTGCTGAGAATGACGCCTAAGAGAATTTAGCAGAGTCATGTATAATGTATGACTAACTGTATCACAGTAGATATTAAGAGCTTTCTGGAGCTGTAATATGAAGCCCGCCATAGTACATCTTTTGCAGATCAAGAAGAAAGTAGAAAAACAATTTATTTTGTCTAGACATCATTATGTATTATACATGTGACTTAGAAGCCTGTGTGTGTGTGTGTGTGTATGTGTGTGTACACAAATACCCACCACCTATCAATGATGTCAACAAAAGAGAGTTTAGGGGGATTAGCTAGATTGCTGTGCCTACCAAGCTGCAGAAGTATAGTGAAAGTGAACGGCTAGACATTTCTCTGTTCCTTTTCCTTTATTTTTTCCCATTTATCACATTTTTATGTGTTAGTGAAGAAGTGTTTTTAGACTTTCTCATTGAAAGTTTTCAGTTTGTCTCTTAGGGGTGAAGTCTTAGTTTATTTTTTTTAAAGAGCTCTATGGAGATATAATTTGCAAACTGCATACTTTGCCTACTTGAAGGATATGGTTTCCTGGGTTGGGTGCATAGATGGGTGCAGTACCTTTACCTGTAATGAAGGACACAGAAGTTTTATACCAGGCTAAAGAAATCAAGGAGCTTCAACTTTTTGCCACGATCACTTTTAGAAGATTTACATTACCTGTGAAAGACATTCTGCACCCCCTATCCATCACTCCTCAACCCACCTTCCCAAGCCTGAGCAACCACTAATCTAGTCTCTAGACATTTCCTATAAAAGGCATCATACAAATGCGGTCTTTTATGTCTGGCTTATTTCACTTGCATAATGTTTTCAAGGTTCCTCTACCTTGTAGGATCTATCACTGCTTTATTTTATGGCTGAATAATATTCTGTTGTATGGATATAATGCACTTATTTATTAATTTATAAGTTGATGGGTATTTTTATGATTTTTTTAAGTAGAAAGAAACTTAAAAAGTTGAAGTTCCTTGATTTCTTTAGTCTGGCCTAAAACTTCTGTGTCCTTCATTACAGGTAGAGGCATCTCACCCAACTATGAAGACCAGCATCCTGCTTGTGTGCTTTTGGGGGTTATCCTGTGCTCTCCCAGTAAGTGTCAGGATGGGGCATATGTACATATATGCCTTTAAATCTAAAATTCCACTATTTTCATTGGCCATGAGCCCAAGTAACTGAGTATATTCCAGTCAGATGATAATAGTAATTTCTTAGAAAACTTTGTAATATCCAAGAAATTTCTTATTCTGTTTAGTTAATCCAATAGATACTAATTACCAATAACTAATTTCCCACAATGAGCAGTGGTTCTTAAATTGTCACCCATACCTAAAGGGTCAGGATCTATTAGCACTTAATTTGTCTATTAGCAAATTTTGAGGTCCTACTTTTTACCTACTAATTTAGACATAATAGGAATGGGACTCAGCCATCTGTCTTTTAACAAGACACCTAGGTGATCTGATGCAGGGTAAAATTTGACTACCACTGCTCCTAAGTATATAGAATGTTAACTGCTGCCTTTGAAGTTTCTCACTGTTTATTTTTTTGGTGCAGGGGATTGAACCCAGGGTCTTATACAAAGTAGGCAAGTGCTTGGCTATTGAGTGATACTCTCGGCCCTCTTGGAAGTTTCTCTATGGTTTAACCATTAATCTTATTTTTTTCTAGGTAGCCAGATATCAAAATACTGAAACTGAGAGCTCTGAAGAATGGAAGGTGAGTATAGATATTAGTTTTTAAAATATTTCAATTTAAATATATGATTAGAATGACCCGATGAGTTCATTGCAGATGCTGAAATTGCTAGTGTATTATGACCCTTTTAATAGCCTAAGATATAGGCAGTAAGATATGCAATTTTTAGTTCATATGAGAAAATAATACTTCAATTCCAACTTAATAGTGTAATTTGGTGAGGAACATCTTTTTCTTTTAGTTTTTTTCTTATAGTAGATGTGTGGAGTAGTGCAAGAGGGTGAATAAACAGTGAAACAAGATAGTCCGTGAGAGATTAGGATTTGAAATCTGTTTAAATAGGAGATGTCTAGTAGACAGGAAGTCAAGTCCAGTGAGGTAAGAAAAGAAGAAAGAATGAGAGGACACTAGAGTGTTTGGAATGAAGGTGATGCTTACTGATGTTGAACTCTTCATAACCCAGTAATTGGTAACACAAGAATCATTGCCAGGCATGTTTCTGAGGATTTTATGTTTTGAACTTCTTACCTTTCCAACAAGCCAATGGATTAGACATCATATTTTATTTCCATTTTACAAATGAGACAACTGAGGCACAGAGAGTAATATAGTCAGTCTATGTTATGTGGCTAATAAGTATTAGAGCCATACTGAATTTATGTCACTTGGCTCCAGAATCAATTCTTAACCAGGGTGAATGTCGCTTTTAGGAAGTGGGTCAGATAGACCTAGGATATCTCTAAATTCTCAAGACTGACACTGGAACTAAGAGTTAAAATCTTATGCTAACACAGAGCATTTTATTCACGACTTTGTTTCTTACTGGCTTTTGCTTATGATACAACTTGGGCCAGTGCTTTTGGTGATGGCCAAATAACGTCAGAGTCCTGATGTGGGGTCCTGCCCCTGCCTTGGGCTAGTATAGACATTGCAGGGTATATTATGAACTTCCATGGGAGAAGTCAATAGGCTAGTTAATTTATAAGCATTTATCATTTAACCAGAGACTCACAAGCATGCCTAATTCTCAAGTCTAGCCTTGGCATGAGAAAAATATCCATGTCTTGTTTTCTTCCACCCATTAATTCTAAATGATAACTGACTGGCGTGGAGTTCGCCATTGTGCCAGCCTGCAGTATCACATAGAAAAGGCAAATGATTACAGCTTCTTTCTCTGAGACATCCCCAGCCTGGCACTGCTGAGAGGCATGTTGAAGACACACAATAGCAACACCCCCTTGCTCTACTTGGTGCCTTGGGTTGCCACTCAGAACCTTGTCCGGCTCAAGGGAAAGGAGAAAGGGGAAAGGGGGTATGGGGGGCTGGGAGTGGGACAGAAGTTGCTCAGGCATTCTTTTTTAATATTTATTTTTTAGTTTTAGGTGAACACAATATCTTTATTTTACATTTATGTGGTGCTGAGGATGGAACCCAGTGCCTTATGCATGCTAGGGGAGCACTCTACCACTGAGCCACAACCCCAGCCCTCAGACATTCTTTTTTAATGTTATTTTTTTGTTAGAGCTTTATAGTTATACACTAGAATTGTGTTCATCCTGACAAACTCATTCATGTATGGAATTTGACTGATTCACCCTTTTCTCTCCTGTCCTTCCCCTCTCTCATTCTCCTCCTCCTCTCTATTAGATTTCCTTTCATTCATCTATTTTTTTTGTATTTTGGATATTTTTAATTGTGCATAAAGGTGAAATTCCCTGTGATATGTTTATATAAACACATAATATGATTTTTAAGAATTCATTCTTCATTGCTTCCCTTACCCATCCCTTCTTTCTGCCTCTTGGTCTCCTTCTACTCTGTTGATCTTTCCCTTTATCTTTGTGTTATACTATTGCTCAGACATTCTTATAGTTCTCACAAGACTAAGGAAAGTGAAATAAATTGCAACTATGAATACATATTTGGCATTCAATTTTAATATCAGTGCTCTTCAGTGACTCAAGAAAGATATAATGGTTTTATCAGTTCAATTTTGTGTATTGAATTTGATAAGGTGGATGTTCTCAAAATGTATTATTTCTTTACATTACATTGACTAGTCCTCAAGATGCTTCTGAAGGCATTAGCCAATCCCATCCTCACACTGGCCTTATAGGTGAAGCACAGAGGGTGTTAATTTTCTTAATTTATGAATAAGAAACTGATAGGTATATTGAATTGCCCACCTTCACACGGAGTAACAGACCACTCCAGCTTATGTGGGTCTTATGGGTCTCCTAGAATATATGACTTTCAGTGCTAACACCAGGATGATTGGCTGGAGAATAGAAACTCAAACCAATGAGTTCACTGAGACTAAAAATTTGGATTCTGGGCTACAACATCATTATCTTAGTTTTATTACCTCTAAGTTGTATGAACTTCAAAGCAAGTATACATATATATGTATATCTATCTATATCTATCTATCTATCTATATATAATATACATGTGTATTATTTATACACACACATATACATATATGCATACATACCTTTCTATATATTTGTAAGCAAAGTATCAGATATACAAAAAATATTCTAGGTTTTTTAGTACTTTTCATTTTACCTTTATTTTCCCATAAAACTTCATTATTACTTATGTAAGTTGCAAAATATGTACCAGAAAACGTAAAAAATCACCTAAAATTATTCCAAATATTTGCAGTGATGTAATACACTTATGAAAGAGTAATTTGTATTCCTTTCTTTTTTTTCCCCCAGGGTCATTTGGCTCAGTCACCAACACCACCCACGGTAACTCTTTATTTTTGTCATAAACATGTCATGAAGTAACTTTAACACTCTTTTCATTGCCTTTTACCATTTTGAAAGTAGTAAATACAAACTTGAAGCAATTGATGTGGATCATATTTTTTCCTTTCCTGAGGAATTACTAAAAGGAAAATAAATGTTTATTTTCCCTTTCAGGAGAACAGTGAGTCATCAGAAGAAAGTAAAGTTAGCTCAGAGGAACAGGTAATTAAGAAGGCCTTGCTTAACTTTTCTAGCTACTTAGGAATTGAAGGAAATGATGGTAGATTAAGTTACCTGGCAACAGTTCTAAATATAATATTTCCTAACCATTGGGCTATGCTGGCTAAATAGTCCCGTAAAATAAGAAGGGAAAAATGAGTGGGGAGAATTCAGGTGTGGACATGCTGTTCATTCCATTTTTACCATCTGAGACATTGTGGCCCTAAATGTCCCTCCTAGTTAAAAAAATAACCACGTACCTGTGAGCACATGCCAATGGTTATTACGTCTGCTAGACAGCACGGGCTCACTCAGTAATCTGAAATATTGCAAAAATAGAGCAGTTCAGGAAAGGAAAGGAAAATTATTCTGGCTAAAATGAGGTGCCCACTGGCCTGGAGCACTCTGTCATGTCAAGAGCACAGTTGAGGAGAGCAGGGGGGAGTAGAGGAAAGCTGTGGGGCAGGAGCTTGAAAAGAGCTGTTTTGGCAGTGACTTTGATAGTCTCATCTTTGGTCCTGGGGATAAGAAAAGCAGTCTTAGCTTATATGTCTTTATTAAGAAATCTACTTCTTAAATTTTATTTTTTTCTGAGACTAAATGTTATTACTTTTTAAGCTGTTCTATCTTTTTACTTATTCATATATTTATTTTTGTATTGCTAGGGGTTTAGCCCAGGGCTGCACATATGCTAGGCAAGTGCTCAGCCACTGAGCTATACCCCCAACCCTGTCCTATCACCATGACCAAACTCAACCCTGTAGGGAGGTCCAGAGATTCCAGCAATGTTTTTTCTCTGTGAAACTTTTCACCCACGTTGCATTCTACACTCAGCCAGTGTTAAAAGATGAATTATCAGACTGTTTAACCCTAATTACTAATGGCTTGTCAGAAGAACATTCTAGAAGTTAAAAGCATAGAGTTGGGGAAATGCTTTTCCCTGAAGATTTTGTGATTTATCACCTTAAAATTCTCAAGCAAGAGTGACAACTCCTGCTTGAGAAGGGCATGATGATGCTTAAGGAGGTAGGGTGGGCTCAACCCGCACATTTCCACCATACCAGTGCAGAATTCTTGTGCTGGGAAGAGACGGTAACATCATGTACTCCAGATGGGAACCCAGACACTGATCAGTGGGAACATGTGGTGAAAGAAAGAAAGGAAGGAAGGAAGGAAGGAAAACAATTTTGGCAAGTATGCTTTGTTGTAATGAGAGCCAGATTTTTCCAGGGCATAATGTATGAAGACCCACTGTGCTCTCTTATCTGTGCAGAGCATGTAGTTGCTTTTTTAAATGTGGCAATCTCTCTGACCTCACACTTAGAATCCAGCTGCCTTGAGAGCCACACTAGTTAGTTTTGCCTTCTGAGACTTCATAAGCAACTCTCTCTCTGTGCTCATGAAATAGGAACATGACTTGGGTGAGACATTTATACATCTCACTATGATATTTTATTTTTATTTGTACTTAAAGTTTCATCAGAAAGTAAATGGGTCATTTTAAGTTAACTGAATATTTTTAAAAATTCCACTTGAAACTACACAATTTGATGGGTATTATAAACTAACTCCTTGATGTACAAAAAGATTTCTGAGGGGCCTAAAGTGCAGCTGCAGAGCACTTGCCTAGCACAAACAAGACCCTGGGTTTGATTCTCAGCACTGCAAAAAAGAAAAAAAAAATCTGAGTTTTATTTAAGAAATCATATTTACAATATGATTTAAGTTCCATAAATGTGATTTCCAGAAAGATTTTTGAGAAAAAACTTTGCAGCATTGAGTAGGGGCCACCTGTACAAAACGGGAGAACTTGAGTTTCAATTCCTTTTCCTTCTTATTTGAGCTCTGTCGAGATGTTTAAATTGATCGTAGGTTAGAAGAGAAGGAAGGAAGCAGAAAAAGCCCAGATAAACACTAGATAACTCCCTCCTTATCAGGTCCTGGAGTGACCCTGTTCGTTAACTCCAAATCCAGGCAAATGTGGACCCCAGTGACAGTGCTGAGCTGGAGGATGACCTGGGCTCTGATGATCGTCAGTATGTTTATAGACCAGCTGGTGGCCTCTCTAGAAGTACAGGAAAAGAAGAGGATAAAGATGATGATGAAGATGATAGTGGAGATGACACCTTTGCTGATGAGGACAATGGCCCGTGGCCTGAGGAGAGAACAGGAGGTGGAATCTCCAGAGCTGATGGTGATGATTCTGCTGATGCCACACGATCCAGTGAAGATAGCACCTCACCAGAAGACAGTGCCCAGGACACCACCAGTGACAGCAGGGACCTTGACCACGAAGATGATGTAGGCAGCAGGGCTGAGGGACGTGACTTTACTCAGGAGAGTGAGAGTGAGGAGGACTGGGTGGGAGGTGGCAGTGAGGGGGAGAGTAGCCATGGGGATGGCTCTGAGTTTGACGATGAAGGAATGCAGAGTGATGACCCTGACAGCACTAGGAGAGATAGGGGCAACTCCAGAATGAGCAGTGCTGGTGTCAAATCAAAAGAATCAAAAAGGGACAATGAGCAGGTAAGCGCTCAGGATTCTGGTGAGAGTCAATTAGTGGAGTATTCCAGTAGGAAGTTTTTCAGAAAGTCCCGGATTTCTGAAGAAGATGGCGAAGGTGAGCGCAATGGTGGCTACACAATGGAAGAAGTCAAGAGTGACTCCAACTCTAAAGAAGCTGACCTCGGCCAATCCAGGGAAGATAGCAAGAGTGAGTCTCAAGAGGACAGCAAGGAGAGTCGGTCTCAGGAAGACAGTGAAAATGCACAGGACCCCAGCAGTGAGTCCAGCCAGGAGGTTGACTTGGCCTCTCAAGAAAGCAGTAGTGAGTCTGAGGAAGAGGTGGTGAGTGAGTCCAGGGGCGACAACCCAGATAATGTCAGTCGTGCAGGCGACCAGAAAGACAGTGACTCCAGCCAGGAGGACAGCCTGAATACCTTCTCCAGTTCAGAGAGCGAATCCAGAGAGGAGCAAGCTGACAGCGAGTCCAATGAGAGCCTGAAACTCTCAGAGGAAAGCCCAGAGTCCACCGAGGGCGAGAACAGTTCCAGCCAGGAGGGCCTCCAGTCTCAGAGCACCTCAGCAGAGAGCCAGAGTGATGAGAGCCGGTCCGAGCAGGACAGCCAGTCTGAGGAGGAGCCTGACAGTGATTCTCAGGACAGCAGCAGATCAAAAGAAGACAGCAACTCCACTGAGAGCACCTCAAGCAGTGAGGAGGATGGCCAGCCCAAAAATATGGAAGTGGACAGCAGAAAATTAACAGTTGATGCTTATCACAACAAACCCATCGGGGACCAAGACGACAATGACTGCCAAGATGGCTACTAGCATCCACTTTCCTAAGAAGTGGCTCTCACAGAAAGGACTTGTGGGGGCTTTAGACTAGGGAAGCCATTACAGCTGTAATTTATTGATATTTTGATCAGAAAGATAACCAGAGGCCATTTCTTTCTGAAAGGAATTGTTGGACATTACACTGGTTTCTAGGGTGTCACCATTCCATAGAAATTTAAATAAGTGGAATGATAGCGAAGTACACTCAATGAGATCAGAAGTAAGGAAAGATGTGCCTTATAACTCACAGTGAAATAATTCCCAACTCATTAACCAGACAGACAGTTATGGAGGTCCTGTTATGGCCCAGGCATTGTGCTAGGTGCTGGGGGTTGTAAGGAAGCTTCAGATTTGTTTCTTGCTCCTGAGGAGCTTATAGAGAGACACATAAAGCTCAAGAGTTAGTGGGATAAAATATGGTTAGAAGAGGATAACAAGAATTGGAACAATGTACCTGGTAAATGTCCTAGCAGAGGTAGAAATAAGATTTATGGAGTGCAGAAGGGGAGACTAAGTTTGCCTCAGAAAATTAATGAGCTTTTCAGTGGAAAAGCCAGTGGAGTTGGAGGGTTGCATAGCATTTCTCTATTGAGGACAAAAGAATTCTATTTTGAGGTTAAACACTAATTCTTAAGCAATTAAATATTTACTTTGTGAAAGCACTTTGAAATGATGGCACAGTGGGGTGTTTTGGGAAACAGAACACTTTTTTTTTTTTCTGACTAAGGTTTCCTATGCAATGATTTTGTGGGGCTTCCATGACTGCCTTCAGGGTGATGGTGTGGAGGATTGGGCAGGAGAAAATGGGGAACGAAATCCATCTTTACATAGAGAATTTTAGCTTTATTTTTTCCCCTAAAATCAGTTTATGTGCAATGCTAAAAAAAATTGTCTTCTGAGTTCTTTAAATGTGTTGTAAAATTCTGTGTATAGGATGCAATTGATTTTTTTTTGTCAAATACCATTTGAAATGTTACCTCAACATAAAATATTTGTTTTATAATAAAGTTAATAATAACCAAAAGAAATATATGCATTTTTTGTTATAGTAGTGTCTGTTATCAGGATGTATTTATGGTAAAGAACTGTTTCTTTAAAACATAACATTGCAGAATAGTTTATCAGTTTTCTCTCTTAAAATGAAAGATTTTCTTAAATTCTTTGAAATGTTTTTTTGTAGCATTTTGATAAAATTACATGTTGCTTGTGATATTTCCACTAAATGTAGATGTTGTGTGGAAAAAAAATGAAGCAAGCTCTTGATTTTGTTGGAATCCGCACCAACAGCTCCTGATGTTTCACATTAGTTCTAGTTAGTCTCAGACTCTCATTTGTGTACACTCTGGAAGCTACAGGGAAACATATTTCTTATATTTTAATTCCTATGAAGGAAATGATTTACCTCATCCCTTCATTTCCAATGTGTCTTTACCCAAACACCAATGTGTGTGTGCTTCCACTGGAGCACCCCAGAATTCTCCTTCATGTCTGTTAAGGAAATCAACGACTTTCCACCTTCCTTCTGACCCTTCTATTCTTTTATACGGCTCCCTCACAAAGTCAAAGCTTCATTCCCTTGAGGAGATTTAAAAAATAAAAATGTGTGTATATATGTATATGTGTGTGTGTGTGTGTGTGTGTGTATCCTCCCCTTTTGAGATTTTAATTTAGTAGATATGAAGTGAGACCCAGAGTTCTGTATTTTTAAAAGGCTCCCAGGAGATTATGATGGAGCCTACCCAAGTACCTTACATTTGGGTTCAATGGCTCTTTATGTTAATTATCTAGCTTCATTAAACTACAGGTTCCTGCTGACCCACAACTCTTTCTGAGGAGAACTGCCACATGCTTGGATCCTGGAGGCATAGGTGACTAGGCCTTCTAACCATTCAAATGCCCCATGTCACCATAGCTAACTGGATGGGATAAGCACCTGACCCCAGGGAAACTGGTTAAGTGTGATCCCCAGCCTCCAGGGAGGATGTTGCTTCAACATGAATGATGATTGTTTGGGGTCTAATCTAACTTTTACTCTCTGTAGATTTTAATATTTAGGGACAGAGAGGTCAGAAAGTGGTCAGAAAAAAAAGAAAGAAATACACAAAAAGGCAGATATAGATACCAGGCTATATCTTATTCATGCGAAGAACAAAATGAAAATTATTGAACTCCTGATGCTGAGGGGCAAACTGATAATCTTCTTACTTGTATGGTTGGATTATGACTCTCGTATTGCCTCCAGGCCTTCCCAGATTTCTATGATGTTCCTTTTCCTGGAGTGCCACCTGTGTCCTCTTAATATGCCCAGCTGTCTTGAGGCAACCTGAGTGAATCTTTGTTCTTTGCAACCAAAATGCCTAATGATCCCAGACTCATTAACTCATTCATTAAGTTAGCCAGGGTTCCTAGGTATGGTCCTGTAACTCCTTAACTAAGTCAACTTGCAGGACTTTTAAAAGGAAGAATAATAATGGGAGAGAATAAGAATGAAAGCCTATATGGTGAGCATAAATGAGAACAGAAGAAGTTCATGCATTATGTAATAGTATTGGACTTAAATATGTTGATGAGGCTCCATGAGAACTCCTACAGATGGAACTGGAAAACTGAAAGTCCTACTCCCTCTCCCTGAAGGTGCTCTCAAGTGCCACGATCAGCCAACTCTTACTCCAGTAGCATTATTTTCTAAATGTATTAGGGCTAATCTGCTCTTCTTTAAATTCATTCTTTCTTTAAATAGGCATATAGTTAAGTTGGTTTCCATGAAATCCTGCTGGCCTGTGAGCCAGTTTGCTTTCTCCAGATGATTTTACATATCTATGTATATCTTAAAATTTGGTTTCAAGATGACAATATTAATTAATTTATTCCTCTTGATTCTCCAGTGAGATAGTAAAGTAAGCTCTTACTCTTATTTATTCAACCATTTCTGGAGCATGTCTTATGAGCCAGGAACTGGGCAAATACAGGGATGATGAGATATTATCTCTTCTCTTAAGAAAGTCATCATCTATAACAGAGACAAAAATGTACAAACTATGAAAGTTACGTGTGTTGATATACCCCTACTTAATGTTCTATAGGTTCTGCAAGAAAAAAAAGTAGTTAACTTTTTTTATGGAGTAGGAGAGGTGTTGGGATGACTGAGGTAGATCTCAGGGACTGAATAAGAAAACAGGGAGAAAAATGTTCTAAGCAGAGAGTACACAGAAGTGAGTGTACAGAATCATTTTTGGCATTATGATAAAAAATAAGAATTCACTGAAGCTTTGGGAGAATATTATAAGAGAAGCAATTACAAAGGTGCGTTGGGTTCCCGTGGGAAGGCCTGTGAATTCCAGAAGAAGAAAAATAACCTTCATTTTTTGTTTAGTGCTTTGCTGGTGCCAGGTTTTCAAAAGTAATATATCATACAAAGCACAAAGTGTTTTTGAGATAAATTTATAAACTCTCTACACTTTAAAAAAAATTTGTAAAAAATAAAGACAGGCAAATGAAACAGAAAAGTTCCATTAATGATCCTAGTTCAAAGTACAAGAAATGGCAGCCTAAGTTTCCTTTCCGTTTGGTGATAACCACTTAATATTTTAAGCACTGTAATTAAGATTCATGAATAGGGCCTCATCTACTTCAAATATAGCTAAGGGAAATGGTATATTATCTGCTTGCTCTCAACACTTAAAAACCCCAGGAACCTCTTAGTCACTTTCTAATAGCTTGTTTTTCTAGTCTGGTTATTTTGAGTTAATGGAGAAATTCATTCTTACTTTTTTTAATCTACAAAGACATATTAGAATGATAAAACTGTTATTGAATATTTTTAAAAAATGCCATTGCAATGTTGAAGAAATTCTAAGAAAAGTAAACTTATGCTGAAGAAATCAGTAAACCTGGTAAACATGTGCGGCAGACCTCATTCAGACCAGAAGACATTGATACTCGATGAAGTACTAGACACTGTGGCTTACTGATGATCCCATTGGTATTCTAGATTCTATCAGTAATACCACTCCTGCTGATTTCCCTAGACACCTCACTGCCCCATTGTTTCGGCTGCCGAGACCCTTCTCCATAGACCTTGCTTTATTTTATTACCTGTTCTCAAGTCCCAGTTCAAAGCAGAGCCTATGCTAAGTGCCCAGTCATTAGTTACAAAGGAATCTAGGAAGAAAGTGTCTTCATATTCAGAATATCATGTCAGAAGGAGGAGCAGTATTAATGCCACAGCCAAGTCAGCTTCCATGGTGGAGGGTTTGATGTATGTTGATGAGGACAGAAGCATCACACGAATACCAAGAGATTCTGACAAGGAACAGAGGAGCCTTGAAATAACAGGAAACTAACATGTATTGCACAGTGGTCCTGTGCTTGCTGTTTTACTTTAGGCCAGAATTCCAATGATGGGTCCTGGAGACAAAGATGGATGATTGAATCTATCTACTCCCAGGTTGCTGCGCAGATGGGGGGAATACTCTACATAGAGCTAAGGTCTTTTAAAATTGTGCCTCATGGGAGAAGGTATCACACAGCTCCTAAAATTATTCACAAGACTGTTGATATATAAGGAGTAGAGAAAACATGATTTTCATTTGATTCTCAAAAAAGCCCATAGGGAATCTGCTGGGATCCATTCAATCAAATAAAAGAATAACATTGACAATCATATGATCTTTCTGGACTTTGTGTTGAATTATTGTGTTCAGGGAAGACCCAAGTCAATGCTGAAAGACAGAGTTGAGAGTACAGCATGAAAATCTATCACTTGCTCTTGCTAGCAGATAAAAGTATATATGGGAGCTGGGGTTGTGGCTCAGCAGTAGAGCGCTCACCTAGTACATGTAAGGTGCTGGATTTGATCCTCAGCACCACATAAAAATAAATAAATAAATAAAATAAAGGTATTGTGTCCAACTACAACTAAAAATAAAATAAGTATATATGAAGGAAGATAATATTTTTGATCAAATAAATACAGATTTTAAACTTCTGAAGAGTTAAAAGATGCATAATGAAAATAAATATTCTCAAAATCAAAATTTGAACAACATAGTTAGTTTGTATTCCAGGTATCTTTAGATTCCAGGGTGGATGCAAATGCTACAGCAACTGATAATTGTCCCCTATCCATTCTTCTCTTCTTTGTATTAGTAATAGAAGCCTTTGGTTTCAGTAGAACACGTGCTGAGATGGAGGTTCCATTTCCCATGTTTTCTTGTAGCTGGGTAAGTCCTGGAAGATGGAATGAGTAGAAGTGACATACTCTGCCTCTTTCCTTTCTCTCTTCCTAGTAAATGGAAATTGGTAACTATTGAAATAACCTCCCTGTACCAAAAGGTACTCTTATGCTTGTTTCATGAAAGAGAAATCAATTGTGATCTTAATGCACTATGTTTTGGGATCTCCTTATACAGCGGTTTAATCTATATACTCACTAATATATGTATATGTTCAGAGAGTATCTCAAAAATAATTTTAATTGCATAGTTTTTTTAGGTTTCTCTACTTAAATATGGAGGAATCTATCCTTTATTTAATAATTGAAGGAAAACATGCTCTTCATTTGTGGCCTCATAATATCTTTAGGTATATTAAGTAGAATTTAGTATTATTTAGATAAAACTAATTTTTAGTCAGTGAATTACCAACTTGACATAGAAAAAGACATAAGAAGATTCAGTTACAATGAATGAAATAGTAGCCTTTGCAGATATGGGTAATGAAGAGAGACTTGTCCAAACATAAAAGGGGTTCTATAGGAATAAATGAGGTTATACTATTTCATGAACATACTAGATACCATCTGGTAAATCACTACATCAAGAACTAAGATTACTGGGCAGAATTTCAAGTTGAAACACTGATTATTCAAGTACAGCTTGTAAATCTTGCTGTTATGAATGAATATAATGAAAATGAGATGAAGATGGTGTTTTTCAATAGAAGAGGGTTAAAAAAGCACATGTGATTTTGTGATTCTCCATTCAGACTGTATGGAAGAATACATTTAAATTTAAAGGCATCTAGCCAGAGGAAAAGATTTTTCATTGCTAGTCCTGGTAATGTATGCTCTTTTCTTTAATTAATTTAGAACAGATAATCTAAAGTTAGTAAGTAAAAAATGATATTTGCATAAAGCTGTTCATCACTTCCTTACTAATAGGAATAGGAAAAAAGAAAAAAATGTGTTACAAGTAATTTAGATAATTTATGATAAATTGACAACTCTAAAACACTAAAAATATGTAAGTTGAACGAGAAAATTCAAATCACTCTGAATGCATATGGAAAAATACTCAAGGTTACACAGTAGGGTGAGGAGGTCAAATTGTGTATTATCTAATGAAATGCTTCATGTGAAATCATATTAGGATAAATTTCTGGGGCATGATGAGCATTTGCATTTTTGGTACCCTTAGTAATCCCCTAGTTCCTGGAAAGTCAGGAGGGCACAGTCCACTCCAAGGTAGAAAGTCTTGCTCCCTCATGAATGAAAAGCACAAATTTTGAGAAGAGTGAAAACTGTTCATTACTTTGCTCCTTGAGACAGTTATCAACCCACAACAAATCCAGTTCTCAGGGAACAAGGGAGTCTCCGCTCTGGCATCCCTTTTCTGTCTCCCTCTGTGTCTCTATTCTTCTTTCATCTCTCCGTTATTTTACTCCTTTCTCATCCCATGGGGTCGTTTGATTCCATAGAGTTTTACTCCTGGGGAAGCAGAAGCGGAGAAGAGTAAAGAATACAATTCACATCCCTCAAAGTTCTGCACAGGGAATGATAAAGAATGATGGTCTTTGAGGTTTGTCCCCAAAGTAAAATATCTAAAGAACCAACCAAGCTTTCCCTTACTGTCACTATTGACATGTTAAAGCACATCAATGTGTTACCTTTCACCTATGTAAACTCTGTATTACCCTACCTTGGTATTCCAGTGGGGAGGAGGCAGAATGAGGATGGGGAAATGATCCCTCCTGAAAGGGGATAAGGGAGGTTTGGAGTTCTGTCTGGGGTAGGAGTGGGCCCAACAACAGAGCCTCAGTAAGACTTCTTTACCCTCTACTCCACTGGTCAAGCTGGCTTCCAGTGTGCTATCTTCTTCCCCACAAGGAACTTCTAGCCAATCTGTAGACCTACAATTTGTAAAGGATGCCTAGTGTTACACAAAAGGATGGTAGCATTCCCTTTCACATCAATTACATAATAACACCTCTGAGCAAACATTATATTTATGTTCAGTTGCTTAAAATAATAGTTATGATCTGTGGTGAAAAAGGAAAGCCCTTCAGTCTATAGATATCTTTCGAGCCACAATTTCTTCCATCTGTTGTGTTGTGGGTGTGAGGACAGAGGGAAAATACTCAAGAGGCTAAGTCAGATTGATTTTGATGATGAGGCAAATGCTGATAGAAAGTTGGCCAGAGTACAACTCAGAGATGTTCCATTATGACTGACCTAGGGACAGGCGGTTTACCAAAAAGCAAAACATCCTTACATGTTTTTCTTATGACTGGTAATGCCTTAACTAACCACCATCTGGACATTGATGAGGGCAACATGTCCCACATACAAAAATGTTAGGCCTATTAACTTGTTAGCAGAGAGAGACAAATTTGTGTAACTGAGTGAAAGGTTCAATTCATCATATGAAATGATATTAGAGTTTGTTTAGTGTTTCTTCTTCTTTTTTCTCCCAAATTAAATCTATACCTGGGACCTAAGAATGGCCAAAATGTTCCAGAATTACCTATTATATTACAGCAGGAGTTCTCCATGATGGCTACACTTTAGAATTACCTGGGACTTTTGAAAACTACAAAAGTCAGAGCTTAATCCCTAACCAATTAAATCAGAATTTATGGGATGGAGCAAGGATAAGAATAGTTTTTAAAAAGCGCCTCAAATGACATGCAGCCAAGCCAGAGAACTACTACTGTTAGATCACAGTTTAATAGAAGCAAGTTTATATAAAATTGTTTAGCACTATTGAAATTTATTTGTGTCTCTTTTTAAAAGCAGGATTCTTTAATATAGCTTCAAACCCTGGCATTGGACAGTATTTGAATGAAAATAATCCAGTTCTGTTATTTCTCTAACAGCCAGCAGGTGGCAGTGTTGCTCGCTCTTGTGGTTCCAGAGAGGCCAGAGGACAATGGAATCCAGAGCACAGATGGATAGGTCAACTTCAGAGGATGAGAAATGTGGACAGTTCTTGAATTAGAAGGATTCAGTGCTTTGCTCACCACTAATAACGTTTTAAATGACTTATTACATGGCATTAGTTTTGCCTTTGAAAAACAACTTTTCGACCACATCACCTCTCCCTTAAAGCTACACATTGGTTCCCTTTGATTATTGGAAATGTCTTAACTCCTTAATCTAAAAATTAAGAGCTTAAATCTACCAATTCCAGTTTGCCTGTCTGTCAGTGGTGGAGAAGTCAAGAATGTGCTACCGCATAATATGCACATGGATGTCATGTTAGTCTACTTGCTGTTGAGGCACTTGAAAGACAGAAAGTTATGGGAAGATTGCTCTCATCTTCTTTCTGCTTCTTGAAAGCAGGAGATGAAATCCCCATCTGAGAGATGCCCTTCTTTCTAGAAGGCAAATATCATTCTTATCAACAGGGATGGTAAGTTTAGGCAGAGGAAAATCTATACAAACAGGTCTTGTTCCATGAGCCTTATCTCCCTTGTCACTTTTCCACCTAACTACCCACCCTAGCCCAAACCTTTTTGCCTTGTTACATTTCCATAATCGACCACTCTTTGTCCAGTGTAGTATGCCTGTGTTTAACACAGGGTCTTAGTGTCTTCATTTCCTTATGAAGGCCCTCATGCCATGTAATATGTATTCAATAAATTTGTATCTTTTCTCTGATGATCTGTTTGAATTCAATTTGATTCTCAAGTTCAGTTGAAAAATCCTAAGAGGGTAGAGGTAAAGTTTTGTCTTTACCACTGTAGAGTACAGGATAGGTAAGAATAGGGATAGTCAGGAAGAACAATCAGGAGATTCCCATGTTTTAGTTATTAATATTTTAATTATTAAAACATCATTATAAGGAGACCAAAGGATTGAAATGCAGTCAGAATAAGGAACAAGATAAGTCAGAAAGGTGAAAACTACCAGACTTCTGCTTCTAACTTTTGTCTCTGCTCCAATGTGTATGATTTGAAAATGGTGCTCTCTAGTGCACAGGGGGAGAATTACTGCCAACAACCACGGTCTGACATTTGTAGTACTACAGAAAATGATTCTTTTTGTCACTCTGAGAGAAGATTTTGACTAACCTAGTTTGGACCAATCATCTGTGAACAATGGAATGGAATCAAGTCATTAGAAGTGGGTACTTCAAATGTGCTTGTAGACAGAAGCAGGGTAGTTTCCAGAAGACACAGAATGAGGTTTCTAGACCTAAGTATATGTCTGGTACACACGAGGTTGAGGAATAAGGTCTAGTATATGTTGCCATGGCAATATTGAGGGAAAAATAAAAAGAAGACATAGATAGGAGATATTTAAAGAAAATAATTTGTAGGATTCAGAGAATGGTTAGAAAAAAGGTGACTGAAAGCTTCAAAACCTTCCAAGTATCACAAATCAAAACAAGAAAAGGGCGTGGTTGGGATTATGGGAGAAGATGATGAGTGCAATAAAATGAATTAATGATTTAAATCATTTTGAACTGTCTTGGAAATTCCCCTAGGAGTTTTGTGGAAGATTATAATATAGATTGGGAAGATTTCAATTTAAGTTTTTATATTTTCAGATTAATAACTCAGTAAAATATCTTAAGTTTTGGAATCTGTGGTTTAGCAGAGCAAAGGCAATTAAGCTAAAGAACTCAATCCAATGCTCTATTCCACTGGAAACACTGAGAAACAGGACAATCAACCAGTCATACATCATAGCTTATCATTTAGTAATTTATAACATCAAGCCATGTGTGCATTCCAGTATTTTGACTGACCTGTGGCATTAGCTTCTCTTTCATACACTGTTCCTATATATTTGAGGATTGTTGGCCTCCTTCAAGCCTCTATACCTTTGGTTCAAAATCCTATCCTTGTTCTAATTACTTCTTTGCTTCTCTGGGTTGTCTTATATCCTATACCTGTTTCCCAAAAGGTAAAATCATTGACTTACACCTTGATCAATTTCCTCACTTTTCCTTTAAACTTCTACTTTCTACCTTCTCCTTGCCCATTCTATACAATGTGTTTATTTTATTGCTGCCACAGTAAATAGGAGAGGGGTAATTTTTGATTAGTTGAAGTATAATTTTTACTTTAGAAGCAGAAATATAAATACATTGGTTATCCATTGCTGAGTAAAAAATTATCCCAAAAGATAGTATCTTTTTTTAAATTTTTATTTATTTTTTTAGTCATACATGACAGTAGAATGCATTTTGATATATAATACATACATGGAATGTACATAGATCAATCATATTGTCTATTCTATTCTGTTGCCCTTCCTATCCTCCCTACTCCTCCCCTCCTCTCCCATCCTTTAAAAGATAGTATCTTAACCAAAAATATTATCTCACAGTCCCATGAGTCAGGAACCCGGGCATAGTTTAGCTGGGTCCTCTGTTTTAGGGGCGTGTGTAGGCTGCATTCAGTTTGTCTGTTGGGATTATGGTCATCTCAAGTCTTAGCTGGGGAAAGATCTGCTTTGGAGATCACTCATGTGGTTGTTGGTGGAAGTTAGTACCTGCTGGCTGGAGGCCATCTCTGTTCCTTGTCATATTGGTCTCTCCATGAACAAGCAAGAGACGAAAAGCAAGATGAAAGTCACAGACTTTTGTAATCAAATCTCAGACATGGCATCTCATCTCTTCTGCTGCATTCTGTTTTTTGTAAGGAAGTCTCCAGAGCCAGCTCATACTCAGGGGATGAGGTTACACAAGGTCATGAATATCATAAGGACAGGACTATGGAATATCTTAGAATTCTGCACCATCTGGAGCATATGCAACAAGATAAATAAAATAAAAAATGTTATACTTCTAAGCGGTATTTAAGAAATTATATCCAGCTTCATTTTTCTTACTTCAATATTGATATTTGTTTGTGACTGTGTGAATAGGTTTGTGTGCCTTGGTAGAGAAAAGGGGGTAGTATTCAGTGAGCAGTAGAGGGCATATAACAGCCATCTAAATCTGATGCCCTCTCATTTGTTTCCCTCTTGTATTTCCAACATCACTCTATCAACTCATAGGAGATGACTCTTCCCTCTATTTTGCAAAGAAAATAAAAATATCAGAAAACAAAATCTCCTTGTTAATTCAATCCCTGCTTCTACAATCATCTCCACCTGCCTTCATCTTTCTCCTTACTGCCTTCCCCTATGTTAGAACTGCTCAGGGTCTGTATGGGCTGAGCATCTACCTGTGCTCTGGGCTCTTTACTATTCTACCTTCTCAGGGAACACGTGCCATTATTCTTTTCTTTAAAAGATAGGAAACCAACAATTCCTTTGCTCAGAGTAATCCTTTGGTTCATGCCTTCTTTCACTCCCTCCATTTCTAGCCAACTTTTCTAGAATAATAACTTATTTTCTTTGACTTGAGTTTTTTCAACTTACATTCAGGCTTCAGCCCACTGCAAACTGATTCGTGTCCCCTCCCCATCTTTAGCATACAATTTCTTTTCCTGCCTCCACTCTTTCGACAGCTAATCTCCCTTTCTTGACTATTCTTGGCAACAAAACTCCTTGCTATTTCAAATCTGTCTTAAACTCAGTTTGCTTAGGGTGTTGCCTCTACCATTGGATTAAATGTTATTGTCAAAGTTACTAATGATGTCAGTTCTCAGCCTGCTTGATTTAATGGCAGGATTTGACAGAGTTGATCATTAGTTCCCCTTTGCTACGGTTTCTCCACCTAATTTCAAAGATTCCACACCCTTGATTTTTCCTTTACCTCTTGGCCACTCACTCAGTGACTTTGCTGATTCTTCCTCTCCTTCCAGATCTCTTAATGTTGGAAGACCCCAGGGTTCAGGACTTAGTTCTCTTCTCTTCGACACTGACACTCACTCCCTTGATGAGATAAGCCTGTCTCATGGCTTGAAAGACCAAGAGTGTGCCCACCATTTCCACAGTTATTTCTGTGACCCAATCTCCCCCCATGAAATCTATATTTACTATCCCCTCCAGGCTGTTTGTTATGGTTTGGATCTGAAACGTCCCCTAAAGGCTTATGTGTTGAAGGTTTAATCCCCAATGCAGCAATATTCAGAGGTGGGAAGTGAAGGGATCATGAGAGCTCTGACCTCACCAGTTGATTGACAGGTTGATGAGATCACAGCTAAATGGCTATTAGGAGGTGGTGCCAGTCAGAGGAGGTAGGTCACTGGGGAATGGCTTTGAAGGGTTGTTTCCACGCCTTCTCTCTCCCTTTCAGCTCCCTGAATGCCACAAGGTGAGTAACTCTCCTCTACCATCCCCATCCACCATTGTATTTCCATGTCACCATTGGCCTGAAAGGAACAGAGCCAGCCTACCATGCAATGTAACCTCTGAAACCCTGATCTAAAAATAAATCTTCCCTCCTCAAGTTGATTTTCCTCAGGTACTTCATCCAATCAATGGAAAATTGACTAACAAATTATTTAACAGTTTATCAAATTTAATATGAACTGATCTCAACTCCTGTTTTCTGTCCCTCCCAAACTTGTTCTACCCACAGTCTCCCCAACTCAGCCTATGTCATCTTTTTTTCCAGTTTCTTAGGCTAAAATTATTGACTTCTCTTTCCCTCTCACCTTCTATTGTTCCATCAGAAAATTCTGCTGGCATTATCTTGAAAAAAATATCTAGAAGTCAGTCTCTCCTCACCACCTTTGCCACCTGGTGTAATAATCAGTATCTCTTATCTGAAGGATTACTGTCAGGAGCTGCCACATAGGGGTTGAGCACCCTTAGCCTTGAGCAATGGGGGTTGAGACTGGTTTCTGCTGCAGGTGGAGGCAGGTGGATCTCACCTCTGCTTGGTAGGGGAGTAATGCTCTGGGAGTGGGCTGCCTTCTTGTTTCTTTGTAAAACTACTCTTTTCCATTTTTGGATGGAATGTTCTATCAAATGGCTCTCTTCAATAAAAACCAGGGTTCAGAGTGTGCGTGCTCTCTCTCGCCAGCCTCCTGTGTTTTTCCCTTGCCCTCCTTGTGGGTGCTTACAACTGGAGGTGAAGGGGCTGTCCTGAAGTGCCCCAAGAAAAAGGTATTTTCTGTGTCCTGTGTGATTTGCTTGTGCCAGTCCAATTCACCTGAGTGACGCTGGTTCTGTAGCCCACGTGGCAGTGGGCTACAGTGGTGCCCATAACAGGTGCACTTGGTGTGAATTTGGTGGGTTTGGCTTAGGTTAAGTATGCTTAGAATTTAGAATATCATGGATTGGTTTGTAAAAGAAAGAAAATTGCAGACAGAAAGTGAGTGGGACACTAATAACATGGGGAATTCTCTGTCTTTGGAGAAAGCACTCTATTTTGCGATTCTAAGGATCATAATAAAAAGTAAAGGGAAAGAAATTAGGAAAGCCCAGCTTACTCAGTTTTTAAAAGTACTCCAGCATGTCTGTCCGTGGTTTTGTGAGGAAGAATCGGCCGATTTGCATACCTAGGAGAGGCTCAGTAGGAGGCTATTTGAAGGTTGCTTTTCAGCTAACTTGCCTAGAAGTACAATTGAAAATGTTCAGAAAGTTTAGACTGCTCTAGAAATATGTCTTACTCAGATGGAGACAATGACCAGTGGTCATCAGAGAACTTACTTGTAGGACTTAGGGATGCAGTTAGGAGACTTGAACCTGGCAGAGGACCCTGCCCAGCTCCTAGACGGATTTCTTTATCTGTGGCTGGACTAAGGGTGGAGTCAAGTCACGCCCAGTCTGTAACTTGTAAACCTCAGACAGAATGCCTCCAGGCAAAACCTAAATCTGACCCAATTTCAGCAGATGGGGCCAAGAAAGTGAGTCGCAAACCCAGGAGCAAAATTTGCTGATTGAGGAAAGTAGCCCAGATCTGATTTCACCAGGAAAAGAATCAGAGATCTAAGGGGAGAAACCCCTTAGATCTCATGCTGGGGGATTCCAAGGAGTCCTATTCAGAGGGAAAAAAAATCTCAGCAATCTACATTTAAGTGATCCATCTTCAGCTATTCGAATACGCCCACTCCCCTCGCTACCAAGAGATTTAGCTTCTGGGTCATGGCTGTTGTGAAACTTTCTCTGCTCCAACATGGTCTCAGGACCATGTTGAGGGAGAGGATATTACAGGTTTCCAGATATTTCCAATTTTTGAGCAGATAGATGAACAAAACCAGTGTGTGTGGGGGTTCATGCTGCAGTTCCTTTTAAAACAATGAAGGAATTAAAATCTGCTTGCTCTATGTATGGCCCACATTTGCCTTTTGTTCAAAGCTTGATTGAATTGGTCTGTAATGAGGATTTGCCACCTCTTGACTGGATCACATTAGCCAAAGCATGTCTGTCTGGAGGTGATTACTTATTGTGGAGATCTAACTAGATAGATTTTTGCACTAAGCAAGCTGAAAGAAAACCGGAGACACAGGATTGATGTTCCAGTAGAAATGATAACAGGGACAGGGCAATTTGCTGACTTGGAGCAACAGTTGAACTGATTTACAGGTTTATAATCAAATTAGTATATGTGCTACAAGGACAGGAGGGAGCTATCTAATAAGGGTGAGGAAATTTTAGATTTCAGTCAAATCCTGCAGGGACCAGAGGAGAAATTCTCAGATTTCGTAGCACGTCTGTACTAGTCACTAGTAGGATGGTTGGTGATTCAAATGCTTTTGAGATGTTGGTTAAACAGCTAGTCTTTGAAAATGCTAATAAAGTCTGCCAAGAAATTATTCGCCCACATCACAAAAAAGAAACTATTTCTGAATTTATTCGCCTTTGCTGAAATGCAAATTTTAACCATAGCTGCAAATTTGAAACAGGCTTTGCAACCGCCATCAAAAAGACGCAATTCTAAGTGACAGTGTTTTAATCGTGGAAAAATTGGATATATGACGAGAGATTGTGAGATGCTGCGGAGTCAGGGAGGCTCACCGGATTCTCGGTGGTGCGGTGCCATTACAGAGACAATCACTGGCATGGGGAGGCCATAACCAAGCATTTGGAATGGCCAGTCTCTACTTATGAGGCCACTTCCGTTTCCCGGGCCAAAGGGAAACTGGAGTTGGGGCCTACCCTGCCCGCCAAACAGTAGGGGCCTTGCAGTATACTCAAGAGAGGAGCCAATGGTTCCCAGTCAGAGGCTCACTCCTGGCCCAACTTCCTTATGCCCTGGCCCATCCAATTCAAACTTATGATCCCTCAGGAATGTTTTTGGCCCAGAGGCAGGAAGCCTGGGGCTCCAACCAGCCATGGAACTGATTTTAACTCCCGAGGTGGGCCGAAAACTTATTTCTACAAGGATTCCCTGGCCACCGCCACCAGGTATGATAGGTTTAGTGCTGGGGTGGAGCAATTTGACTCGGAAAGGAATTCAGGTATTAGAAGGTGCTATTGATGCAAAATTTGAAGGAGAAATTAAAGTTATAGTTCAAACAAATTGCATTACCCAGCTTTCTCCAAAAGGTGTGATTGCTCAGATAATTTTCTTGCCTTGCTACTCTGCAGAAAATAATCTAGCTGATGGTCTGGGCAGAATTCCAACTTCCGGTCCCCTGACGGGATCTATTAGGCTCAATTGCTTAGGCAAGACCGCCCTCCATAGGATTTTAAAATCAACCATAAAATTTTCAGAAGCATTCTAGATACAGGAGCAGATAAATCAATTATTTCTAGCAGGTGCTGGCCAAAGAAATGGTCTTCATATATCACATCTGTCAGTTTAGAAGGGATTGGTCAAATTTCCCAACCTGCTCACAGTGCTCAATACCTTTGATGGGAAGATAAAGTCGGCGGTACAGGACTTTTCAAACTTTATGTCCTGGATACATTGCCAGTAAATTCATGAGGTCGAGATATTCTAAGCAGCCTGGGTGTATTATTAACTCCAAATTCCATGGTGACACCTCAGATACTTAATCAAGGATTTATTTCTCCTAGGGGATTTGAAGGGAATCAACAAGAAGGGTATTTACCTATGATCCAGGCTTCTCAGTGAAAACAAGTTAATTCATCCAATCAAATTTTTTGGCAGGGGCACTGACTTCCTTCCTAACCCAAAGAACAGCAGAAAAAATTAACTGGCTTGCAGAAGAGCCAATTTGGGTTTGTCAGTAGCCCTTAACAAGGGAGAAACTTAAAATAACCAATATTTTAGTCCAGTAACAACTTCATGCTGGCCATAAAGAGCCTACTTTTAGTCCATGGAATATACCAAATTTTGTGGTTAAGCAAAAAAATCTGGCAAGTGGATATTATTACAAAATCTTAGGGCAATTAATCGCATTATTGACCCCATGGAAGCCCTACAATCAGGGCTTCCTTCTCCTACAGCCATTCCTATTGATTATCTTTTGATGGTAATAGATTTAAAAGATTGTTTTTCTCATTATACCTTACATCCAGATGACTGTTAAAAAAATTCCTTTTAGGGTTCCAGCTATAAATTTTAAATAACCAGTTAAGAGATATTGCTGGAAAGTTTTACCTCAAGATATGTGTAATAGTCTAACCCTTTGTCAAAACTTTGTAGCAAGGCTATACTCCTGGGAGGGAAAAATTCCCTGATGCATATATTGTCCATTACATGGATGACATACTTTTGGCTCATGCTAGTCCAGATGTACTTTTAAAAGTTTTTGCTCAATTAGAAACTTCACATACTGCAATGGGCTTATGTATAGCATCTGAAAAGGTGCAAAAGACCTATCCTTTTCAATATCTAGGGAACGTAATTGAAGGACATGTAGTCTGACCTCAAAGCCTACAAATAAGAGTTGATGGGTTACATACTCTTAATGACTTTCAAAAGTTACTAGGTGATATTAATTGGCTGAGACTGACTTTAAAACTAACGACTGCAGATTTCAGTCCTCTGTTTCAGATATTATAGGGGGACCCTTCTCCAGCTTCTCCTCGTCAGCTCACAACAGAAGCAAGGATGGCCTTAAGGAAAGTTGAATTTGCTATTAAAAATGCTCAGTTTACTAAAATTAACCCATAGGAGCTTATATATCCGTTACCATTTCCCACTGTTCATACTCCTACAGGAGTGATATGGCAATCGTTGGGAATTATTGAATGGTTCCACTTAGCTCATTCTCCTCAAAATTCATTAACTCCTTTCCATGATTCTATTGTTCAGTTAATTATTAAAGGGAGAACACGAGTTTTTCAGAAGGTTGGATCTGTCAGTGTTGTTCCTTTTTCTACTCAACAGAATGATTGGCTTTTTCAAACTTCTAATACTTGGCAAGTAGCTTTTGCTAATTTCCCTGGTCAGATAGAAAGCCATTAGCCTTGTGATAAAATTATTCAATTTGCTTTAGTAGCTACATTTATTTTCCCCCAAATTGTGCATGCTCAACTAATAGTTGGAGCACTAACAGTATTTATTGATCTTTCAAGCTCAGGTAAAGCAGGTTTTTATAGCCATGTTCATATAGACATAATACATACATCATATGCTTCTGCACAGTGAGCAGACTTCAAGCTCTCATTTGTGCTTTAAGTCATTTTGCAAATGAGCCAATTAATATTTATTCTGAAAGTTTATATGCAGTTGGAGTTACAAAAAATATTGAAACATTGACTATTGGGTACACACCATCACAAGAGTTATTTAACTTGTTTCCTGCCTTACAAAAGACAATTCAAATGCGTCATCATCTATGTTTCATAGACATATAACAGGCCCATTCTAACCTCCCAGGGCCCTTAACGTTAGATAATGATAAGATTGATAAACTTGTTGCTGTTTGTCAACAAATGTCTTTGTATAACTATGCACAAGTTTCATATTTGCATCCTCAAAATGCTTCTACTTTACATAAAATTTTAATATTACTAGAGAGTAAGCTCATCAAATTGTACATCAATGCTTACAATATGTTAGACACATTTCATCTTTACCCACTGGGGTTAATCCCCATGGTTTACGACCAAATCATTTATGGCAAATGGATGTAACTCACATCCCTCAATTTGGCAAACAATCTTATGTCATTGTTGACACTTATTCCAGATTTATTTTTGCTACAGCCCGTATAAAAGAAAATACTAAACACATTATTTCTCATTGCTTAGCTGCTTTTGCAACATTAGGATGTCCTTTGCAGATTAAAACTGAGAATGCACCAGCTTATACTAGTTTTTCTTATTAGTAGTTTTGCCATCAGTTTCGTGTTGAACATAAAACAGGTATTCCTTATAACTCTCAAGGTCAAGCCATTGTAGAATTAGCTCATTTATCTATTAATCTCATTTATAAAAACAGAAAGCGTGGTAGTAGGAGCAAATGTGACTCCATTTTGTTTTGTGACTTCATCCTGTAAAACAACCATGCCAAGTAGAAGAGTCATGACTGGAGCAAGATGTTCTTTTCCTTTTGCTATAGAAACCTTTAAGAACACGGAACTACCTAATGGGGCATTGTTTCTGTAACTAGGGTAACGGGGCTCTGTTTCTGTAACTGGGGTGACTGGGCTAACTGTGATTGGTTAGGCTTCCCTCCGCTTGACTGCACTGTCCCGCTTCTGTAACCTGGCTTGCTTGCATTGGCTAGACCCCCCGAACATCCCTTTTGTGGTTTTCAGGCTTATAAGGGGTGCCCTTGCAATTGTTCGGGGCTGATCAGGGGAACAGCTTTATGTTCTGGTCAGCCGCCACCAGTGTGCTTCAATAAAGGCTTGATTCAATTATACATGAGTGGTCTGGAAGTCAGTTTATGAAACCCTGGGACAAAGCTTTAACTATAACAAAAGGAGGAAATAAGATCCCCCCCCCCAACAAATAAACTTAATCAAGCTTTGTTTGTTTTACATTTTCTAAATTGTGACTCTGAAGGTTGCACTGCAGCTGAGTGACATGTTCCTTCCACTGCAACAGGTCCTTTAGGCTGAGTTTGGTGGAAAGATTTATAAACAGCTCAATGGAAAGGACCAGATCCAGTGATTATGTGGGGTAGAGGTCATGCTTGTATTTTTCCAGAAGGTGAATTTTGTCCTACCTGGGTACCTGAACATGCCATTAAACATGGAGGACCTAGAGCCAAGATTCAAATGGCAAAAGATTGATCCAGAGATGTCAGCCCTGACTCCCAGCAAGAAGAGCAAGCTACAAAGGAAGAGGGGGATGAAAAGGGCCCAGAGAGACCACACAGTGAAGCTACCATCATGGAAGCAGTTGAAGAATCTGATGCTGCAGGCTGAATAGATGGTTTGGCAGCAAGAAAGAACTAAGTCTCCAGCTATGATGCTTGTAGCTCTGCTAGCTCTGTTGAGCTGTCAGGTAAATGGGGTACAGGGAGAAACTTATTGGACATATTTTATACACCCAGTGGTGTGAACTGAAGAATCCATCCCAGTATTTATAAATGACTCACATGAGAGGTTTTACAGACACTCATATTATTCCCATCCATGTGACTGAATTTAATTATTCTGACTATAGTGCTCAGTTGCCCATATGTTGGTCCGATAATAAACATGCTTGTGGTCTAAAGGTGTTCTTTGAGGAAAAGACAGCTGTTGGGAAGCCTAGACCAGCCAATCACACTGGCCCCAGGGACTCAAAGCCATATGTTAAGTCTCCAGGTGTTGGAGTAATTTTTAATTTTTATTTTTTTATTGATTTCTAATTTCATTCCATTATGATCTGATACAATTTAGGGTAGTATCTCTACTTTTTTGTGGTATATTATATGGTCTATTTTAGAGAAGGACACATGTACTACTGAGAAGAAAGTGTATTTGCTTGATGAAGAATGAAATATTCTATATATGTCAGTTATTAATTGTATTATTGAGATCTATAGTTTCTTTATTCAATTTTTGTTTGGAAGATCTATCTAGTGGTGAGAGATGTGTGTTAAAATCACCCAAGATTATTGTGTTGTGGTCAATTTGACTTTTGTCAAAGCCATATGTTAAAACATTTATTAAAATGGGACTTTTTCATAACAAGCCAGTCATTTCAGCAGAATGTCCGTCAATATCTCAATGTCCTATTCGTTCTGCAGTAGAATTTAGCACAATCCCTAAATGGATGGATTGTGTAAATACCTTGTCAGTACAGCATAAAGTGTTTAGAAATAGTGGGTATATTTTAGACTGGTCTCCTAGAATTGACAAAAGACAATTATGCAAGGGTGCTTCCATGACCCCTGGAGGGTTTGTTATTAACATCTTGACCTTCAACGAAGGGGGCATCCAGAAAAGATGTTTGGTGCTTGATTGCTACCTCAGAATTTTTACATTTTACTAATAAGACTTTACCTTGTTTTGTAGCCAGAAATTGTAAGAAAGGTTCTTGTTATGGCCTGTGAGCTTGTGTTCAATCTCCTTACATTTTAATTACTGGAGATGTGAGAGTTAAAAGAAAGGATGATAAATATCTTGTAGCCTATAAAACATGTAATTTAACTAATTGTGGTACCAGATATAATTGAGGAAAGGGAACACTGATACTTCACCAGCCCTCTTTTGTCTTATTTCCAGCTAATATCTCAGAACCATGGTATGCTGATGCTGCCTTTCAAGTCTTACAGCAAATACATGCGTAGGTGACCAGATCTAAGTGAGCTCTTGGACTCATAATACTTGGAGTGGCTGCCTTAGTTTCATTTATTGCTTCCATGATCACAGCTTCAGTGGCCATATCTCAAAATATTCAGCATGCAGATTTTCTTAATAGTGTGGCTCAGAACACTTCCAAATCCCTTCATAATCATAAATATTGATGAAAGGATTGAAACTAAGCTGAACGCTTTAGAAACTACTGTCATAAATATTGGTAATGAGTTTTCCACTCTAAAGTTCAAGGAAAGGCTCAAATGCCATGCTGACTATAAATATGTGTGTATTACTACTGCCAAGTACAATGCTTCCCAATGGGATTGGGAGAAGGTTAAAAACCATCTATTGGGTATTTGGCAGGACAATAATAATAGTCTGGATCTTTTGGAGTTACATCATCATATTCAAGATATACGAAATGCTAAAATTGATCTTTTGGATTCCACTGCTTTAGCTGATCAAATACTTCAAGAATTAAATGGCTTTAATCCTGGAAACATACTGAAACATTCTGCATGGTATATTATTGGACTGTTATCTTTGCTACTAATTCTCTTTTATGTTGTAACAATAGGATGCCATGCCCTCAGAATAAGAATTCAGGAACTTGAGATAACAATTCATCATTGTATTCTTCCAAAGCAAAAGGGGGAACAAGTCGGAAGCTGCCACAGAAGAGTTAAGCACCCTTTCTCTTGAGCAATGGGGTGTGAGACTGGTTTTTGCTGCATGCAGAGGCAGGTTGATCTCATCTCTGCTTGGCAGAGGAGTGATGCTCTGGGATGGGTGTTACCCAATGGGAGTGGGCTGCCTTCTTGTTTCTTTGTAATACTACCCTTTTTGGATGGAATGTTCTGTCAAACGGCTCTCTTCTATAAAAACCAGGGTTCAGAGTGTGCTTGCTCTTTCTCACCAGCCTCCCATGTTTTTCCTTTGCCCCACTTATGGGAACTTACAACTTGAGGTGGAGGAGCTGTCCTGAAACACCCCAAGAAAGAGGTATTTTCTGTGTCTGTGTGATTTGTTTGTGCCAGTCCAATTCACCAATGACTCTGGTTCCATAGCCTGCATGGGACGTGGGCTATAGATTATGATAACCATCCTTCCTTCTATCCAGGCCCCCATCCCCTCTCTCTTTCTCAATCTCTTTCCTTTTTCTTTTCTTTTTTCTTTTTTTCTGAATCTTGGGATTGAACCCAGAGGCACTTAACTATTGAGCCACATCCCTAACACTTTTTTACTTTTTATTTTGAGACAGTTTTGCTAAGTCACTTAGGGCCTTGCTAAATTGCTGAGGTTGGCCTCCAACTTGCAATCTTCTTGCTTCAGCCCTTTGAGTTGCTGGGATTATGGATGTGTGCCGTGGTGCCAAGGCCCCTTTCTCTTTTCCTCCCATCTCATAGTCTATTCTTACAGCAGCCAGAGTGAACCTTTAAAACAGGAATCAGATCCTGTCAGTCTCCTTCTTAAAACCCTCCAGAGGCCTCAACATTTCACTTAAAGTGAAATCCATGTGCTTCCAAAAGCTGGTAGGTTTTTGGAAGCACATGGATTGTGTGATCTCATCTGACCTCATCTGTTGCTTCCTCTGTGCTCACATAACTATAGCCATACTGGCCTCCTGGATATTTCTCCATCATGCCAGACATGTTTGGGGCCTTTCCCTGGGCCTCTTCCTCCACTTGAAATCCCTTCCCTGGATGTACTCATGGCTGCTTCCTCAGTCTCCCTCAAGTGTATGATTGAAGGTCCCCTTGTCCCCAGGTCTTCTTAGACCATCTTCCCCTGTTTCTTTTTCTAGCTGTTCCTATTTTCTTATCCTATTTTTTCATAACACATTTGTTATTTCATTATGATTATGGAATACATTTATTTCTTATTCTCTAGAGTGTAAGTTTCAAGAAGAAAGGGATTTTTCTTCTGTGTTCTTCACAGTTTTATTCCTAACTCCTGTAAGAGTGCCTCAGGGTAGGTCAGGTGTTCATTAAATGTATTTTTAATGTGGCTTATTAAACATGATCAGAAAAAATTAATTTTCAAGGGCAATTACCCATTTCATTTAAAGGTTTACTGCTTATCATTTAAAGCTGCAGATCTCTCCTTCTTCTATAATATTTCCTCCTCTTCTGCTCCCTGGGAATTGGGTCCTTTCCTGCTGGTCCAGTCCTTGCTGGTTTATTTTATAGGTTCTTATTCCTCTTAAATACAGTGGCATCATGATGTACTTCTTAATTTTATACAGTTTCCTTATCAATCTTATCCACATAACTTTATGATTCAACTATCATTTTATCTCCTTAGCCCCGCTGTCTCTCTGTTGTTGTACAAGACACTTTTTCTGACATTTTATCCTCAATAGGCCCAGTCTGAACTCATTAATTCAGATTTGCTCTTCCTCATTTTCTCTTATGCTGTGAATAGTGTCATCATTCATAGTTGCTCAAACTGGAAGTCTTTCCTCTATTACATTTTTTCTTTACTATTTCCTATGAAATATAATTACTCTCATGATCACTTCAGTCTGATGTTCTAAATACACACCAGGACACTATTGCAATGATGTTCCAGCCATGCAGTGGGGACACCTTCTTTTTCCTCTTCCTCAAATCTGCTACCAGACAGAGCTTCCTAAAAGCCAAATCAAAAGGTGGTGTTTAACATCTTTGAATGGCTCAATTAGCCTGTCAAGTTCCTGTTTTCCTGTCCCTCTTCTTTCCTTAACTGTCCTTGTGTATTCCTATTGCTGAATTACCTGCTGTTGCCTGAATATGCCATGTTTTTCTCAACTGTGTCTCCCCACAGGCTGTCCTCTGTGCTTGAAGCATTGTTTCCTTAATGCTTTTCCATAAACATTTTCCACCTTTTCCTCCAATATCAAATTTTGATCCATCTTTTAGAATTCACCTTAGTCATCTCTTCTATGAAAATTTTCCTGAATTTCTTTTTCAAGAAAGTTAAGCACTCTTTTAGTTGACTAGTACAGCATCATAGACAATATTGGAACTGCTTTTTATATATATATATCTCTCCATCTAGCTTTTAGGATAAAAATTATATCTTCTTCATTGTTGTATTCTCAGGGCCCAACACAGTGCTTGGCTTCTAATAGCTGATCAGCTGGTGTTAGGATAAAGAAAGAAGAGAGAAAACATCACATACTTTGGAAACCTATGGTGTCAGTTTAGCCTGTGTTCAAAAAGAACATACATTGGAAATAAATGGAAAGGATATTTGTAACACTTATCTCATCATAAGGATTCTTATGTTAAATCCTAGCTCTTCCTTGGAAACCTTTGTTCTATCGCTTATGATTAGTCAGTTGGTTAGCTAAGTGTCTTGATTGAGCTTCTTCACTTTCATGGATATTATTAAACCTGCATTTCAGCATTTGATTATCCATCAAAGGATATGGTTTTTCTCTAGTAACTTCAAATGTTACTCTCCAAATCATTATATTAGATTATAGAAGCATGGACTTGAATTCTGTGCTGATTCATACCAGTCGATGTGTGTGTCATTATTTTTTTTCTAGGTGTTCTAATTTTACCATCATGCCAAACAAAACTACACATGTCCTGAACTCTGATTGTACCATTTGACATCCAAAGAATACTTTTACCAAGTGCATTTGGGGGAAATTACAGGGGATAGTTGCATGGCATGGTACTCACTATTGTATTTATTGTGGGGGAATGCTGTGAAGGACCTAATCATAAGGCCCCTTATGGAGATCCTTTGAGAAATTGTTCTCAGTTTTCATTATCAGAAAATGCTTTTATCCAGAGCAACTGGTTTATTTTAAACTAATCCTTTCCATGAATCCTATGTGAATAATGTTTCTCTCTTTTTTCACTTACCAGAAGGTTTAAACACAAGCTGTGGCCCAAATTTAATAAGTGCATAATAATTTATGACTTAGATATTTTATGTATTCAAGTGTTCCCTTGGCTTTATTTTATTTTTCTACCCTTATTTCCCCTTTGCTCAGATTGGCTCATCTATTTAATTTCTCCCCATTTGTGTGTTTTTGTAAGCTGCTTCAAATCCCTTTATAGTTACAAGACAGAACTAAATTAAATTAAATAAAAATACAATTATCTTAATGTGTATTCATGATTCTGTTAAGGGAAAAATAATTCTCTACATATTTCAAGGTGAGTATACAGTCTGTCAGCAGCCTGAAATTTTAAAGCACATGAAGTGGATGTTAATTTACTTGAAATGTCCAGGGCCCACATCTTCATAATTAATGGTTATTCCCAGAGTTCTATATTTTATCTTCTAGAAGGATGATGGATGACCTAATAAAACATGTAAAGAACAGCCATATTCTTCACAAGCTCTCTCCCAAGCCATGCTGTATTAGCCAGATTGCCAATACCATTATGAATACATTGGCAGTGATTCCCACTCTCCTGTGAGGACAATGTGAATTTCAACTCTAGACATCCCTTTATAGTGTGGTGGAAATTCCCCCATTACTTTGTGAGATGCACCATAAGAACTTGTTCTTCAGTTATCAAATTGCTGTGATTTTAAAAGGTAATCCTAAGTGTCATAGTTTGGATGTTTCTAGGCTTTAGATTTGTAGATAAATGCACTTATGCATGTAGTATAATGTAGGTGTTTTATATGTATTTATAATTTTTTAAATTTTATCATCTCAGTAACTCAGTAAGACAGTATTGTTTTCTTTATTGAAGATTAGACAATTGAAGTTCAAATGGGAAAAGGAATTCTGTCTGACCTTAAATATTAACTGACCTTAAATATTAACTCTCAGTTCATGTAACTCTAGATACTATTTGCCTTCTACAACAGCAGATTATTTCTCTTGCTTTTTTCATGTTCCTTCTCTTTTGGGCATAATTCTGGATAATGGTAATATTTGTGTAAGAGTGTGTAGGTGTGTGGGTATGAGTGTATGCATATGCACATGTACCAATGTGGACAACAATCCAGAATCTACTCTATATTTTTGATAGTGATTCAGTCAAGGCCTTAGATGATAATAGAGAGCTCATTCACTCAAAGAGGTTTAATTTAAAAGAATGAAGTATTGAGAGTGTCTCCACAGGTAAGAACTGGGCTAGGAATCTCACAAGGATAGTGAGGCATCCTAAGTCTAGCACGGTGGGACACCACTATCACTCTGAGGTCTGAAGGCATCAGGGGAGGGAATTTCTTTACCAGAGGCCAGTGAAATGCTAGTATATTCCTTTTGTAATTTACTTGTTCTTTTTGGACTGGTCTCATAAACCACTTTCATGTAATAATAGAATACAAGTCCAACTTTATGATTTATGGAACAGATAACATCCAATACATGACAAGATTAAGCTACATAGTTACTTGGTGTGTCAGGATTAGGCATTCAGCTTTACCTATCCTAGTAGCAAATCAGAACCTTCTGTCCAGGGATGCTAGTGCTGCCTTAACAAATCAATGTCTCATGGAAAAAGCATCCTCAGAAGAGCCCTTCAAAAGGGCTAATGAGGCTTGAGGCAGAGCATATTTGCACAATAGGTTCATTCCAATATTCTCCCATTCTTAAGTCTCTGACTCCATCTTCTACAGTATGCCAGAGAAGTTGCTAGCATCTTAGCCATATTGGCTATAGGCTACTGCTGAATCAAGGTTTCATTTAACAATCCAGCATTCTAATTAGAATAAGATTTAGTCCATGCTTGTATAAAGATACCAAAATAGATTCTACTGTCATGTATGACTAAAAAGAAGCAATAAAAAAAGAAAGAAAAAAAACCCAACCCAGCAATTTTTTGGCACCAACGGCAAGAGTTTGAAATTACACGTCAAATTACCAATCCCAGGAATGTGCACCCATATTGATGAATTTGGTTCATTTAAACAGTATATTTCATTCTTCTTGCTCTAACACCCTTGGGATCCACTTCCATGCAAGGCCTCTAGCATTGTCACTATAAATTAATAGGACCCTATCATTGCTTCTGTGTTCATAGCATCCCTTCCTGGGGGAGCAGACCTTCTCTATCTGGACTATGCTGGAATCTACTATGGATTTGGAAGGAAGAGGGAATGGTAGTGTAGATCCCAAGAGAATTAGCACCTTGTTCTGAAGGAATATATAAAGTCTTTGAAATTTTTGTATGCAGGAGAAATCATAGATGGTAGTGAGGCACTAGGTTTGTGCAAGAAGAGGAAGTGTCGGTAAAAGACAATAGTGATAATACCAAGCTTAGAAAGAGGTTGAGCTATGGAAAACAGGCTGCCTGTCAGGGTCTGCCAAAACTACAACAGCCAAGGGGGAAATGGGGGCATGAATGCCCTGCATTTTGCTCTCTCCTTCCACCTATGATCTCCTGATATGCTGCTTCCTTTGACTTAAAACTAGATAGTAAGTGAACAAGGATGATGGAGAGAATTTCCTTACAGGACAGTATGGATGCCTCAAGTATTTTCTTAAGGCAATAGCTTCCATTGTATATGTTTTACATCTATAACATGTTAGTGTGGCATTTATATATTTAATACATCCTCAAATTAATAAATTTGCTTATATTTTCAACAAAGTCTATTAAATTTTTGGTTAAAATTCAACAATATTTATAGATACATACAACCTAGAATGATGGCACAGAAAGGAGAGGTAGGAGGAGGGAAATACCTATTCTAAAGTGCTAGGAAAAATATTTTTCAAAATGATCTTTGATCAAATTAAGATTCTGAATTACATGGTCTGACTACAATTTTTAGTTTAACATCCTATAAGAGAAAAATCTCAGGAGAATGTTTGTATATAAAAATTGCTTAAAGATAATGTTTTGATAAAAGCATAAATTAATATGAAACAATTAGAGAGGTTTTCCATGGTGCTTAAAATGGTCAGGGGTTTAAGGCAGTTAAGAAATATGTGTTGGTGAGGAGCATATTTGAATTTGGTGCATGTTCAGAGGCTCAAGTTCTTCGGCGTTAGTAATATTCCTCATTACAAAATAGTACATTTTGACATTAATATAGACATTCCATTCTAGTTTTCCTAAGATTGATGTTTTCACATGGTTAATTTTTCTTTCTGTCCTTTAACTTCAAAACTATCTGGGTCTTTATATTTGAAGAGTATAAACTTTCTCTCGAAAGTAGAATATGGTTGGGTCTTACCTGTCTGTCTTTTGATTGGTTTTAATACCTTTATATTTAACATAATTATTGATATGGTGAGGTTTAAGTCTACCTTCTTACTATTTGTTTTCTAATTAGTCCATCTTTTTTTTCAATCTTGCCTTGTTTTTATTTAAACAAGTGTTTCTTATATTACACTTTCCTTCCTCTTTTGACTTACCATGGTTCTATTTCTTTGGTGATTTTATTTATTTTATTTCTTTGGTGATTTCTATAAGGATTAGATTCTTAACCTGTCATAGTACACTATTTTATATGTAATATAAAAACTATACATATAATATAAAATGATACATCCATTTATCCTCTCCTCTCCTTTGTGCCATTTGTCAATATATTTTACTTATACACATTGGAAATTCTGCAGCACATTTTGTTAGTCATGCTTTGAGTAGTGAACTGCTTTTTAAGGAAATTAAGAGAGCATTCACAAAAAAAGCATTCACAATGCTTTTTTAAATTCATATAAATTGTTTCACCCAGTAAAATTTCCCTTCCACCTGAATAAATGTAATCAACATTTTCTGTAATGACAGGTCATCACTTTTGTAATACAGAAATTATTTGCCTCAATTTTGAAGAAAAATTTTCTTGATTTAGAAAGCCAATTTAATAGCTTACATCTTAGTATTTAAAAACTGCCATTTCACTCTTTTCTGGCTTGTATTGTTTCTGATGAGAATCCAGTAGTTATTCTGTTGTTAATTTTCTTTATGCAATATGTCTTTGTGTTCTGAATGTTTTGTTGTTTTTATTTTTAAATTGCTTTAAAACAATTATACTAAGATATGCTTAGATGTGGTTTCCTTTGGGCTTGTGCTCTTTGTGGTTCATTTCTTCATCATAGCTACAATCAGAGATCAGGATTTTCAAAATAAGCTTTTAAGTGTTCACATCTTGCTGAGGAAATGAATGAATGTCCCCAGAGACATAAGTTTATTTTGTGTTGGACAATATTCTCCGTGGGTTGTCATTTTTCATTCTATTTGGGGACTTTTTGTACTATTATGTCTTTCAATATTTTTCCACTACCAAAGATCTTTTTTTCCTCTGGAGCTTTTATCCCACATGTCTTAGAAATATTTTTAATATTCCACAGTTCACCAATATCTGTTCAGTTTTTTTTATTAATTATTTGTCAGTTTCTTTTTCTTTCTGTGCTTCAGTTTGCATAGTTTATATTTACTTTTTTCAAAATCTTTTCTTGCACAATATCCATACTGCTATTAAACCCAGATTAGCAATTTTTAAAATTTCAGATGTTATAGTTTTTAATTCTACAATTTTCATTTGCACCCCTCTCTCTTTTAGTTTTGATTATTTGTTAAGATTCCCCATCTGTACACTACTTCCTCATCTTTGTTTCTAAATTTCTGAGTATATATCTGCCTGAAGTCTTTGTCTACTAATTTCACCATGAGTGTTATTTGTTTCTATAGCTTTTCCTTCGTATCCAATTGATATATATCAAATATATATATTTGATTCCTTATATCCATAATATTTTTTTAAAAATTTTATGCTTGACAATAAAAACCTATATTGTTGAGATTATGGAATTATTTGTCTTCCTATAAAGAGTGTTGGCTTTTATTCTTGAAGGGAATTAATTTGTTGTTAGCTTGCTTGATTCTATTGAGGCTTGATGTCTAGCTTTAAGGGTAAGTCTAGAATATTCCTTATACCCAGGCTAGAATAGTACTACTCCTAAATAATTACTTTTCTGGAACCTCAATTTTGGCTTGTTCTCATTCTGTTGTATCCAAGCACTATGTATTCTCTGATCTTTCTATTTAGGTCACATTTCCAAAAAAAGGTGCTTATTACTAATCCTCTCTGAATTTTACATATGCATGCACAAGTATTCAAAGACTCCAAAGGACACCTATGTAGATTGTATGGGTTCCTTTTCTGTCTAGTTTCTTTATTTCTGGTAACCTGCAATATAAATTCCAGATGCTGCAGGAGTCCCAAATGTTGCTATTTCTTATGTCTAGAAAGACAGCTGTTCTCTGTTTAGGTTCCCTGGCCACAATTTTGAAAATTACTCTAAGAAAGTAAAGTACGGTAATATGGTATTCTCTTGTGTTTCATGCCTCTCGAGGATCATGGTTCTGAGCTGTGTGTTGACCAAGTTTTTTTTTTTCATATATTTTGTCCAGTGTCATAGTTGTTAAGAGTGGAAAAAATCAGTCTAACACCTAGTTCTTCCATCATAGCCAGAACCAGAAGTCAGGATTTTCAGAACTTATATAATTTCTCAATTAGTAAATGATTGAATGTCCTTCAAGACATTACTTTTTTGGTGACTGAACAATGTCTTCCACTCAAAAAAAATATATCTTGATTGAGTAGCTTCTTGTGCCAGGCTTTATACTCAATACTTTATAGAGATTTTCCCATTTAATATTGTAAGCAAATCAATGAAGTATAGATATTTCTATTAATTCCATTTTGGAAATGAAAAAAAAAAGAAACTTAAAATATAATCAAGCTTGCTCAAGAACCTATATCTAAAAGTCGACCAAATCTCCATCATGTTGGCTTTGGAACCAAATTCTTTAACAAGAGTCCTAAAGCACAAGAAGTAAATCAAGAATCAGTAAATTGGGATGGTATCATACTGAAAAGCTTATCAGCAAAGGAAACAATAATGTGAAGAGAGAACCTACGGAATGGGAGGATATCTTTGCCACCTGCACTTGAGATAGAGTATTCATCTCCAGGATATACAAAGAATTCAAAAACTGAACACCAAAAAAACCAAATAACCCTATCAATAAATGGGCAAAGGAATTGAACAGCCACTTCACAGAAGAAGTACCATCAGTCAACAAATATATGAAACAATGTTCAATATTTCTAGAAATTAGAGAAATACAAATTAAAACTACAATGAGATTTCATCTTACTTCAGTCAGAATGGCAATTATCAAGAATACAAGCAACAATAATGTTGGCAAGGATGTGAGGAAAAAGATACACACATACATTGCTGGTGGGACTGCAAATTGGCACAACCAATATGGAAAGCAGTTTGGAGATTCCTCAGAAAACTTGTAATGGAACCACCATTTGACCCAGTTATCCCATTCCTTGGCATAAGACTTAAAATCAGCATACTATAATGACAAGGCCACATCAATGTTTATAGCAGCTCCATTCACAATAGCTAACTGTGGAACCAACCTAGATGCCCTTCAATAGATGAATGGATAAAGAAAATGTGGTACATATACACAACAGAATATTACTAAGCCATAAAGAAGAATGAAATTATGGCATTTACCAGTAAATGGATGGAACTGGAGACTATCATGCTAAGTGAAATAAGCCAATCTCCTAAAAACAAAGGCTGAATATTCTTATATGTGGATGCTAACACACAATAAGAGGTGGAGGGACGAATAGAAGTTCACTGGCTTAGACAAATGGGAATGAAGGGAAGGGAGAGGAGATGGGAATAAGAAAGACATGAGAGTGAATTAGACATAACTTTCCTTTGTTCATATATGAATACATAAACAGTGTAACTCCATATCATATCCAACCACAAGAATGAGAAGTTCTACTCTATGTACGTATAATATGCCAAAATACACTCTACTGTCGTGTCATATATAACTAAAAAGAACAAATAAAAAATTTAAAAAATGTATATCTGATAAATGATAGAACTAAAATTGAATTTAGATAGGAAATTCCAGAGTCAACTCTTAAAAATTATTCTAGTTTGATTATTTTATTTCTGAAAAAACTGCTTATATAATTAAAGTTGTTTTTCCAATGAAAATGATTTGTATACTTTCCTTAATGGAAAATACAGCAATATGCATAAACCTGCTGGATGTGATGGTTTCAAATTTGCTCTGTTTTCCCTCCTGTTTTGTCTGCAGCCCAGTTATGCTAGGAAATAGGTATAAATTGCTGAGACATAAAAGAAAAATACTTAAAGCTGGCATAGGAGGAATAGGCTTTTTTGAGAAATGCTCACAGGGAAGGTCCAGTGGTGATAGGTTAAGAGATAGCACCATTATCTCTCATGGCATTTTGTCCAGAGGCAGTGACTGGACAAATGACAAGCATTCTTTCTAAAGTTCTCTGAGTTCTACCAATTGCCACTGAGGGAGTGGCTTTAAATGTTAGGCTGCAGAGGCAGTGATGACATCGGCATTAGCTTGCTAAGTTTGCTTAGTTCTTGTTTGATCAGTAGTCCAAGAATCAATTGTCCTGGTTTGTGTGCAAAAAGCAGCTTTCTATGGATCACATTAACTTGCCCCAATTTCCAGCATTCATGAAAGAAATTCAGTGTTATTCAAGATAATATGCACCTGGACATCCTGGCTCAGTGTTGCTCTCATTTTCTCCCTAACTTGACTAGGTTATTGAGAACAGAAAAGGGGGCTCTCAGGGATATGGTATTCTACTGTTCCCCTTTATTTTACAAAAGATACGGCTACACATGCTCAAGGATGAGAACACTGCATCTGATGTTTTAAAGAAAAAATAAATTGATTTCTTTAAACTGGAAAAGGAAGAAAGGTGATCATTGCAGGTTATTCCATAGGAAAAAAGAGAGTTATACAACACTGTGTATCTTTAAATTAACAGAGCTTATATTTAGAGCAGTTTTAGATTCATAGCAAAAATTGAATATAAAAACAATTTCCACATACCCCTCCCCACAAAATGCATAGCCTCCCCCACCAATATTACAGCACCAGGGTCACTGAGCCAACATCTGCACATCATTACCAACCAAAGTCCAATGTTTATATTAGGGCTCACTCTTCGTGTTGTACAGCCTGTGGGTTTTGACAAATGTGTAATGACATGTATCTGCCATTATAATATTATAATTTAAAAAATTAGTAAAAACTAAACTAGTAGGTAAGTGCCTAAGCACATAGAAGAAAAATTTTTACCTTACATTGAGAGCATTATTCGATTGAAATTATATAACCAGTGGAAATGACAGCAATTTTTGATGGAGGCTATCAGAAAACTGAAGAATTTTGATGGGAATACATTAAATATAGAATGGGTTGTCAGTGACAATATAGCGTGCTCTGGCTTCCAGCAACTGTTTTCATTAGTGAAAAAGAGGAAACTAGCAGAAAATAGGCATTCTTCCCTGCTGAGCCCTGTGTTCCTCATTTTGACATGTTACTTTGTGTATTCGCTATTATTTTCCTTCCCAATAAACATGACTGACATTAACCTCAGTCACCCTTGTTAAAATATTAGAAATACATTTTTTCTCCCCACTTTTCACCTTCAACATAATTGATTGCCAAGACCTGAAGACATGGTCTTCAATTCAGCTATCTTTCCCCCTCATCTATTCCTGCCTTAATTCAGGCTAGGAACTGTTATTATGGCTCTAAAAGACAATTTTCCCTACCATCAATCTCTTCCCATTCTAGTTTCTTTTCCAGAACAGTGTTAGTGAAAAACTGCTTATCTGACCAGGACATAAAAACTGTTCCAGAAGACAAAGGCTTATTTCTGTTCTTTATCAATTCTCTTCCTGTATAGGAATTCCCCTCTGTCAAGTTGCTAGAGGTCTGAAATCCTTGTGTCTTGTGGATAAATCAACCCTTGGATTGTCTCATGTGCATCATATGAGAGGGCTTATTACCTTGTCCTAACTCTATAATTTGTGGAAAAGGGGAGAACTAAAGAGAAGAGAGCACCATTTGCTTTTAAAGGCACGAGTCACAAGCAACACATTGTACTCTATTAATTCCAGAGCTTAATCTGTAGTGGGGGCTGGGAAATAAATATTTGATTCTGCATGACGGTGGTCCTAGCTAACACTCAGGTAAAAGAAAAAAGTATTAATGAAAAAAAAAAAAAGAACAGAAGAGATAGAAAAACAAACAGTATCTCATTATAACACTCTTGCCATGGATGGGTACAAAACCTTAGACTATAAACTAATGTGCACAAGGCCATTTATTTATTCATTTATCTCAGTCTGGGAGAAAAATTAATTTTAGACTGGGAAAGCAATCCCCTTTTTTTTCTCTCTTTCTTTCATTCTTTTGTGTGTGTGTGTGTGTGTGTGTGCGCGCGCTCACGCCAGGAATTGAACCCAGCAGCATATAACCATTCAGCCATATAGCCCTAGCCCTTTTTATTTTTTTTATTTTGAGATAGGGTCTCTCTAAGTTGCTTAGGGCCTCACTAAGTTGTTGAGGCTTGCCTCAAACTTGAGATCCTCCTGCCTCAGCCTCCCAAGTTGCTGAGATTATAGGTGTGAACCACTACATCCAGCTCTAAAAATGCTTTATAAATAAAAAATTAAGGGAATAAAAATAAAAAAACTTCTGTACATACATGTGTTTACATTCACAAAAGATGAAGACAATAAATACTACGTATTTTTATAACTTTATTATCTTCTATTTGTAAATTCATTTTTTAGATAATAAATCATGTTTGTTGCACTATGCTGATGACTAGGTTCTGTTTAGGTTAAATGAAACCAGAATTCAAAATTGAAAGTTTTTAAATCAAAAGATACAATTAGGAAATCAAGACAATCACTCTAACTAGACTGCTCTATCTTTTCTGATATGACTTTTATTCTTCCAAAAATTATGTTTTAAAAATGTACATTATATATGACCTTCTTCCTCTCTTTTGGAGTGGGATGTAAGTTGAGAGATTACCATACAAATGCAAGAAGAGCTTGCAAACAGGCATTTCTTCACCTGGGCCTTTACTCTTAGCTCCCTAAAGCAAGTCCACTTTAAGAACCAGAGGTGGTGAGACTGAGAGCTGTTTCCTTTTGCAGAGTTATATTTATATGTTTTCACAAACAGAACAGGTTGGGAAGTTACAGACGGAGAAAAATATAATAAAAGGCCCAAGATTCATTTTCTGTTTGGTTTTACTATAGTCATTTTCTTTTTCCACTTTCAATAAGACCAAAAGATTTACTTTAAGCAGTGCCACAGGAATGTGGTTTCAAGGAGGAAAAATGTTCAAATCTCCACCTCTCTGTTTCTCACTTAAAAAAAGTCTAATTTACTATAATATATATTGAAAGACTTTTGAAACATTTCCTTCTTTTTGCTGTTATTTGTGTTCTTTCTTATGTAAGCAAATAAGCTTAAAATATTTTGAAATTTCAGTACTCTTCAGAAAAAATATTCTTTTGATGCATTTAAAAACAACAGTACCACTTAATTTTGTTATAAAAATAGTTAAAATATATCGTATCTCTATATCTATAAATCTTCTTTTTGACCAATCCAATATTTTAATTTTTCAATATGATTTATCCTGAGATGCTTATTGAATTTTTCTGGGACCCTCATGAAGCTTTATTAATAGCTAATTGGAAAATAGGGGACACCTAACTCCAAGCTTTCACTTTGGGGGGTAGCTGGGGTATCACAACACTTCAGTCAGTACTTAAGAAGGCAACAGACTGGGGAAAAGAGAGATGGGGGCCTGACATAGATGTATGCCTTCTATTCAATTTTTCATGAGATTGATAGGGCCCCCATTACCTCTCTCCTTCGCTGTATCTCTGAAAAGTTATGCATAGACTGTTGAACTAGATTTGGTTTCAAACACAAGACTTCAGGTGACCATATGCTTACTCAGACTTTGTACAAGAGACAAAATTTTTGTCCTTCTTGCTCTAATTTATGAGATGGCATCTGTATAACCTGCCCAGCTTTGTTAAACTCCTTCCCCAGGGAGCTTCTACCTCCACTGACAAGGGTCCTGATAAAATTTGCAGTCCATATCTGCAGGCCTGCTGCATGGATTCTTCTGTACCCTGGCCTTCTTGCTGGATTGGAGTCCCTGGTGTACGGGCCTGTTGGAATCTGACTGAGATGGCCCCACCTTTTAGATTCCACTGTGAGGCAAGTCTCTGGGTCTAACTGCCTTTTTGTTGCCCCTATTCAGGCTTTCACTCTATTCTATTTGAATAAGGTCCAGTCACATTTTGTTCCAAGGGAACTTCTGTTAAAACACTCAGAGATCAGTCCCAGTCATTTCATTAACAAAATGCAATTTTGTTAAGATTAAGTGCAGTAATTCTTATCAAGTCTTTAGCACAGTTCCTAGTATATAATAAGCATTCAATAAATTCATTTGCTTCTGTAAGTTTTGTTACCATCTCTTCTTTCTCCTCCCTCTCTTCCTTCTCCTCTTTCCCCTTTCCTTCTTCTCCATCTTCTCCTGCTTCTTCTTGTCCTCTTTCTCCTCCTCTTCTTCTTTCTTTCTTCTTCTCCTTCTCTTCCTTCTTCCTCTTCCTCCTTTCACTTCTATTAGGATCTCCATGTTAATTTAAGAAAGACTTCTGATACACTCAGAAACAGGTTTCAATAAGTCTCAGAGATCTTTCGGCCATCAGAGGACTAGGGATATATACCTAACAGGTGTTCAAATTGAAACCATAGTGAATAACAATGATGGTTGTCATTTACCAAGCTCTTTCTCTGAAGAATTTTCCACATATTATCTTGTTCAATCTCAGTCACAACCCAGTGAGGTGGGAATTGGGTGGCAGGATTGGAAAATTGAAAGCCTAACACAAACAATGAAAAGTCAAACTGAAATCAAATCCATTTCTTTCTTACTCAAAAATCCCTTCTTCTGATCCTGCATCTATTTTTCTATCTACACACAACCATATCCTGGAAGCAGAATGTACTTTCTGGGATTCCAGCTAAGTGGGTTTTACCTTGTGGCCTCATTTGCTACTTAGTTTTCCATTAGGTAATTTCTGAAGCCTTTCTTTTATAAAGGACCCCTCACCCCACCCCCAGGCACTGGGGATTGAACCCAGGAGTGCTTCACCACTGAACGACAACCCCAGCACTTTTCATTTTTTTTTATTTTGAGACAGGGTTTCACTAAATTGCCCAGGCTGACTCAAACTTGCTATCCTCCTGCCTCAGTCTCCCAAGTCACTGTAATTACAGGCATGCACCACTGCACCTGATCTTTGCCTTCTATTCTTCTAATCTGTACACTACTCTTAGTTCTGGTTGCTCTTAGCCACTCTGTTACTATTTGCATAATTATCCTTACATGTCAAAACCCTCCACTTAGCCTTCTTAGACTTTTCCAGCCCTCACTGAAGTTCTTTTTATTTATCAATTCCCTCCTCCAAATTCTTTTATTTTCCAATTATTTGGCATTCAGTGCAACACAGTTTTTGTTACGATTATTATTGTGAATTATTCTCTAAATGGTTCAAGTGCTCATTCATTCATTCAACTACTGTATGTTTGAATACATATTAAAAGTCAGACACTCAGTCAATGTGTATGGAGATACATAGATAAGAAAACTATTCAAAGCAACTTAAAGTATTCTTAGTAGGGCAAATAAAAATCCACAAATATTTATGATACTGTGTTGAAAGAAAAGCACCATGAGAGACAGAGTTAAAAGAATTCAGACAAAGGAAGAATTCCTTCTACCTAGAAGAGGAATGAGAAGAGATAGGGTCCATTTAAGCTTTTGTAGTAAGTGTTGAGAGAAGGAGCTTTGGTACTGCCAAGCACTGGAGCTTGTTAGGCTATCAAGGCTTAATGAGTGGCTGTGGTATGACTGGACATTAGAATATTTCAAAGAGATTTGTGGGTCTCCATGGCAGAGGCCCTTAAATACAGAGGGGCCCTGTCACTAGGTGAAGGGGGTGGATCATTAGGGGTCATTGAAATTATAAGGTCTCAACAGTTTTGCGTCCCTCCCCCTAATTAACAGTAATTCTGTTAAAGTTTAAAGTTATGTTTTCATATTTCTTTAACATTTCCAATTTCGCCTAAATGCAGATACAAAGAAGCATTTCATAAATAGCCAAATGACTGATAAGAAGCAAATTAAATATGATAGCTCTATGGTATATTTTGCTACTTACTTTCTTTTTTATTGGCATTAGATTTTTTAGAGTCTAATTAGGTTGCATGGTCATTAAAAAAATAACTCTTTGTTTCTGAATCAGTCAATAGGACTAAAGATAATATTAGAGGTATTAATTTCATTTTAAAAAATTTATTATAAGGGAAGCTTTAGATAAAACATTAAAATACAACATGTATTCTTTATATTAACCTCACCTTTTTCTGTTATGGAATTTTAAAATTCAGATTTTCAGAATATTTTTCTTCATATTTTTATTAAGTATCTTGAAAATATTTTCTTAAAAAAACTTTTCTTTTTCTTCTAAAAGTGTAGCTTGATGATTCTATGTACTCACTTTAAAGTTAAGAAAGGTATTATCTGTTGGACAGACTATTTGCACAAAGCCAGATCAATGGAGCTGGTGGTTTGGACAGGGACAGAAAGACCAGGAAAACTAACGGCTCACACTCTGAACTGGCATGACTGGCTGGAGAAGCATTCAGGCTATCCAAAGTCCATGAAAACAAATGAAAAAGCCACTTCTGTTTCCTCTGAGGATTCCCTCTTTGGAACTGCATACATCTTCCCAAGGCCAAGAATGAGGAACCGAAACAAAAGATTTTGTTACAGGTTCCCACAAACCAATTTCTGTGTAGATGACATTGTTATTTGGGAAGAATCCTTTCACTGCATATTCTATTGAGAAGTGAACAGTGCAGAGGGCATTTATTTGATCTGTGATCCTGGGTGCATCAAGTCCAAGCCTGGGTCAGCATAGAGGACCTGGACTAATCCCTGATTGAGAGGTCAAATTCTTGGCCAGTTGCTCTTCACATTGCAGAAGGAGCTGGTGTGTTCAGTTTATCCTGCCAAAAATAAAAAAAAATGTCCCTTCTCGGATTAAACTCCTAATTACTGGTCAGTTGTAAAATATGCTTCAGGTAAAATGAATTTCTATCCAGAGAATACTTTTGGAGTAACGAGTAATTATAGAGATGTTTGAAACATTCACTTATAACTGGGGAAACTTTCTTTATAAAAACTTGACATCCCTTGGGAGAGGAAGATGGAATGTTGGGTTCCACCTTATTTGCCAGCAAGATTTAGCAGGTTGTGCTATTTGCAAATATATTCTTTTTTAGGGTGGAACTATGTGTTTATTTCTAAAATATCATCAATATTTCTTGCTTCTTCTCATTTGTCAAACTCTCCTTGTTGCTAGAACAGGAGAGTACATTGTTTGGAGAGTTTTCTATACTTGAGAAATTGCTCTGCTCTTCTGGAAAAATAATTACACAGTGTCCAATACAGATATTAACATTGGCGACATCTAGTCCTGTAGCAGTGCAGGGTCAGAGATTTGTTTGAATTGCTCACTGCATGAAAGACAAACTCAGGAAGGACTGTAGTTGCAAAGTGAGTCAACATCCTGTAGCATCCCACAGTGTATCGGGCTGAGACGCTATATTTTTTTCTTGTATGTGGACTGTCTATAGTGTCTCCCCTCTTTCTAAATCTGTTCTTCCCAGACGGACTTGGTCTAGAAGTTGTTTGTACTGAGTGGTTTTGAGGGGGGATTAAGAATAGCAAGCCTAAGTACATTATTATTATTTTCAGCCTTCTCTTCAAAAAATGCCATGCACTGTATGCATTTACTTTTATGAAGTAAAAATGGCAATTTCTGGTATAACTATGCTGTGGAGGATGGGAAACAGATGCTTTGGTCAGACTCAGGAACTGACTGTGACACACCATGGAAACACAAAGCAATAAGAAAGCTATTGTATAATATCCTGACTTTGTGAGCTCTCTGACACAGATGGCATGTGCGCACCTTGTCTTGACAACATGTTGCTGACAAAAGGCTGGCTGACCTCCTCCTGCTCTCAGGAGTTGGAGAAAATATTTTCATGCAATTCGTTTATTCTGCCTACCTGTTTTGATTCTACACCTTGGTGGGAACTGTGTGACATGCACCATGGAGAGACACTCCTTCATTAAGATAGAGAAAGGCAAAGACTGAAGGAATGATTAAATAATAACCAAATGGCTAGATCGTGGATTTGTTTTAACCATAGAGAAATCTCTTTAAAGTTTTTGTGGCATTGAGATGAGATGGGTCTTAGGATACTTCCCGAGAAGCGGAGCTTGAGAAAAGGATTTGTTTGCAAATAGTCTATTGAAAGGTAATTCCAGGAAGCAGAGATATAAGATGGAACATTTAAGAAGGGGAAAGAAGAGGATCATAGGGGCATATAATTGAGCTCAGTGTTGATGCAGTTAACTGGAGTTCAGAACCTCTGAAGAAATATGGGAAACTGTGAAGAATGGGCTCAAGTTCCCTAACTCAAGGAACAAAGAAACTAGGGGGTCTATCTATGAGCTCCTATTTCATTGGCTGAGAACTGCCCATGGTGACATTAACACCTCAAGACTTCCTGCTTGACCTAACCAGGGCAGAATATACTCCTAGAGCACAAAGAAACCCCAGGGAAAGGAGAGAGTTGCACTGCCTTTGAACTGTAGGGAAATTAAAGGAGTTATTGGTTTTACAAGGAGACAATACCTGTACAGAATGCTAATGAGGTACTTACCCAAAGAAGATTAAAAAACAAATACTGATACAAAGGAATGAATGAACAAATTGAAAAAAAATTCTGAGATATGGACATGGTTTCAACTTGCATTTTTGCAAAAAAACCTAATCATATAAAGGAAAATTAAGTCACTTGATAATGCAAAAGGCTTGCACATCACCTCTTAATCAAGTGATCAAAACTGATAGAACCGATCATGAAACAAATAAGGTAACTTAATACATTCCATTTGAACATAGAACCAATTCTATCTAAGATGTTGCTGCCAAAAAAGCATGATGTGACTCTAATCCTGAAGAACCAGCTGACAGGCTGAACTTGAAGGTAACTAGATCTGTAACCTTTAAAGGTGTCAAGATCATTAAAAGAGAAAACCTGTTTTTCTTTTTCTCACAACACTTCTGACAGAAAATGTCTGGGAATTTTTCACACACCAATAAATTCTTCCAAATCAGTGGACACCAATGGTGTGTCCTGCAACCTCACTCATTTCTGACATTGCTTGGAGTAAGCACAGATCCCACAAGTTAAAGCTTCAGTCCCACAACACTGCCCCCCAAATCAGATGTCAATCACAAATAGCGGAATCCCAAACTACTCACAAATTCTGATCGACTTGTCAATAAATTGAGGGTTCTCACAGTCCTCCCCTCAGTTTTGATAATTTGCTGGAGCATCTCACAGAACCCAGGGAATGGTTTATCTGCTATTACTGATTGATTACTGAGGATATTGTAAAGGCTGAATTAACATCCATACATGTTATGGGAGCATCCTGACCACAGTAGCTTCTCTACTTCTTGAGTTTGAAGTGTTTCACCCTCCTAGAATGTGGCTATGTTCTTGTTCACTAACCTGAATGCTCTCTGAACCCCACTGTTTAAGGTTTTAATGAAGATTATATTAGGTAGGCATGACTGATTACATCAGTGGGTGTTGGACTCAATCTCCAACATCTCTTCCCCTTCCTGGAGGCTGGGATATGGGACTGAAATTTCCAACCCTCTAATCAGGTTCTCAAGGTAACATGTGATCTGGACCCTGTCCCCCTTTCCTAAAAAGGATATTTTTGGGACAATAGGAAAACCTAAATGGAGTCTGGGTACTAGCTGTAGTGATATATCAAAGTTAACTCCCTAATACTGATGCTGTATTTGGGCATTCAGTATGGTGTACTTGTTAGCAGGGCTTACACTCTCTAGTACTTAGGGGTGATGGGGCATTTTGGCAAATCACCATCAAATGGCTCAGGGTAAAAAACTATTGTAGCATTCATGTAACTTTCTTGAAAGTTTGAAATCTAGATTAGGCAGAATCAAGATTAAAGAATCAAGGCATAATAATGTAACTTTTATCTTTCTAATGTACTTTTATCTATCTAATGTACTCTTTTATCTTTCTAAAGAGTCTCTCCTGATGTGGGCAGTCCCATACAGAGCATCACTGAACCACTAGGGAAGGACCGCAGAGCCAAACCAAGCAATAGATACTAGCACTGTAGCTGAATTCTGATCTGATTAAACACCATGTTCACTTTGAATGGTTATAAGGCAATTGCCTGATGTTGAGAATGAATCCTCTTCTCAAGTGTTATGTTTATAGCAGTTGAGGAATGTCCTGGCTATTCTTTTATCATTATTATTCTTCTTTTTAGTTATATACAATGTTAGGACACACCCTGACATAATGACAAAATCATAGAACACAGCGTGCTCCAATTTAGTCCCTAGCACTTCCCCTCCACCTCCCTCAACTCCACTGATCCTAACGTTGGAGGAGGGGAAGGTAGGGTTGTGAAGAACATTATAGAAGATTCCTTAATTATAGGAGTAAGAATTTTTGTCAACATCTTTTATTAATAAACAGCAGCTGTCCTTTTAAACAAAGACTGCCAGTATGTAAAGAAAGAAGTATAGAGTTTACAATATCTAGAATTCTCCTAAAATTTTTTAACATTTTTTTTAGTTGTAGATGGACACAGTACCTTTGTTTATTTATTTTTATGTGGTGCTGAGGATCGAACCCAGTGCCTTGCACGTGTGAGGCAAGTGCTCTACCACTGAGCCACAATCCCAGCCCCTCTCCTAATTTTTCTTAAAGAAACAGTAATATGCAGGGGATTATGATTCTCCTTTACATAGCTATATGAAGACTGAACCAGATAGAGCAGGAAAAAAACAAGTTCCTTAGCTCATTGAATGTGTTAAGCCATACCCTCAATGTACTTCCATATGTTGGAGTAATATTCAGATCAATAGTTTATATCAATGGATGTGTAACTGATGTGATTCTGCAATCTGTATACGGGGTAAAAATGGGAGTTCATAACCCACTTGAATCAAAGTGTGAAATATGATATATCAAGAACTATGTAATGTTTTGAACAACCAACAATAAAAATTAAAAAAAAATAGTTTATGAGAATGAAATTCTGAGCATTTCTTTTAAGGTCTTTCATATTTCTGCTAATTAAGAGGGATTTTTGAGTACATCTAATTGGAGTGGTTTAAAATGAATTCCTGCTGCTGATTTGATAGAGACCTCTATTAATTTTTTTATGGTTTAACTATGTGCTTCTGAATTATCATATCTGCTTGTTACCATGATTTTAAATACACGGCAAGAAGCTATTCCATTGAGTAGACCAGAAAAATTTATTCTCAGGAAGGATATTGAAAGACTGGGTGGTGAAATTTCTCTATGCAGGTAGAACTTGAGGCAGGTAGAACCATTGGAGGATGCCAGTTTTAATTAGAAGAAACAATGAATTAATTTCAGTACAAAATTCATCAAAAATCCTACCATTACTCTTGTCTTCTTTGAATTTAGCTCAGTGGGAGACATGGATTCATGAAAACTTAATACAGTAGGATAAAGGCCACTAGTGGTTTGTGAAGGAGATCCCAGGGAAATGTGTTGGGCGAAGCTTTCAGGGGTAAATGATGAGAACATTCCAAGCCAAAGTGACAGTGAGAACAAAGGTGCAGAGATTTTGAAAATGTCTTATGTGTTTAAGAGTCCTGTGAACTCCGTGGCAATGGTGGCAGGGGATGGTGAGGGAAGGGATGCACCCAGAAAGCTAAGTTGGATATTGAATGACATTACCTTCCATGTTTTGAACCTAGGATAACATTTGGAAATAAAACAAAACAACCTTAGGTAAATGGATGAAAGGAGAACATCATTCGAAGTGAAATAAACCAGACTCAGAAAGGCAAGGGTGGAATGTTTTCTCTCATATGTGGAAGCTAGACTAAAATAAGGATAAAAAGGAGAGGGGATCCCATGAAAATACAGTGGTGATCAGTGGAGCAGAGGAGGGGGATTGAGAGTGAGGGAATAAGAATGGGAAAAGGGAGGTCCAGTGGAATAAAATTGACCAAATTATGCTCTGTACATATATGAATATAATTTAGTGAATTTCACTTTTATCTATAAGGAACTAATTGGAAAAATGACAAATAGAAGGAGGATCAGTAGAATAGAGGAAGGGGAATAGGGAGAGGGAAGAGAGTAGGGAAAGAGAAGGTTCTGGGGACCAAAATGGAGCAAATTATAATCCATGCATGTGTAATTACACCAAAATGACATAATATTATCATGTATAACTATAATGCACTAATAAAAACATGAAAATAGAAAAAGACTCTAGGAATGACCCTACTTCAATGAATAGGTAATAATATTTTAATTAGCCTGATAATTTTAAAAGATTGAATATTTCTAAGATATTTAAGATTAGCAGACTGTCTTATATTTCTAATATTTTCCTTGTCAGTTATATTATTAGTGTCCTTAGATACTCTATGTTAGTCCACAGATTATGTATTATCAAGACTAATCATCAAATATTATTCCAAATTATCAGAAGGCTCTGAAGATGATCATTACTTCTTTTTTCTTATCTTATTGGAAATTTAAAATTTGTCATGTCATTGTCTACAGCAGCGTTTCTGAAGATTATGTTTGATATAAAAAGAAAAATGTGGTCAAAATAAATTTGAGAAACAATAGGATAAACAAAATTAACTGGTTTTTTATTGTGGGGTTTTCAGGGCATTTAATAGGTAGATATTCATTGTAAAACTCCAAAAGTGGACACAGTAATTTGCATTTAAAAAAATTAAGTGACAATTATTTGCTAAAAGGACTACCTAGTAACATATTGAGCAAAACAAGCTTGTGTGGAACACTGGATTGGAAAACTGTTTGGAACATCCTGGTATCATATGGCTCAGGTCAAAGGGCAGTGGCAGCCCTTGGCCTATGGTAGCCATGGGCAAGCCAAATGGTGGCAATGAATTCCTTTCACTGGAAACCCGCCTTTAGGGTGGCTTGTAGAACAATAATTAATTTTATTATAGCTTGGATTCTTCCTTTAAACCATTATTTTTTCAATAAAATAATTACAGCCTACAGGTGCTTATTTTTATAATAACCATCTCTTTTGTTTACAAGTGTTGCTTAGCTTGGCAATTATGTGTTTTCCTTAGTCACAAAGGTTCGTGACTACTAGGAAAACAGAGGGTACTTTCCATCTTCAGCCATGTGTGCCCAAGTTCAAGGACTTCATTGAGCCTTATTTTTTTCTGTAAGAAAAATATGTCAAGTGTGCAACTTGAGATTGTAAGGAGTGACGGTGTTAAGAACACATTTCCAAAGCTGGTGGAATGTCAAATTTGGAAGCTTTTAAAAATACTGAGCCATGAACCTAATGAAAGACCTCTTGAATCAAAATACTGTACAGGAGAGAGCACGGGGTATTTGTCCCTAACACACTTCCGCTGGGATTAAGCTGCAGTTGGCTGGTGGATGAATAAACAGTTCACAACCTCCTTGAGATTCAATTTGTTATATTTAAACCATCTTCACTTTGAATGTTTTAAATTGTTTTCTTTTGAAAATAATGATATTCCAAAAGTATGTCAGATTATTCTTTCTCTCTCTGTGAGTTTCTCTAATTTGACCATATATCAAACATTGAAGGTTTCTTATATTCTGGTGAATTTCATTGAAGGTTTTTATATTCTGGTGAATTACATTTTTCACACTATGTACTCTTTTAGGAAATCTCATCTAGTGTCATGGTTTCAAAGACCACTTTTATGCAGACAAGCTCTTTTCCAAACTTCTGATTTCTATATCCACCTTCCACTGGCCTGCTCTATCATGGACACATCAAGTGAAGCTGCTCCCTGTTCTGTGTTTCTCTCTCAATTGGTAATATTAGTATGCATCTAGTTATGCAAATCTGAATCCTGTAAGTCATTATTTTATTCTTCCACAATGGTCACCTCCATATTCTAATTAATATCAAGCTCTGTTGCCTTGTACAAATTTATCGTATCTTTATGTTGATTCTTCACTGCTTGGTCCCCAGTTCCAGGACTGGGAATTTAGATAAGTAATCATATAGGAATCCTCTTATTGTACAGTATCTGAACATTACTTTCTAATAAGATTACATTTATGAAAATAACTGCTGAGATGGAGAAACATTTGGTTTACAACCAAGCTTTTGAATCACCCCTCATTTGTAGATTAACGACTGACTGCACTAATAATCTGAAAAATCAGTATTTTAAAAATTTTATTGGACTTAAAGTTTTTTAGGAAAATGATTATAATTAAAATATAACAAAGAGACTCTTCTATGGTTATTCTGAAGGTAACTTCTAGACTTTTCCAGGAGCTTTAGAGGTTAATGAGTCTGCATAATGCATCATTTCATTAAAAGATTTGTTTCCCTTGGTGTTTTTATAAGCTTTATTTTCAGTGTATTTTATGTCAGGTGGATTAAATGGCTGGTTTCTTTTTTTGTGGTGGTAGTCAAACGGAGTTGTAGTTACTGCATGCTAGAACTCACTTTTATGTTTATTTAAAATTTTACTCATCAAATATTCATTACCTGCTATATGATGGGGGTGGTAGTGGTGTGGTGGTTAGAAAATTGTCTGCAAAGGGGCTTGATGGAACTTTCTATTGCATCTAGATAGTGGTGATGATTCCTGAACTATGTATTTGTCAGAACTGATTCAACTGTACTTCATAACATATAAGTTATTCCTTAATAAACTCAACATTTTCAAAAGTTTCCAGTGGGGTAAATTGGCTGTTATGGGTGGGTCCCTTACTTGGATAATACTGATGGCTAGGAGAAAAAAAAATTCTAGATTTGGGACACTTTAAATGTATTATACAACAGGTTCATCTGTTAATGAGGCAAGACTGAGAATAAATGGACTACCTAGCAGGATGCAAAGTCAAGATTACAGACTGGGAAGCAGCTTTTAATTCTTAAAAAATAAAGATGGGGTTGGAAGGGAAGAACCCTCAAGAAGGAGAGGAAGAAAACAAATCAGGGTTGTACATTTCTGTTCTTTTTCCTTCTCCTCTCTCCTAACATAGATGTCCAATCCATCCCCAAACCATTTTATGTATTTTTGTTTGCCAAGTTTATATATAGTTTCAGGCATTTTTCTGTAATCCAGAAGCACAAAGATGGCAGGAGACAATAAGCCCTTGACATTCAATTTGCTTTTTCCTTGATGATGCATTTACTTACTTATTGAAAAAAATTAGTGATTGCTTCAGAGGAACTAAGTGCCGATCTAGGGGCTCAGAGTGCATAAGTGAAGAACTACACATTCCTTCCCCAAAAGAGCTTACCTTCTGGTTAGGGGTTAAAACCAGGAAACAGAAAACTATTACAACAAGCAAAGAATGAATTATTTAGTTCACTAGAAGATGAAAGGAACTGTTATATGTTGAATTGTGTACCTTCAAAATTCATAAGTTAAAGTCCTAACCTCTAGTACTTCAGAATACTACATTTGGATATAAGCTCATTGCAGATGTAATGAGTTAAGTGAGGTCATTCAGGTGGGGCCTAATCCAACATGACTGGTTTCCTTTTAGAAAAGAGAAATTTGAACACAGAGACATAAACACACCATGCAAACGCAAGGGTAAATACTGGGGGGAAGCACCTACAATCCCCCAAAATACTAAAAGTGACCAGCAACCACCAGAGGCCTGGGTCAGAGTCTTTCTGTTCTGCTCCTTTATAAGACCCAAACCTTCTGACACCCTGATCTGGGACTTACAACATCTAGAATTATGAAACAATAAACTTCTGCTACTTAAGCCACCCAGTTTGTGGTATTTTGCTACAACAGCCATAGGAAACAAATACTGGGTCTATGAAAATCTAACAGAAAAGGAATCTATCAGAAATTGTTAATAAAAGCCTAGCTCACATCAGTCATTTTTCATATAGGAAAACTGAAAGATGTAACCATTCCCCGCCCTTGCTAGGAAAACTTAATTACTGGTTCTTTCTTCACTGCAGCACTTCACAGACATCTCCATAACAGCTCCCTTTGAATTATATGGAATGATTTATTTCTGGTACCCACCAGAGCAGAAACATTTCAAGGGCAAGGACCATCTTGTTTTCCTTTCTGTCTTAATCTCTAGCACAACGCTTGTGCTAGAGAAGTGCTCAGTGGATTCAATGAGAATTTAGTGTATGCAGGTTTTCTATGTTCTGATGCTTAATATAGATTAATGTAGATTAAGTCCATAAGTCATTCTAAAACAGGGTGTCAGCAGCTACCTTTCTACGTTCACCATGAGATACAGTTTTCTGAGGTTGTGAGGGATGGTGGGGAAGGACACAGTCTTTGAGCTTTTGGTTTGTTGTGTGAGGCTTGTGCCTATTTCTTGTCTGAAAACCAGAGGGATAATGACACTGCCTACATCACAGGATTGTTGTGAAATTAAATGAGCTAACACATATAATAAAGTCTTCAGATAGTGTCTGACATTGGGTAATCCTTCAAAGAGTACCTACTGTATTGTTGTTATTCAGTAAAGACTCATATGGGTGTTCATTAAGACTCAGAATCGACTCATAAAACCATTCAGTAACTAATTGAATGTATACTGTGTGTCTAGGTAGATCAAATGGGAGTACAGAATTGTTCTCAGTATTCTTTGGATTGACTGTCCAATAGGAAAAGCAGGGAATAAGTAAGATAGTGCAGTTTTGATCATATGAAGTTGAAACACCTGATATTTTGAAATCACTAGTTCTGGATATAACAGGTTGACAAAGTCAGTGATGAGGAATTGAGATTTCTTTTGTAAGAATTGTCTACCAAAGAGGTGAACAGTGCTCCAGGTAGAAAGAGTGGATGTCCATTAACTCCATAGGCCACAAAAGCTTTGCTTGTTTAAGGAAGGGAAAGGAGACCAGTGTGGCAAGTAAGAAGTTCAAGGTGAGATTTTGTGCAAACACAGCAGCCAGATCACAGAGAACTTTATCACTCTGTCAGTCACTTAGCACAATGGTTCTGTGTGAGATGTTGGGAGGGAGTTATGGGGAGCAACAGGCTCAGGGTTGCATTGTAGAAAATGATGAAGGGGGCTCATGAGAAGGTGCACTGGGCTTTAGTGGATATATAGAAGTGAAATGATGGAATGAAGATAGGTGGAGACACTGAGAGGATTATCAAGGACCGGGGCCAGCCTACTGGCCTGTGTCATAGCTAGAAATGGTCTCATTCATGGAGGCAGACCACTCTGAGGAAAGTGGATTTTGGGTTTATGGAGTATAAGGTGCCTTTGAGACAGCCAAGAGAAATGTCCAATAGTCAGTTGGGCAGCATGTGGGGTCATGATGAGTCATATAAACATGAAGCATTCAGCATCTGTTGTCTGAGGAAAAGATGTAAGGGAATGGGTATTTTGTGGTCTGACAATACCCTCACCCCGTGCAGGAATGCAGAGCTAGTCCTTGGGAAAGAGATGGGTGAACTGGTCTAATGCGTCATACTGTCTTCATTTTGACAATTTCTATTTTGAGCCTCAATCTACTATGTGGCCCAAACTTAACCACAGTCAGTCAGAGACTTAGAAATTTCTCCAGAGCTATGTCTATATGATGAGGAGGGGGTCAAGGAATGCTAAGTCCTTTGGTGGGGAAGCATAAGATCTTCAGTGTTATCTGACTGCACAATTTTCTAGTTCAATTTTGAGTCTGTACAAACTACAATGTGATGTCCTTTGCCCTATCCATGTGACCCCCTTCAGGAATAGCAACTATTTTTGTTTCTTCCTCATCACACCTGAAAGACAAGAATTATTTTGCTTCTGTTGTGGTATGAAACCACAAGAGTATAAACCTTTCTTTTGTTCCATGGACCTGGACTCAAGATGTTGCTCTTTCCTCTTGCCACCACATCAGAACTGTACTATGGGAAGAAGGTAGCATAATACCCTCTGCTCCCAGGCACCTCCAATTTCTGGAATCTTCTCACCTCACCAGGGCTCTAAACTAGGAAGTAGGAAACAGGGTTTCTCATTCAGTCTGTCCAACAGTTCTTGAGGATCCCATCATCTCTAGGGACTCTAACCCATGGAATGTGTGGCAACAAGGCTCTTCTGATTCCCACCACAATTTCACTCTTCTTGATCTGACTCCAGCCCTCTTCCCTCCACATAGCTGGTTGAATAGCCTTCTAATCTGCTTTGTCTGCACCAGGGTTATTCTTTTTTCCCCAGGGCTTTGGCTTTTGAAAACTAAACTAAGGAACATTCCTGTTTTTTTCTTCTACCTCAGTGTGTTACCTTCTTCAAGGAGACAATTTCTGAGGAGCTTAGCCTCAGACAGAAGTAAAAGGAAATTTGAAAGAGAGGATCAATATTATAAGCATCTTCACGCCATCGTCGAGAGAGAAAGAGAGTTCCCTTTTACCTCTTTTAGATGATTTTACAGTCTGATTAAATTGTGTAGGTTAAAATGGAAAATAGGTAGCATAATTAATCTTGTGGACACAAAGAGACTGTTTTATGTATCCTTGTTAACTCTTTTATTATTTGCATAATTCTAATGGATAAGATGGTCCATTGTATATGTTATTTTCCTTCTAGTTCCTTCTTAGCTAAATTTAATTGGAGTCCTGTGAGATGAAACTAACTGAAACTACAAAATTCCCTGAAATTAGAGCTTTTGCTCAGCAAAGCTCACAAAATACTCTTATTCCAGCAATATTTTATAATACAGTGTTTCAGTTTCCAGAAGCCACCAGGAGCTATTTGTTGGTTTTCAGCAAACTCATAAGAGAGATGAGATTTAACAAAATACAGTATAATAAAAATACAATAGAATTAAAAGCATCACCACACATTTGTTTCATAGTTTGAAGGAAAAAATTCCTGACATGGTGGAGGAGAAATTACTAGATTAAATTTTCATGATGCCAATAAAGACCCTTCATTCTATCTAACCTAGTGAAAAATAAATGATAAGAGTTTTACATTTAATTATATATTATAGATTTCTCCAGGTATAAAAGAGAAAACCAAATCAATAGTGTTTAGATTGTTAGAATATGTCGTTAAAGCACGTCGGTTTAGGGAAGTGTTCTTTGTGAGGTACAGTTTAGAGCTTAGGATATGAATGGCTGTTAAAAATATAAAAAGAGATTATAGGAGTTATAATTTATTACATTTGTATGACATAAGTAAAATAGTCCTCAGGAACTGTCAAGAGAATAATATACGTATTAGAATAAAGCTTAGTCAGGAGCCAGTGATGCATGCTTGTCATCCCAAAGACTCAGGAGGCTGAGGCAGAAGGATCAATTTAGGAGGCCAGCCTAGGAATTTAGGAAGACCCTCAGCAACTTAACAAGATCCTGTCTCAAAATTAAACAGGACTGGGAAGTTGGTACTCAGTGGTAAGATGCCCCTGGGTTCAATATCTAGGATAGGGCTGGGGGAGAGAATAGAGAGAATAAAGCCCAATTTGCAATGCTCATTATTCAAAGCTCTATGTGGTTCTCTGATTTTACAATGTTGCCATATGCTAGTAAAATGAAAATGATTTTGCATTATGAAAAAAGGGCATGAAAAGTACACAAGAATTTTTATGTTATTATTTTCTTTCTAAAATAAGTAATAGCAAATAAGAATAGATATTCTAGTATTCTATAAATTCTTACAACCATTTAGAGGCTCTATATAGCATATCTTTTTAGTTATCTAACTTTGTGAAAGAACTCAATACAAGAGCAGAAAAACTTACAAAATCCCTTTAACAGTTAATTGAACAAAAATATTCTGATTCTTTATTAATTTAGAATTTATATCTTCACTTTATTTAGTACATATACATTCTTTCTTCAAATATCTTTGATTTTTCTAATATTCTGCCTAACATCCAAATATCTTTTGAAATATGACTACTGGCCTTATCTATAGTCAATGTAGTCTTTGGTTTGTTTGATATGAGGAAGGAGTATGATGCCATAAACACAATTAAACTCCAGCTAAATTTCAATGCCAACCATGAAAAAGAGAAGATATTTAATGTTGATTAAGATCACAGACATGGTGAGCTCTTGATTTCAAGGCTTGTTACCTTTTCCTCTTATTAAGTCAATTATATATTTTTATCCAATTAGAAATAACATGTTTTAATTTTTTAAGTCAGAAATAAGTGCATGTAAAAAAAAAAAAAGATAACATTAACTTTGTGGCATGCCATGAATTGAAATTGTGGGTGACTCAAACCTCTTCAACCTCTGACCAGCCACAAAACCACCTGGCAGATGGATAGAAAATACATTTCCCAGCTTGCCAAATAAGGACTGATGCTGTCTGGTGTTTTAAAGGCCACTTGTGTCTCTATTTCTAGATTAAAGACAAAGGCAGAAACCAGTCTAACCTGAGCATACAGGCTGTCACATTCAAAGATGTGGTTGGCATGTTCTTTTCTTCATTGAATTTACTGTAACTGTTAACTCTTTTATTTAAGTCTTCTTTTAATTATTTGTTTTTAGGAAAAGTATTTATTTATTTGTTCTAATTAGTTATACATGACAGCAGAATGCATTTTGATTTATAGTACACAAATGGAGCCCTAATTATTCTTTCTCTAAGTAGAATATAAATTCCATTGGCAAATGTCTGTTTAGCTCAATGCTTTTTTCCCTAGCATTATCAGGATAGCTGGCATGTGACAAATAGACCCCTTAACTACACTTAACTTTTATCTTTATCTTATTGGATTTCCATTTATATAGAGTGCTTCTTGAATTACGGTTTAAGAAGTTTAAATTTTGTATATGTGATATCAGATCAGTATTTTCACTTACCTGCAAAACCAAGCAAAACAAAAACTCAAATCACAAAACTAACCAAAAACAATAAGGTAAATGGAAAACACTACCATGAGGGAACATGTTAAGAGAAAATGGCTTAGTGAGGAAACCAGTTGATGATAGGATCCAATTGCTATAGTTATTAGAAACAAGCTGAAAATTTTATACTTAGCAAATTTTATATGCATACTTTGAAGAACAAAAACAATATCTTTTGTTTCAAGAATACAGGAGAAGTATAGCTGGAAGCTAGAGGCCCTGTCTACTTTACTTGATCACGGAAACAGAGCAAGCTACGTCTTCAGGGAGCAGTGCTACTCTATGGCTAGGGAAGAAAGCAAGATCAGAATTGTTGGCCTGTGTGGGAAAATACCACCTATGTCAACTGTTTGGGAAATAATGAAGACTACGTAAACTTTCTCATAAATCACTAGAGCATAAGAGCCTGGATGCTTTTCCATAAATTTCCTTCAAAGAACTGTGCAGAAAATTAGCAAACAAAGCCTTTAACATTGAAAAAGACCAGTACAAAAACTATACAGACATTAAAAAAAAAAAGTTAAGAAGGTAGTAAATGAAGAAGACTAGAAAAACACTCATCAGAAACCAAAATTGGCATGAAGTCATGAAACAGATAATATTGTGAACAAATAATTTATAATGAACTTAAACAAATAAAATGAGGTAGTGAGATACTATATATGTACATTTATGTTTATATATAATTTATATGTCAAATCTATAGAAGAAATGTGGAGATGGCATAAGGACATGAAACATTGGTTAGCAACAATACAAGGAAAAAGTAAAAAAAAGATAATCAAAATAATTAAGAAAAAAATGAATCAACCTTAAAAGATCAAAATACTGTAGAAAATAAAGTGACATAGAAAATAAAAATTACTAAAACTAGGCAATTTGTACCAGAATTCAAAAGTTTCAAAAGATTGTAGAGATTATAATAGAGATAGAAAGTAGGTGATAGAGCCTCAAAGTTTACATAATCATGGGAATCATGAAGAAAACAAAGTATGGAACAGAAAAAAAACATTAAAATATTTTGCAATGTCAAAGGAAACTGAATTTAAGTTTTTAAAAAGATACCTCATGAATCATAAAAAGTCGATAAAAATGATTGCTTGAACAATATTAACTGTATAGGACTTCAAAAATAAAGAATATTTCAGACATGCAGGAAAAAAGAGTAACAAACTTATAAAAGAAAAAAATATCAGGCTCCTGTCAGTCTTCTTGACAATAAAAGTACATATTAGAAAATAATGTAGTGATAGAGAAAAAAATGAACCAAAGATTTCATATATAGAAAACTTGCAACTCATGTATAAATAAAACAGATAAACTGTCTAAAAACACAATAATGTGAGAAAGACACATTCATCAAGAAGTTATTTAAGATCTTCTAAAAAAATTCACATCAAAAATTGTAACCAATATAAAGATGACTGGGTACACAAAAAGATTGTTGATATGCACTGACTAAATTAATAAATTCATTTTAATGCATATATGAATATGCCATAATAAAATATACCATACATAAACAATTTGAAACAATAAAAAGTGTTAAAAAGAGTGAATCAAAATTAAAACCTGGAGGCTAGAAAGCAGTTTGGAATGCAAATACTGTATATTCTGATAATGTAGAAATAAATAAAAAACTTGGAGGAAAGAAAAGGTAAATGATTTGTAGTAGAATAAGCATTCTAACTACAACATCTATAGTATTTGGAAATGGAAGAATAGCATTTAAACTAAAATATTCAAGTAGCAGAAGCAACAGAGATAAGAAACACCTTTGTCAGGCTCACCAGTAGACTTGACATAGCTGAAGAAAGAAGGAGTGAATTTAAAGAGAGGTCAATTAAAATTTCCCAGACACAAAAAGTAAGAGTGATAAAACAGAACAGAGTATTCAAGAGTGACAGAAAGAGTAACACTCAAGTAATTAAAATCCCAGAAGTGACAATGGGGCAGAATAAATGTTTGAAAAGAGGATGGCCAAGAATTTTTCAATAATAATAAAAGTAAAAAAAAATAAATTACCAAACCACAAGTTCAAAAAGTTTAGAGTACATGAAGCAGGATAAATAATAAACAAAAACACACCTAGATACACCAAATTCATTCCCTTGAAATCAAAGAATAAGAAAAAAATCTTAAAAGCAGGAAGAGGTGAAACAGACATGTTACACATGTAGGAGCAAAGATAAAAATCATAGCACCCTTCTCATCATAAATCATGCAAGCCAAAAGACAATGGAGTAGCATCTTAAAGTACTGAAAGAAAAAAACATAACCCAGAATTATTTAACCAATTAAAAAATCTTTCAAAATAAAGTACAAATAGATACATTTTAAAACTAAAAACAAAAACTGGAAAGATTCATTTCCAAAAGATGTGCATTACAAATATTATAGTAAGTTCTTCAGGAAAAGGAAAATGATACTAGGAAGAATTTTGAATCCATATAAAGAAATGAAGAATGCTCGAAATGGCATCCAATTGGTGGGGCTGGAGAGATGAGCTGGGTTCAAAGGAGCTGGCTGTATCAATAACTAAGAAAATGGGAAAGAAACCATGTAGTACACAAACATGAGTTTCTAAGAACAAGAGCAAGACAGCTTGGTGACCCAAGGGTCAGCTCCACCCTGGGCAGTGCTGAAAATAGCAAGAGAGCAAGCACACCTGAAACCCCACTATTTATTGGAGAGAAGATATTTGATAGAATATTCCACCCAAATAAGACAAGTGGTAGGATTTTGAAAGGCGGAATCTGGCTTGGTGATGTCTTATGGCAAGCAGATTGATTGACATCTTGGCAAGTCACACCCATCTCAGGTGTTGTGTGGGATCACAGGCAGAGCGAGAGGAAAGGCACATTTGTGTCACACAGCCTAATCAGCATGCAACAGCATATCAGTCCCCGCATATACTCAAATGCGCAAAGCTCACACACATAGCCTATGAATGGCTCATGACTTATTATATTCTTTTGTTTTTCTTTGCATACTGGAGATTTAACTCAGGGGCACTTGACCACTGAGCCACATCCCCAGCCCTATTTTGTATTTTATTTAGAGACAGGGTCTCAGTGAGTTCTTAGCAACTCACTTTTTCCTGAGGTTGGCCTTGAACTCATGATCCTCCTGTCTCAGCCTCCCAAGTAGCTGGGATTACAGGCATGTGCCACCATGCCCAGCTATTTTTAGGTGCTCAACCATAGCAGACTGTCTAAAAAAAGAAGAGTAGTGATGTATTGAGTTTATAGCATATGTGAAGATAAATGTATAATTAAAAATAACACAAAGAATGGGAGAAAGGAATTGAAACAAAATATTAAACAAAATATAATAATAATCTCACTCCAGTTAGAATGGCAGCTATTATGAAGACAAACAACAATAAGTTGTTGGCGAGGATGTGGGGAAAAATGGTAAACTCATACATTTCTGGTGGGACTGCAAATTGGTGCAGCTAATGTGGAAAGCAGTATGGAGATTTCTTGGAAATCTGGGACTAGAACCACCATTTGACCCAGCTATCCCTCTCCTCGGACTATATCTAAAGGACTTAAAAACAGCATACTATAGGGACACAGCCACATCAATGTTTATAGCAGCACAATTCACAATAGCTAAACTGTGCAGCCAACCTATATGCCCTTCAGTGGATGAATGGATAAAAAAATGTGGCATATATACAGAATGGAATTTTACTCAGCATTAAGAGAGAATAAAATCATGGCATTTGCAGGTAAATGGATGGTGTTGGAGAAGATAATTCTAAGTGAAGTTAGCCAATCCCCAAAAAACAAATACCGAATGTTTTCTCTAATATAAGGAGACTGACTCATAGTGGGGTAGGGACAGGGAGCATGGGAGGATTAGATGAATTCTAGATAGGGCAGAGGGGTTGGAGGGTAAGGGAGGGGGCAGGGGATTAGCAAGGATGGTGGAATGTGATTGACATCATTATCCAAAGTACATATATGAAGACATGAATTGGGTGTCAACATACTTTATATACAAACAGAAAAATTGTTGTGTATATGTGTAATAAGAATTGTAATGCAAAAAAACCACAAAGTACATGTATAAAGGCAAGAACTGGAGTGAACCTACTTTATATACAAGAATAAAAGTAGGACTTAGACCATTTGAACATTGTGATTGATGAACTTGGACCAATTTATAAAAAACAAAGCAAGCAATAACTCCAAAAGAGACAATCTTATCAAGATCAGATATATAAGCTGGGCATGGTTGTACACATCTGTGATCTCAGCAATTTGGGAGGCTGAGGCAGGAGGATGGCAAGTTGAAGCTCAACTTCACCAACTACTTAGTGAGACCCTGTCTCAACTAAAGAAGGGGGAAAAAAGCTTCATGGATAATTTATGAGAGTTAAACAAATGCAGGCCATAAAACAATTCTTAAAAATTTCAAAGGATTGAATCAGAGTATGATTTCTGATCATGGTTGGAATAAGGTAAAAATTAAAATAGCAAATAACATCGAAAACTTCTATAAGAATATTAAGTAATAAACTTCTAAATAATCAATTTCTTAGAAGAAAAAAATCAGATAAAGTTGTAAATTGAAAATGATGAAAATTTTAATTTTCAAGACTTACACAATCTGTTTCTAGACAGAAATTTATAGCCTTAAATAATATGGTTAAAAATAAAAGGTTGAAAGTTAATGATCTAATCACCTATCTCAAGAAAGTATAAAATGAATATAAAAGTGAATCTTCAGAAAGTATATTGATAAGCAGAATGCAGTCCATCTACATGAGAGGCTGAAGCAGGAAGATTGCAAATTTTAGCCTGAGTCTGGCCTAGGCAAACAAGTGAGACTTTATCTCATACACACTCACATACACATACACACTCACAAAAAAAGTATAAGAGGGCTGGGGATGTGGCTCAAGTGGTAGCACGCTCACCTGGCATGCGTGCGTGCGTGCGTGTGTGTGTGTGTGTGTGTGTATGTGTTGCTGGGATATGAACCCAGGACTTTGTTCCTGCTAGGCAAGTACTCTACCACTGAGCCACATTCACATCCCTAGCTCAAGTATCTTTTTTGGGGGGGTGGGGAGTACCAGGGATTGAATTCAGGGGCACTCAATCCTGAGCCACATCCCAGCCCTATTTTGTATTTTATTTAGATACAGGGTCTCACTGAGTTCCTTACCACCTCACTGCTGCTGAGGCTGGCTTTGAACTTTGTGATCCTCAGCCTCCCAAGCCGCTGAGATCAAGTAACTTAAGCTTTGCAAGTCCTATACTTACAATGCCAAATATTCTGCTCCCTTAATTCAAAATGTGAGAAATTCAGATTTTTATTTATCTTCATCATTTTTATATTTAATATTAAAAACTTAACATGTTAATTCAAAATATGCATATTCAGTATTATGTTTATTACATAAACAATTATGTAACCCCCAAAGTTTTTAGGTTTCTTTTTTGTTTTTCCTATGAAAAAATTTTCAGGCTTCTTCTTCAGCATTTTTTTTAATGTGCTAGCAATATTACATTACTATTAGATCTTGTTCAAGACTGATCGAACATGTGAACTGTTTCACAGTGGCCCTGCCAATGCCTCCAAGCATAAAGTTGGTTATACTACCTATTACCGTAAATCATTTAAAATTTTTATTCTTAATTTTCAAATAAAAGTACAGTCAGAAACCGTCATTTGCTGACTACACACTTACTGAAGTTTAAGTGAATTTTCTTTGGCTCTGAAGATATCTAACTGTCATAGCGAGTGCGGTGGTGCACACCTGTAATCCCAGCAACTCAGGAGGCCGAAGCCCAAGGATCACAAATTCAAAGTCAGCTTCAGCAATTTAGTGAGGCCCTAAGCAACTTATTGAGGCTCTGTCTCAAAATAAAAAAAATATAAAGAGCTGGGTATGTGGCTCAGTGGTAAAATGCTTCTGGGTTCATTACCCAGAACCAAAAAAAAAAAAAAAGAAAAAGTAAAAGAAAAAATATATGTAGATAAATCTAAATATAGAGATTGATCTATCTATCTAAACTGTCTTCTGTCTTCCCATCACCTCGCTGAAGACTTGAATTATTTCTCTTGTTGGAGCCCACAAATGTTATTCATATTAGAACAGCAAAAAAAAAAAAAAAAAGGAAAAGAAAAAAGAAAAAGATCTGCAAGTCTCAAGATGATATCTGAATCTTCACAGCATATGGCTTCTGGTAATTTGTTCAACAACAGGAATTCGAATGCATCATGGGCAATTTGTGTGTCAAAACTGCCTTTTATCCTTTTGTAACTTGCTATATTTCCATCATGTCATGACCCTAACATTTTTAGCCCTTGCTCTTCTAAGACAACAAAGACTGCAAAATATGAAACCATTGGGTGGCCTCCTGAGTGCTGACCTCAGAGCTTGTCCCAGAAGTTGGGTGTCTACACTGTGAAAAAAATAAACACACCCCATCACTGTTGACACTAATTGTGTCCTTCATTTGTGTCTTCTCAGAAGAAAAGCCAAGAATGAAATTGCTATGAAGGACAAGCTCCTTCCCATCACTGGGGGTGGCCTCTATTGCAGAGGGTTGAAGTCCAGTTCCAGTGTGGTGTGGGATACTGCACATGGCCAATGCCTGTGCTATTAATAGTGTGTGGATGAGGATGGCAAGAACTCTCCTGGGATGTCAAGTATCTGTGACTCAGCAGTAGATTTGCAAAAGTTAAGAGAAAGTAGAATATGAACAAACCTAGGCAAAAGGACAGCCAAAAACATTACTCAGAATTTTCCTTCATTATTCATAGTTATCATGAAATATCATTTAACATATTATTATGTATAATCATATTTGTAAATTAACTTTTTAAGCACTCTATGTAGTCCAAGTTGGATTGTAACTTAGTAAAATGTGGGTTAGCCACCAATAGAGTAAGTCTGACTTACAGTTAGCAGGTCCATTCCACCCTCACATATTCTTATCTGTCAACTTCATTGGTAACAAAATTGATATTTAGACATCTGTATTCAGGGCTGACTTCATGGGCTTATGATTTATTCAGTCACATAGGGTACATACTTTAAAAATTCCTGGATTTGGCTTCATGCTCTGTTGTCATTGTCTTAAAATCTATAATGGTTATTTAAAAATAGGGTTCAATTTTCATTTCACACCGGGCCTTGCAACGATAGAGGAAGTTTTGCAGTTGCTGTCCACTAGCATTTATTACTCAGCTTGTTCTACTTAGATGGGGAAGAGAAATGCTATTTGTCAAATAATGCCTCAAAATTCCAATACCTTAAATCTTGTGAAGGATGGCATTAATTATAAAAGACACAGTTCATGAAACTTGGGAAGAAGATGTGTATCATAAATTATCTCATACTATATGATATAGAAACAAGGAAAATTTGGTAAAAATATTATTATAGTGGGCTTCAATGTACTTCTCTTAGAACTGGACAGTTAAAACTAACCAAAAAACATTAATCAAAGACAGAGTAGCTGAGTATCCCTCCAGTATAAATACACATTTTTCTATAAGTCTATGGAACATTAACAAAAACCAGTTGTGTGTTTCATTACAAGTAAAATTTTAAAAACTGAAAGGCTTAGGGTATTTATAACTTACATTTGGTTAGTATAATCCAATAAAATTAAAAATAAATAATGAAGGAGGCTCCCACCAAAACTTTAATTATGTGAATATGAAGAAGCCTGCCCAACCTGGGTGCCATGGCACATGCCTGTAATCCCAGCAACTTGGGAGGCAGGAGGATCATAATTACAAAGCCAGCCTCAGCAACTGTGAGGCACTAAACAACTCAGTGAGACCCTGTCTCTAAATAAAATACAAAAAACTAGGGCTGGGATGTGGCTCAGTGGTCGAGTGCCCCAGAGTTCAATCCCCAGAGCCAAATAATAATAATAATAATAATAATAATAATAATAATAATAATAGAAACATGCCCAAGAAAAATTATTGAAACAAAGATGTAATCAAATTGGAAATCAACATTGAATAATCAATAGAGGTGACCACCCTAATTTTAAAAAACAAAGTGAATCAGAAGAAAATTTATAGCTGTGATTGACCAAAGAAAAAGTGATCAAAAAAAAAAAAAAAAAGAAACAAATTTTTCAAGAAGTAAGATGCATAAAATTATACAGAGTTGTTTGGCAGGTAGAATTTATAAAAATAAAAAGAGGCAAATAATGAAACAGAATAAAACACTACAGAGGATCAATAAGTACACATGTAGTTTTTCTAAAGGACAGTGAGATAGCTCACCCATTATCAGGCTAGCATAATTAAGCATGAGTGAGGGGCAAAAGTAAAGCATATTACAACTTAGACATTATCCATAGCCAAAAATAAAGAAGAGGTTACATCTAGTCACATCAATTTTCCTCTGGTTAAATATAAGTTACCCAAACTTACCCAAGAATAAATGGAAAACCTAAAATTATTAATTACTAGAGAGTCATTAGAATTGAATATGCATCATTGAAAAGGCAGCAAGTTTAGAGAGGCTCAGAGCTGAATTTTAGCTGTCAAAGAATAGAAAGTCCAATTTTATTTAAAATATACCAAGACATAGAAATAGCCTCCCATAATACCAAAACCTTAAAATTTATTTTAAAAAGAAATAGGACAAGAATATGACATAATTGCTAAAAACTTTGGAAAAGAAGGGTTTAAGAAAACCATTTCATCCAGGGTTTGGTTTTATACCTAGAAAAATCTATAATCTGTAGGAAAGAATTAAAATTAATAAGAAAAAGATTCCCTTTTTTCACTCTAATAATAAACAACTTGGAATGGAAATGGGAAAATTATTTCATTCTCAATAGTATTAAAAGTTACAAGAAATCCAGGTATCTTGGCGCTTTCCTGTAATTCCAGTGACTGAGAAGGCTAAGACAGGAGGATCCCAAGTTCGAGGTCAGACTTAGCTACTAATGATTCCTTAAGCAACTTAGTCAGTCCTTATCTCCAAATAAGAAGTAAAAAGGGCTGGGGATGTGGCTCAGTGGTTAAGCACCCTGGGTTCATTCCCCAGTATTCCCCTCTCCCCAAAACAACAACCACCACCACCAAGCTACAAGAACCCCAGAAATAAATATAACAATATTGGCATAGAATTCTATGAATAAAGTTTTAAAATCATATTTACATAACATAAAAAATATATAAACAAATGGAAAAAAAGCAATATTCTTGGCTACAAAGAGGAAATTTCGTAAAATAAGTCATCTGAATATTTATACATAGATTTTATGCAATTTTTGTTACAATGAAAATGAATTTGTAGATTGTGTTTATGTGTGACGGTGATAATTAAGATGGTCTTACATTTCTGTTGAGGCAATCAATGGTTATTTGAGGATAGTCAATAAAGCCTTCACAGAAAAAGTGAGGAAGTATTGATCTAACCAGGTACTAGGATATACTATAAAATTATAATAATCAGGTTTGTGGAATAAATATTTCAGATACAGATTTCAGTATATATATACACACAGTATATACACACACACACACACACACATTTAAAATTAGTGTCTGCCAAAATGGTCATTTAATTCTGTAGAAAAGGTACAATTTAAATAAATGGTTCTGGAACAAGCAATCACATATCTTTAAAAAAGTAAAATTAGATAGTTATCTAATATCAAGTTTAAAAATTGAGGAGAATCGAAGAATTAAATAAAGAAAAAGAATAATATAAATTTTGTGGGAAAATCTAGGAGACCCAACACTAATCTGCGATTGATCTGATGATGGAGTGCTAATTTAATGGGATCTGAAAATAAAACACCATTTTAATAAAGTTGAACCAGCAATGAATTTGGAGAAAATTATAACACATCAAGATAGAGTATTGGTAGCTATAATACAAATGTGGCAGTAAAAGGGCATAAATAGAAAAACAGGGCAAGAAATATTTACATTAACCAAGAGTAAACCCAGGTAGCTCACAAAGATGAAATGTTGCTCAAATTTACTAAATTTGTGAAATACTTATCATGTTAGCAAAGATGAAATACAAAGAGATCTCCCAGAACTGCTGTGGATATGTGCATTGCAACTGGTTTTCTGAAAAAAAAAATTAAAACATCTGTTGAAATAAAAGAATTACTGTGCATTTTTTCATTTAACGTCACTCCTGGAAATTAACCCCACATAAAACAAGTCTATAGTACATAATGACATGGATATAAAGAAGTTTATTACAGATTAAATAAATAAACGGAAACATAAAGAATGACATCAATTGGAGAATTACAATATAAATCATGCCATCCTCACATTATATGACATTTATTAAAAAGAATAAATTAGAACTAAATAGTTGATTTGAAGTGATATCCAAGAGATATTTATTGTTGAGAAATTTATTGTTGAGATATTTATTGTTGAGAAAAATATATGAGATGGGTGGTTACATAGGTGCACATTTTGTAATAATTTTTATAAAAGAAAAATATGCATTCTATGGAAGATAAATGTTTATATATGGTTTTGTGAATCTACAGAAATGAAGTGGAAGGATACATGCTAAGTTGTTATGAATGAGAGAATATATGTATTAGGTTAGCAGGTTATGAATGTAAGGGGAGGAGAAAGAAAAAATAAAAAATTCAAAAAAGGCTGTGCTTAAAATAAATAAATACTTTATATACTATTGAAAAGTTGTTCCTGTATATAACAAATAAAAATTAAGTAAAAAATTGGAAGACCAGAACTTACTACCCATACGTGTATCTTCAAAGAACTATTACAGTCAAAGGCAGAATATGGTACCATGTCCCACCTGGGAATAATTCCAGTTACTGGGCCAGGTCTCAGGCTGACTCCTGCCTCATTTCGTTTTTTTCTGACTATTTTGGCTCCACCATAGCCTAGTTTGAATTTCCATAGATGGGTAAGAGATGGGAGCACATCCAGGAAGGGAGAATTAGAATAAATGTAAAAAAAGACATGAAGCATTTAAGGGCTGCTGAGTTTCCTTTTGGGACAATGAAAGCATTTTGAAACTGCACAGAAGTGATGGCCTACAACATTGTGAATGTACTAAATGTCACGGGACTGTTCACTTTTAAAAGGTTATTTTATATAAAGTAGATTTTACCTCAATTTAAAAGGCCTGAAGAATGTTACAGACCATGGAGTACCATTTTTTGGACTTCACTCATAAGTCACAGTCACTTGAAAGCTTATACTAAGCATATGTAGAGAGGTTTGTGTATTAATCCATTTCTGTTGCTAAAAACACAACACTACAGCTTGGGTAAGCCAAGAGGAAAAGAGATTTATTTTGGCTTTGGGTTATGGTCCAAGGTCGAGGGGTCACATATGGTAATGGTCTTCTTGGCTAGCAGAATCCTGAGGTGGCTTACGGCATTATGCAGAAAGAAACAGGAGTACACGAATGGATATCCTTTGTTCTTCTAACTCTTCTTATAAAATCATCATTATTCACTCAAACAGGTTCTACCAAGATGACTTCAATTAATCCTAATCACCTCCCACAGATTCTACCTCCACAGACTAAGTTTTTCCCTCTTAATAGCTCACAATGGTGATCACATTTCAACGTGTTTCTGGAGGAGATAAACAATATTTAATCCATAACAGTGTGATCAGCTATTTTAATTTTATTCCTAGTTTACTTTTGAAATCCAGTTCTTGAATCTTCTAAATATATTAGCACATTGTCATTGGCATGAACTGTAGGCCATTAAGCAAAATATACATAATCATCTCTTTAATATTAATGAACTCAGGGGACAGATCTTCAATATTCCAGAGTATTGTATCCCATATTTCTTCTGGGATATAAATTTCTCACTGATTTCCTTCTGAAAGTTCATACCTTAGCACAATTGCCCTAAACCCAGATCATTTGGATCTGACATAGTGTCAACTTTCCTGATGCTGTTTCATTTAGATTGACAGCAACCTTTGAAAATCCTCATGAATTAGTGAAAGCAGAGATGTCTCTCTCTGGCTTAAAACTGATCTATTTTTGGCTCTATCCTGATATTTTCCAAAATATATCATCTGGGAAAATGAGACCATAACTTAATTAGAAATTAACTTAGGAAACACTGTATACCAAGGACTAAGAATCCTGCAATAGCAACATTATCAACCTCTAGAAGAAACACTGGCTCCAGGCCTAAAAATATCAGCTAGCATATAACCTGCTGAATGAATGTTTGGCTTATTAGTGTCCAAAATATCTAGAGTGCTGGGTTAAATAATTAACCTGTCTGATGCAGTTTGTCACCAGAAATCATTGCTAATCTTCAGCAATTTCTCCTCAGCAGCAACAGTACAGGGTCCTTACATCAAGGTCCTGGTCTTGTTCTCTATTTTACTTCATCTGTAGAGACACAGACACAGACATCATCACCAGGCTCCTTTACCTTAGATATAGCCTCTTCCACCAGCTGTCAATGTACCCAGAGCCAGTCTTCAAGTTCAAAAATTTTGCATTGGCACTCCTGGTGATTGGCTATCCTGAGAGACCTATATGAGGAAATACAGACATCAGAGGAGTGTTTTTGTGACAGAGAAAGCACTCATGTACCATGGATGCTTGCTCAAAATGAGTATGTTGTCTTATTACAACACTAAGAAGCATATTCCCCATAGCAGCTACAGAAACTTATGCTCAGTCCATATAGACTCCTCAGGTGTCTTATGTCAGGTCAGAGATGATGCTTTTATTCACACATTGTTTTCTATCTGTTAGACTAAAGTTCAATGTCCTTAACTGACCATTTTAAAACCAATAACCAATTGAAATGGACAATTGCCTCCCAGAATAATACATTCAGCACCACTTGCCTACTGGATAAGCCAACTGGATATTGTTTCTTCCTACCTATCAATTAACTTAAAATAAATTCATCTACTCTTACATAAACATTACAATTGCCATCATGATACTCCCACCCACCATGTCCCTAATGCAGATGATTCTCTTGGGCAATTCTTTGTTACACATAAATTTAGTTAAGTAACTCTTTCCAGCAAGAAAAAAGTAGGTTTTGTAAACTAATTATAAGGGGAAACTAGTTACATGAAAAATAAAATCTAATTTGATTGAACTAATTGAACTAATATCTCCAATCAGGTTCCTGGATTTTCCTTTTTCCTAATGTTTTTATCCCTTGGTGCTTCCTAATGCAGTTTTGATCCCAGTAGTTTAAATCCTTTCTTTTTATACTTGTCATAACCTTGTTTCTGTGGGCTGGGGATATAGTTTAGTTGGTAGAGTGCTTGCCTCACATGTACAAGGCCCGGGGTTCAATCTCCAGCACCACACACACACACACACACACACAAACAAAACAAAACAAAACAAAACAAAAAAACCCCCAAAATAACCAACCAACCAACCAACCAAACAAAACCCAGGAAAAAACATATCCTTGCTTCTACCATAACTCCAAATCTTTTTAATCCCACATCCAATTTTACTCTGGCTTCTCCATTCCTATATCTGGGTATGGGGTTGATTCTGGAAAGAGTAGTACAAAGCACATATTGGTGCCATTGGAATTCATAAGTCTATTTTGGGTACATTTCCAGTATTAGATTGAAGTTAGGATTTTGGTAAACAAATAAACAAGCCAAAAAAAAAAAAAAAAGGNGGGGAGGGGGGATAGTAGAGGATAGGAAAGGCAGCAGAACACAACAGACACTAGTATTGCAATATGTAAATCAATGGATGTGTAACTGATGTGATTCTGCAATCTGTATATGGGGTAAAAATGGGAGCTCATAACCCACTTGAATCAAAGTGTGAAATATGATATATCAAGAACTATGTAATGTTTTGAACAGCCAACAATAAAAAATTAAAAAAAAAAAAGAAATTTTTTTTCCATTTCATATATTCCTTTTTTTCTTTTCTGTGGTCTATCCCTTTTCTTATTATGTTTCCATCTAGGTACTTACTAATCTTTATTTCTTTCTTTTCTTTTTGTTTGGTACCAGTGATTGAACTCAGGGGCATCCAACCACTGAGCCACATCCCAGCTCTATCTGTATTATATTTAGAGACAGGGTCTCACTGAGTTGCTTAGTGCTTCGCTTTCTGCTGAGACTGGCTTTGAACTCGTGATCCTCCTGCCTCAGCCTCCTGAGCCGCTGGGATTACAGGCGTGTGCCACCGTGCTCAGCTGATCTTTATTTCATTTGACCAATATTCTCTTTAGCTGTGTCTATTCTGTTAAACTCATTTATTGAGATTCTAATTTTAATTATTTTATTTTTAGTCCCTGAGTTTCCATTTTGTTCTTTTTAACAGATTCTTGTCCTCTGAAAAATTCTTTATATTTTATTGAATATATTAATAATAGTTGGCTTAAGTCCATATCTAGTAATGGCACTATCTGGCTCACTTTAATTTTTCTCTTGGTCCTCTTTCTTGGCATGACTGGTAAATTTGTTTAGATATTACATTGCTTAGAAAAAATTGTAGGAGCTCTAAATGCTGTTATATTCCCCCAGAGAGGAAGCAAATGAAGTAGTCAGATTGCCCAAGTGAGGAGCATTATTCTGGAGGTAATTGTTATAATGTACTTCATTTCTATGCTAAACTGCCATTTTTTTTGAGAAGCGTGTTAGTGTCTGATTTCAAAAATCTTAAATAATGTAAAATTCTGCTCTTCTTTTCTTTCAGTGCACACATGAATTCCCCTTTCCAAACCCACATTCTCTTAAGAGAAGTGTTCATGTGTAGAGGGTGCTCTGACAGTAGACACTCAGATTCTTTAGGGTTCAGGTGCTGATTTACTTGGTTTTCTGGAGTGTTGATACCGATAACTCAGAGCTGAGTCCCTCTGTAGGCATTCCTGAAGGAAGTCGTCTCACCCCAAATTACCCTCACTACCCAAGGCAGCCCACTTCCAAAGGTTGGTCAACAAAGAGTAGGAGTCCAAAAACTTAAGTGCCTTGCCTTTTTCCAAGTTGTAAGCCTCAAGGACCATTGCTGCTTCAGGGATCTCCATGGAATTGGTTGAGGCCCCTGTTGCAAACTGGGTCAGGTTCAACTTCTTTTTCTGACCCTCCTACACTTGCAGGTATTGCTCCTGAAAGTGTTCCTTACATAACCCCCACATGTAAGTCTCCTTTGGGGTTGGGGGGCAGTCTGGTGGTCCTGAAAGTTTTCTTTAATTATTGCCATGAATCATACATGGCCCTGGTCTTTACATGCCTCAAGATTTCCTTCAGAGCAAATGTTATCAACTGTTGTTTCCTTTCTGTTCTCTATTCAGATCAACCCTCCATGACTTTAGTCCTCTAGGAGTTCCTTAGAATTTCTGATCCACTGATGACATGTTTTTCATAGCACCGTTATTACTCATTCTCTCTCTCTCTTTTGAATTGCTTACATTTCAGAGAAATTTGGGGAAGAAATAAGGAAGTCAAATGTGTTCAGTCTACCATGAGAGATAAATGTCATCAGGCTATCATTTTGCACATAATCTCCCTTTTCTGTGAATTTTTTTCCTCTAACTTTGGGATTTTGTAGCAAAACTAAGAGGCCCAAAGGAATCTCAGGCAAAGGCCTCACTGTAATTTTTTAAGGTATCATTTTTTTAAAATTTTGCTTGACTAATATTTTGAACTGTTTTATGGAAAATTAACAATAAAATAGTTTGTATATTTAGCTGTACTTTTTTCTTCTTTTAGAGTGTCAAAGTAAATATAATACAATGATTTCTGGTAAAAAATAGCTATTAATAAGTTGGATGAGAAACTATTCTGTACACATTCATATTTTTGTATGTGATTTTTTACAGAGGATTTTGGGGCTTGTATAAATAATGTCATTTATTGTACTATTTTAGTCAGCCTTTTCACTGCTGTAACCAAAAGACTTGACAAAAACAATTTTATTTATTTATTTATTTACTTTTGGTTGTTCCCCAACTATGTTTAATCAATGCTCTTCCAGAGACCCCCTGCCCCAAACAAACAGCTCTGTTTCTTTTAACTTAAGTGAGTCAAACCTCTAGACATACAAGTTTCCTTTTCTTTCTTCTCACCCAAATTTCAATTTTTATTTTTTAAATTTTTTAAAATTTGTTTTAATTAGTTACACATGACAGTACAATGATCTTGACATATCATACATTTGAATCAGATGGGGTATAATGTCTCATTTTTCTGAGTGTACAGGTTGCAGAATCACATTGGTCATGCAGTCACGTATATACATACAGCAATAATAAAGTCTATTTTATTCTGCTGTTCTTCCTTCCCCCCCATCACTTATCTCTACCCAATCTAATGTGACACACTTCTTTTTTTTTCTTTTCCCTCACTTCATCATACATGTATTCTGTATAACAATGAGGGTTTCCTTCCATCTTCCGTGCAATTCCCCTTCCCCCTACCTTTCCCTCCCCCTCTCTTCCCTATTTAGAGGTAATTTTCTTCTTATGCTCTTCCTCCCTACCCCATTTTGAGTCACCCCCCTTATATTAGGGAAGACATTCAGAATTTGTTTTTTAGGGATTGGCTAACTTCACTTAGCATAATCTGCTCTAATGCCATCCATTTCCCTGCAAATGCCATGATCTTGTTATTTTTTAGTGCGGAGTAATATTCCATTGTGTATATATGCCACATTTTTTTTTATCCATTCATCCATTGAAGGGCATCTGGGTTGGTTCCATAGTCTGGCTATTGTGAATTGTGCTGTTATAAACATTGATGTGGCTGTGTCCCTGTAGTGTGCTCTTTTTAGGTCTTTTGGGTATAGACCAAGAAGAGGAATAGCTGGGTCAAATGGTGGTTCCATTCCCAACTTTCCAAGGAACACAAAAACAATTTTGGAGGAGGAAAAGTTTATTTGGTGCTCGTGGTTTCAGAAGTCTCAGTCTATAAACAGTCAATTCTATTACTCTAGGAGTGAGGTGAGGCAGAAGATCAAGGCAGAAGGGTGTGAGTTACCCCCCTTCTGTCTTGAAGAAAGCAGATTAGAGCATGACAATCAGCAAACAGAGAGATGTCTCTTGCTCATCATGGACACAATATATACCCCAAAGGCAAACTTCCTGTACCAACCTCCTCTGGTTACACTCTACCTGCCTCCAGTTGACCACCCAGTTGGATTAATGCACTGATTGGCTTAAGGCTCTCATAACCCAATCATTTCACCTCTAAACTTCTTTGCATTGTCTCACACTTGAGCTTTTGTGGAGACACCTCATATCTAATTCATAATCATTCTTAAGAAGTGGAAGGACTTAAAATAAGCCTTTTATCAGGAAACAAACTCCAATGGTGCTACTAAGGGTTCAAGAGTTTGAAAAGTAATTTGTTAATCAAACTTGAGAACTTAAAAATGTTATAACTTCTAATGCAGTAATTTCATTTCTAGTATCTTTACTGAAGAAATCATCCAAAATTATTCAAGAATGTAAACATGAAAGAGTTGGAAGTAACAATGAAATGTTTTTAAAAATTAAACCTTCAACAATAGGAATAAAATATTATGATATGTAGATATGGAAGTACATTATGTAGTAACACAAGATAGGATTTAAAATAATTTTTAATAATGTAAAGAAGTACTAGAGATATTTTAATACATTATATGATTGTGCTGAGATACAGGCTAGAAGGGAAACAAGATTCAGAAAGGTTCAGAGGGTATTTCCACTACATCTGTTAACTAAAAGATTAGAGAAGCACAGACCAAAGTCTTAACATAGGTTAGTGGATAATAAATTTAAGAATAATTTAAACTTTCTTCCTTGTACTTCATTGTGGTTTCCATTCTTCCTTCTAAAATTAACAAGCATTTGTACAGTCAAAAGAAAATCAAGTTACTTTAAAAATGTTACATTGAGGGCATAATATCAAGTTTCAGTTGTTTTCAGTATAACAGTTCTGTGAAAACAATGAATTCCTGGGATGTAACTTGAAATATGGATAAACCTAGCATTGTCTACAAGTGAATAATTATCTTTCAAAGATTTTCTCCTGGGTATTAATGGTGTCAGCAGGACATTTATGTAGAGCTACATGACAGCACCTAAGTCATGACTGAATGTAGTAGATCCATCTAATGGTAGTTAATGTATTTGTTGTAGAATATAATAACATCTATTAGCAAGTTTGATGAGAGAGTGTTCTCAAAAGATGAACATGATGCAAAAGATGATGCAAACAACAATGGCTTCCTGTAAAAGACCAAGAATCTGACTTCTCTGGCCAGGAGATTCTAATTACTTATATTTGTCAGTCACTGGGGTCTCCTTAGATTGGGTCAAGATTTTACTCAAGCGGGAGCCTTAGATTTGTATGGATGAACAATTACTTTTAAGAAATTCATAAAATGTGAAAGAGATGATCACTGACCAATACCAACCTTTAATGTAAAAGAAAATCCCAAAGGAATGTTTAATTTCCAGGAGGACAGAATCATAGTGGGTTTAATTGGATGTAAAATAAAACCCCAAATGACCATTTAAATTGAATCTTTGAGATTAATATCATCTAGCTAGATACTCAAGCACGTCTGACAAATATATGTATTTAGATTTTGCATCATGGATATGTAAAAGTTTATCTGATGAAAATTGGCTCAGAGGTTCAGTTATTTCTATGTCACTTCTGGATTGGAATATTTAGAAATATGTCACCAGCAAAGAAGAGGGCTTCCTGAAGTATTTTTCCTCTGATTGTCGCATTGACATTAAAAGATAGTCAAAATCTCTTCATTTTATGTTAAATGTCAGTAAGGATTTGAACTGTTAATATTTTAAATATACTTTATATAAACCTAAAACTTCTCTAAGAGTGTAAAGTTTGTTTACCCTTATAAAATGGTTGGCTTGTCATTGCTAATATCGCTGCTGTCCCTCAAAGAGGTATAATCAATGGTAGATTTACCCAACAGCTATGATAACCCCAGCCCCTGGCCACTAACAGAGGCCCTCTTAGCCTTACTTTTAACTTTCGGCTTAGTAATGTGATTTCATTTTAATTCTAATGCCTTCCTAACACTAGGTCTATTAACAAAGATTCTAACAACATACCAGTGATGATGAGATATAGTACATTGAAGGAACATTTCAAGGTCATCATACAGCAATCGTCCAAAAAGGACTGCAATATGGCATAATTTTATCTACTGTCTCAGAGCTATTTTTCTTCACCAGCTTCTTCTGAGCATTCTATCATTCAAACCTAACCCCCACTCCAGAGTTAGGTAACTGCTGACCTCCTTTAGGCATAAACCCACTTAACCCTTTAGAAGTTCCACTCCTTAATACCTCTGTCCTTCTAGCCTCAGGAGTAACAATTACCTGAGTTCATCATAATCTAATAGAAGGAAATCTTAAACATATAATCCAAGCACTATCCATTAAAATTGCATTAGAATTATATTTCACCCTATTACAAGCTTAAGAATACTTGGACACATCATTTCCCATTTCAGATGGCATTTACGGTTGAACATTCTTTATTGCTACAGGATTTCATGGACTTCATGTCATCATTGGATCCACTTTCCTTTTAGTACGCCTAATACGTCAAGTAAATATCACTTTTCATCCGATCATCACTTCAGATTTGAAGCTGCCGATATATTTAACAGCATAAGCAAAGTGAAGACACCAAAATATTTTGTTCTGAAAGGATATACTATTTCAAACTTAAAAAAATGCATGGAAATAAATATCATGGAAAACATCAGTTTGTTGAACTGTTTTACAATTATTTATTATAAAATAAAAATAATTAAAAATAAAGGTTTAAATTTTAAAATTTCATATGGGACACCTTAATCTGTTCAATGAATCTATTGCAGACTTCTTTACTTTGGTTGCCATGAAACACAGAGTTAACCTGAGTAGTTTCTCTTAATATGTGTTATAGAAAGTTTTTCACTTTCTTGTATGATATCAGAATTATGATGTATGTTTTTTCAAAGAGTATCCTGGGAATTCACATGTGATGAGGGAGCAATTCAGAGACTAGACTAATGGGATATATGTGGAATGCAGAACAAAGTTCTTGAGAAAAAGAGATTTGGGAATCCTTACACATAAGTGATTATTAAGAAAAGGAGAAGGAAATGAACATTTGTTGAATGTTTGCTATATGACAGATATTGCCAATGGATTGTCAAAGCTGTTTGCTTTTCTTCCTTTTTCTGACAGTGGCACATTTCCCAGCTTCCCTCACCCTCAGGTGTTGCTAAGTGATTGAACTATAGCTGTGGTAAACAGAAGAGAAGTGACATACATCACATATCATTCTAGCCCTTCCCCAAACAAAGTCTCCCCTAGCATGATCCTGTCTCATTTTCCCATCTGATAGTTTGAATGCTTAAGGCTGGTGTAAGATGGAAGTCTTATGTTGAAGACATCAGAGCTCCATCCTTCTGACTATAGGGTAGTCTGCCCACTTGGACTATAGGATGACCAGCTCCCAATCCTACCGCCAGGAAGAAAAACCTAGATTGGAATTTTATTTATTAACCCACCACCATTAGGGTTTTATCTAATCACAGTTTAATATTCTGCATTGATATTCCTTATGTGGACTCAACCACAGAACTTCTGACTTAAAAAATGTTTTTTTTTTAATTTAAATCGTCTCAGTAATTATAGAAAATGAACTAGGATTCTGTGTTAGTTGGCTTTTCTTTGTTGTGACAAAAAAAAAGCTGACAAGAAAAACTTAGAGAAGGTTTCGGAGAATCAGCCCATGGTTGGCTGATTCCATAGCTCTGGACCCAGGTGAGGCAGAATATTGTGGCAGAAAAGCAGTGGTGAAGGAAAGCTGCTTAGTTCACAATAACCAGGAAGGTGGGTAGGAGGGAGAGCTAAAGGGAGAAGGAGAAAGAGAGGGCATGGGGAGGGAGGGAGGGAGGGAGAGAGAGAGAGAGAACGTGCACCGTGCCAGGGAAAAAATAGAAACCCCAAAGACACACCTCCAGTGACCAACTTCCTTCAACCATACCCTATCTTCATATAATTGCCACCCAATTGATCCAGTAGTGGATTAATTAACCAAATGGGTTACACTTCTCATAATTGAACATTTCACCTCTGAATATTCTTGCATTATCTCTCACATGAACTTCTCATTCCAAATTAACAAATTTATGATGCATATCAAGGACATTGAAAAAGAACAAATCAATTCACAAACCAGAATGAAGGAAACAAGACCAGAAGTGAAATAGCTGCAATTGAGAATAAAAAACTACAAATAAAACAAAGAGTTGTGTTTTTGAAAACATAAACAAGATTGATAAACCCTTAGCCAAATAAATCAAAAGAAAAAGAGAGAAGGCCCAAATTAGTAAAATTAGAGATGAAAAAAGGAGAAAGCACCAGAGACATCACAGAAATCCAGAGGATTATTAGGGACTATTTTGAAAACTTATAGTCCAATGAATCGGAAAGCTTTGAAGAAATGGATACATTCCCAGACATATATGATCTGCCAAAATTGAAACAAGAGGACATAGAAAACCTAAACAGATAAAAAAATAGCAATGAGATAGATGGAGTAATAAAAAGCTTTCCAACAAAGAAAAGCCTGAACCATATGGATTCTCAGCTGATTTCAATCAGAACCTTTTAAGAAGAACTAACTCCAATATTCCTCAAATTATTTCATGAAAAAGGAAGTCTAGGACACTTTAAAATACATTCTATGAAGCCATTATCACACTCATACCTACCAGATAAGAATATATCAAGGAAAGGAAACTACAGACTAATATCCCTAATAAATTTAGATGCAAAAATACTTACTAAAATATTAGTAAATTATATTCAATAACATATTAAGAAGAATGTACACCATGAACAAGTTGGTCATATCTCAGAGGGATGCAAGGATGGTTTTATATACACAAATCAATAAATATAATTCTAACACATTAATAGAATTATGGACAAAATTCATTAAGTCATCTCAATGGACACAGAGATGGCCTTTGAAAAAATTCAGCACTCACTCATGATAAAAATCACTGAAGAAACTAGGGATAGAAGGAACCTACTTCAAATTAATAAAGGCTGTATATGAAAAGCCCAAAGACAACTTCATAGTAAATGGAGAAAAATGGAAAGTATTTACTTTAAAGTCTGGAAGAATATAAGGATCTCCACTCTCACCACTCCTACTTAAGAAGAAATTCTAGTCAGAGCAATTAGGCAAAAGAAGGAAATACAAGGGATAAAAATAGGAAAGGAATAAGTCAAATTATCACTATTTGAAGATGATTTGATCCTATAGTTAGAAGACCCAAGAAACTCCACCAAAAACTTCTAGGGCTAATAAACAAATTCAGTAAAGTAACAGGTCAGAAAATTAATGTACAAAAATCAACAAGTCTCCTACATGCCAACAATGAACTTGCTGATAAAGAAATCAGGAATACAATTCCATTAACAACAGCTTAAAAATACCTAGGAATGATTCTAACTCAGGAGATGAAGGATCTCTACAATCAAAACTATTGAACACTGAAGAAAAAATAGAAGAATATGGAAAGAACTTGCATGTTCATGGATAGGCAGAATTAATATTGTTAAAAATGACCATACTATAAAAATCAATATAGAGATTCAATGCAATCTCCATTAAAATACTAATGGAATTTTTCACAGAACTAGAAGCAACAGTCCTAAAATTTATCTGGAAGAATAAAAGAAACAGAATAGCTGAAGAAAATGTAAACCAAAAAAGCAATGCTGGGGGCATCACTGTAGTTGACTTCAAATTATAGTACAGAGTTATAATAACAAAACTGCATGTTACTGGCATGAGAACAGTCTGTGTCAGTGGTACAGAATAGAAGTCACAGAGACAAACCTGCACAGATACAGTAATCTGATCCTTGACAAAGATACCAAAAACATACATTGGAGAAAAGACAGTCTCTTAATTAAATGGTGCTAGGAAAACTTGTTATCCATACGTTGAACAATGAGACTAGATTCTTATCCCTCACCCTGCATAAAAGTCAATACAAAATGAATAAAAAAACTTAGAAATTAGAAACTATGCAACTCCTAGAAGAAAGTGTAGGTTGAACACTCCAACACAAAGAAGCAGGCAACAGCTTTCTCAATTGGATCCTTAAAGCTCAGGATATAATGCCAAGAACATACGGGATGACATTAAGTTAAAAACCTGCACAGCAAAGCAAATAATAATGTGAAGAGAGAACCTATAACAGAGAAGAAAAATCTTTGCTAACTACTGTTCTGCCAGAATATCTAGAAGTAGAAAGAATTTAAAAAATGTAAAACCAAAGAAACAAATAACACAATTGATCAATGAGCAAATAAATTAGACATTTCTCAAAGAAATACAAATGACCAAAAAACCACAGAAAACAATGTTCAACACCATCAGCAATTAGAAAAATGCAAATCAGGCGGCCTCGGCCCTTGTGACTGGCGGCGCCCGCGCGGCCACGGCCTGGAGAGGATTCAAGATGACCAACGAAGAACCTCTTCCAAAAAAGGTTCGACTGAGTGAAACAGACTTCAAAGTTATGACAAGAGATGAGTTAATTCTAAGATGGAAACAATATGAAGCTTACGTTCAAGCTTTGGAGGGCAAGTACACAGTTCTTAACTCAAATGATGTAACTGGTTTAAGGGAGTCTGAAGAAAAACTAAAGCAACAGCAGCAGGAGTCTGCACGCAGGGAAAACATCCTTGTAATGCGACTAGCAACGAAGGAACAAGAGATGCAAGAGTGTACTACTCAAATTCAGTACCTCAAGCAAGTACAGCAGCCGAGTGTTGCCCAACTGAGATCAACAATGGTAGACCCAGCAATCAACTTGTTTTTCCTAAAAATGAAAGGCGAACTGGAACAGACTAAAGACAAACTGGAACAAGCCCAAAATGAACTGAGTGCCTGGAAGTTTACGCCTGATAGGTAAACAAATCATACTCCCCAGTCAAGACTTCCCTGACAGTCCCACTGCGAGAAAGCTGTGGTGGGACAGCCAAGTACTCGTTTCCACACCAAGACTCAGACTTTTTGAGCCAAAAAAAAAACAAAACAAACAAACAAAAAAACACATTCTTATACCGTGCAGCTTGTAATGATTAATGTAAAACTTACCAGATGAACCTTGTGTTTCAGCTTTTTTTTCTTCCCCTTCCCTTTGCTTCTGAGGCCTGATGTCGTCGGACTATTCCGAAGAAGAGGCCACCTCCGAAAAATTCCCCTTCTAGAACATGTAGACACTTGAGAAATGTTTCTGTTTGAAGAAAATAGAGGGAGAAACAGAAGTCTTAAGTCTGTGGCACACTGTGTCTTCAGACAGTTTGGAGGATTGAAAACCTAGAGATTTAAAAATCATGAATTGAACATGTAAAATTCCAGTAAAATGTAAAAACGGAATATGCATCGCTCTTAGCCTTGAGCATAATGACTTAGAGACACTGTGTATCAGTTTTGCCAATAAGACTGTGGACTTCATGATTGTTGAACTTCTGGGTCAAAACTCAAATGAGGTGATATTGCCTTTAAAGGTTTTTCTGCTGAGAACCAACTTTTAATAGTCGTGAGAAAATCAAATAATAGCTGTCAGTACAAGTAGAGCATATATTTAACCATCTAGCTTAGGGCTCTCTCTTACATAATGGAGCCTTAAATCAATGTGGTTTT